>NC_092829.1:50531547-50861904 GCF_039878825.1 Excalfactoria chinensis
CCTCACATCCTCTTTGTGAAATGTGCCAGTGTACTAGTAGAGAAGTTTGCAGAGCTTTGTGAAAAGCATGATATCCATTTGCATTTTAAAAACTGGTCTGGCCAGCTGTAACATTAGCACTGTTGTGGGACCAGCATCAACTGTGCTGAGCAAACCTCCCAGTTTTGTGATTTGAATACCTTGTAAATGGCTGTAAGCATTTATTGCTTTTTAACTGTGCAGTGACTGACTACTGATGTGCCCTTCTCTTCCTGTTACACATCTCATAATATGCCTCAACTAATGGCCCACTAATGGCAGTGGGATGTTGCACACAGGCTGTTTGGATGTCTACTGTAATCTACATATGTTCAGCTCAGTCAGATTAGGTTTGAATTCAGCATATCCCACCCTCCGAGCAGTATTTAAAGGGATATTCTCAGTCTGAAAGCTTGTATAAAAATGTCAGCTTATAACATCCAAAGTCAATCTGCAGCTTTAGGTTTGAGAAGTCACGGTGCTTTCTTCCCCTTTTCCCCCAGTGAATAATCATCAGTGATCGAATGCTGTACTTCAGACGTGCAAACAATACTATTGAAAGAGGGGCATAAAGTTATTCCTTTTTCTTAAGGCATTCTATCATCTGACACCATGGAGGGCATGGAGTGAATGCTATAGCACTGGACAAGGACTTTTAGACTTGAGCTGTAGCCTTGGGCCTGGGGAGTTACTTAGAGCTGATCTCTTAGGCCATGCTTCCCCTCAGGTTTTGTGCTGGGTTTATGTCAGCAGTTGTCTTTAGGGTGCATGTAATCTCTGGTAGCGCATCATAAATTCTTGCCTGGAATTCTGATGTATACCAGCAAGGTATTTGTTTCTAACTCCAGTTCTGGAGAAGATGCATTCGGGCATATTGCTCTCATTAGAAATAAAATAAGCACTTAATTGTTTCATGTCCTTGCATGGTCTGCTATTCCGTTTGAAGTATGAGAAATAAATACACTGCTGTGCTGGGCAGTGCTTCATGGAAGTGAGGAGAGGAGCTCTGAGTACCCCTGGCTGCAGGACAGACTCCAGCTGACTTAATGGTGTCATCGTAGTCAGCTTCGTTGTGCTAAAGAGGAGCTAACCAGGAAACACGTTTAGGGTATAAGCTTGAAAGGCTGAAAGTATGACTGGAGCTCATGGGGACCAGATCTAGGCAGCACAAGTGCTGCTGGGGGGGTTAGTGGGCAGATGTAGGAGATAGGACAGGAGACAGATATGCCAAAGCCTAGGCAGTATCATCCGAACTTATGCTTGTAACATGAGATGGATATTAAGTAACTACCTCAGAGATGTATCATCTCCAGTCTGCTGCTGCATAGCAGCTGCTGGGCTGGGTGGCCTTGCTGCTGGTTGGTTTTCTCCTTGCAGCAGCACTGAGCGAAGCACTCAGCTAAGGATATGGAGCTGCTGGGAAATCAGAGCAAACCCCCAACTGCTCTTTTCTTCAGCTGACTTGGCATCAAATATTTGCACTGGATGAAAGTCAACAAGAAACTTGTTCTTTCCAGGTGTGTTATCTGTATCCGTAGACTCTTGGAGACACAGTAACTCCTTCTTAAGCCTGAAGTTGGTTGCTATGTGTGGGAAATGCTGGTTACAGTTGCAGTACATGGTTGAAGCAGCAAAAAAATTAAATGAAGTGGCTTTTGTCTTTTGATGCCTATTGTGGTTTGTTTGTTTGTTTGTTTCTCTTCTTATTTAGTTATTTATGGACTCTTAATTCATTACAAACAAGAATATCCTCTTTTGCTTCCCAGATTCCACTTTCAGCTCCCACCATTTGATAAAATGTCCTGCTGATTGGTACCCTACAGTTTTGTGTCCATGTTAGTCAGTGTTACTCTGCTCTTTCTTTCAAAAGGGAAAGGAATCTGGTTTCCTTTCTGGTTGATACTTGTTCCGGTTCTCAGCTTCCTTGAAGCAGCTCTGGAAATGAAGAAGTCAGGTAGGCATCATGAAGATGTAGAATGTTGCCTCTGTCTTCCTTCCTTGCCCTAGGTCTGAAGGTTTAACCCTTACTGATGGTTGCTTTGGGAGAGTGAGACTGGGATCCTTCTGCACAGTTCGTTCACTGAACACCAGAGCAGCTAATGCCTTTTCCAGCTGGGAGACAGCAGAACTGTAAAGTGCACAAGGCGCAGGAAGGATGCTCAAAAAAGAGTATTATAGAGCAATTTTTATTCTGTTCACAGCAGACTGTTACATCTCCTGGGAAGGAATGAAGGTTGTGTAGGCGGTTGCTATCCGCTGTTTCTCAACTAGGTGGCACCAAATGAAATGATCCAACAGCACCTGCAAAAAGCAAAAGAAGGTACTTTTCCCCCACCGTGCGTCGTTCTAACGCTGACTCATTGCTGTGAAATGTTCGAGGCCAAAATATAAATGTTGTGTTCAGAAAGTAATTGGATAAATTGGTGGGAAAATGATCTGTTAAAAGCCAAATGAATACACAGAGCCGAATGCGTTCCCATGTGGAGGGACTGAAAGGCTCGAGCTGCCTTTCTCAGGCAGGAGATGAGTAAGATGGCAACAATGGAGTAGGTGGAAAAATTGAAGCAGGCAGAGGAAGCAGATAAGACATCTCTATTTAATAGTTTCCTCTAGAAAGTCAAGGTGGTGTTGCAAGTCCTTCTCCTGCTGCCATGTGGATGTGGGGAGACCGTGCTTGCGTGGGTCAGAAACAACATTGGTATTTATAGCTATTTTTAATGAAAACACAAATAGCTTGAGAAATGGTTGAGCTCTATGACTTCATAATCCACAAAGCAGATGTTAGAAAAAGGTACCAGGATGGATACTGCAGGTCCACCCATAGGACAGACTTAGCTCCAAAGCAGCAATAAGAGTTTCAAGATTTGGGCATAAGCATGGGATGAGGATACAAGTGCTCTGGGTAACCCCAGACTCTCATTATGCTTTATTGTGCTGATAAAGAGAAGCTTTAGAATGCATTGAGAAATAGGACAGGAGAGTTGGCCAAGGGACTCGGTAACTAGACAGCTGGAGGAGGATGTGAGCTTAGGTATGAATCTTCCTCTTGCTTCTTCTTCAGCACAGCCTCTGTAGACTCACATTCCCTCTGGAAAAAGCAATGTCTTTCCAGAATAAGGACAAATGCTTTGGGTTTTCTTCCCTCCAAGATGGAGAAAAAGGAAATCTTTGTGCTTTCTGAATTCACCTGAGGACAGAGATGAGATTGAGCAGGTGATGTGCTGCTGGTTGGAGCTGGTCCTTTCCAACACCACTTCCCACACAGGTTGCTGGCTTCTGGGGCCCAGTATGTCCTTCATGTCTTTCAGCATAACTACTGTTGGGCAGAAGATCTTGACAAGGCTTTAATCCTGCTGCACTGAGAGCAGCAAGAAAACACCCTGAAAAATCCCTTACAACGTCTGATTTGGTCACAGTTCAGGCAGAAAAATAAGATTGTGCTCTTTAAAGAAGATATTCTGTGTAAACTGCTGTGCAAGGACAGCGGTTGGAAGGCAGAGGTTGAACCATCAGCTTTTTCAGGTAAGAGCTCAGGGTCCCTCAATAATATTGCCCTGAAAGAGCTGAAGACAGCTCCAACATCTTATCATCTCATGGCAATAAGTGGATGCAGCCTCCAGCTCCCTGTCAGCAGCCGTGCCCAGAGCAGGACCTGGAGGTTGATCTCACAGCCAAGACTGTGCCATTCATTGGCGCTCAATAAACAAAAGTGCCCTGCTTCTTTATGAGGGAGATAAGCATGCAGTGCAGAAAGCTGCTTTCCTTTGTGCTCTCAGTGCTGAGTGTAGGAGTCAGAGCTGGCTGCCGAGCTGGGCTGGAGGTGTCGAGGCACCACTGCTGCAGGAAACCCAATGGAGAAAAGTGTGGGAGTGGGGTCTGTAGTGTCAGGCAAGCCAGGACTATGCCAGGCACAGAGAGAGACTGCACGTGTCTGGGTAGCTCTTCCTGGGCCTTTGCATAACAGAGTTGCAAGACGTTACTGTCTCTAAATGTCACAAATGTTACAAATTGCACCTGTAACCCTTTTTAGTGAGCAGCGATGGAAACGTGCATTTATTGATCTGTTTATTTACTCAGAGACTAACAATTCTGAGCCCTGATTTTACTGTTTTCACTGAGAAAAAGTGGCAGGAGGGCTTGCTGGCCAGCTAGTGAAGAATGCTTGTATGACTCAAGCATCAAGGGCTTTCCTCCTGTTGTTTATTAAGCATTTGAATCAGGTAGCTTCTAAAAACACAGCTCCCTCAGGACTGATGGCCAGAGGGGGTAGACAGACCATCTATGTTGGCTCACCTGCATGCTTCTGTGGTCTTGGACCCTTGGGGGTGATGGCCAGGTTTGAATCTGTGAATCAGTTAATGAGTCTTTGAATCAATTAAAGCTCTTTTGCTGTACTTTCAGCAATTGGATGCTGGATGCCTCCCATATCCCCTCTGTGCCCTTACCTTTGGCAATCAGTCCTGTAGTCTCAATGAAGACTGGGCTTATTTGAGATTGATTTTTCTTGGAAATGATGTTGACTTTGTGCTAATAGTCTGTTAACAACTCTTCAATCTTTGTCAGTTAAATTGTCTACCAGAACCATTCTCTTGTCCGGTATGGCCACTAGGCCAAGATATCAGCAACAGAGCTCATCAGGTTTGTCTTTTTTAAGCCTCTGTTTAATACCCACACTCATCATGCACTGGAAACTTTGTCAGCACTCCATAACTTACTGAAATAGAAAGCAATGCAAATGGGGAAGGAAGCTGAAAAATGAAACCTCTGGAAAGCTTCCTCCTGTAGGCAGACTGAATTTGATGCACTTCCTCGGCAGTGTAAAAACAACCCATATTCTCTTTGTCAGCCAAGCTGATGTTTTCCCCACTGTTTTCTCTGTCAAGAGATGTGGGATTTTGAGATTTCAGTTCTGCATGGGGAAAAGCATGGAGCAGAGAAACACAAAACACTTGCTGAGCCTCTCTGGGTGTTGGAATCACATTGTGCAGGCAGTATCTCTGTGTAGCAGGGTCTGAGCTCTGCTCCCTGCCATGCACAGAAGGGCAGGGGTGTGAGCCACGGCAGGGGTCCTGCCTGGACAGGATGTCAGATCAAACCTCACAGGTCGCTGCTGCTTTTGAAGCTCCTCTTTGGTCAGGACAGTATTAAATGTATTTTGTGTGTGGCAAGAGAAATAAACCATGTCTGAGAGCACAGGAAACCTTGACAACCTGGCACTTGCTGAATGTGAATTCTGTTCCTCTGCTCTTTTTTAATCCCCTCTCTTAAAGGCTGCCAGAGGAAACAGGTCCTTTGCTCTGTGCAGGTTACAAAGAGCAGTTGTTGTTATGCAGCAGAACCAAAAATAAAAGTGGGTGATTCTGCAGTCCTATTGAAACTCAGATTAAAGCAGGGCAATGTTAACCTCTTCCTTGCCAGGGGACAGCACTGCCCAGCCAGCCCATCTAGGGGACAGCAAGTTATGATAAATAGCATAATTGTTCCCCTCTACCCACAAAGAGTTCAGCTCAGCTTTAGTCCCACTGTGTACAGCCAAATGAAACCCACTGATGCCTTTGCAAATCATGCTGGTGGAGCGGGGACCCAAAGAAGTCCCTACAGTGGCAAATGCCTGGATCTTCTCTGCCTGGCTCTGCAGCCTCTTTGTGGGGGACACTGGTAGCAGCTGTGCTTCCTGAGCTGAAAGGTTTGATGAGACCTAGGGGGAGTCAAGAGGGGAAAGGAAAGAAGAACAAGGAGGGTTGTACCTGAGATTTCCAGGAAGGCAGAAAATCTTCATCTGCAGTGGCTGGCATTGCTTCCAATCCATGTCCTTCCATCAGATGAGTCCCCTCTAGTTGCACTGTTAGTGGCTGTGTCCCTTTGTCCCAGCACGTCCGCACATGGGGATGTTGGTCCTGGCATGATGCTCAGCCAAAAAAATCCCACAAAGCACAGAGTCTCCTTCCAGAATAGCTGCTGAATGATCAGGAACCAGCTTTCTGGAGAGAGCTTTGTCTCCATGTTCTTTGCTGAATTTCCAGGTCAAAAGTAGTGCAGGCTTCTCCCTTTTTACTTCTACATCCATCTCATTAGCACTAGCATCTCATATTTTACTGACCTCTGGTTGGCATCTTCTTCTCACTTTAGGTAACAGGTCTGACTGATAACAAGCTCCTCTCATTTTCAGGCACGTGCACACCTCAGACATGTCTGGGCATTTTATCCCAACTCCATTTCATTGCCATTTCTGTGTACACGGTGTGCTTGTTAGCCTTGTGCTCTATTGTCCTTTCCTCAGCAGTGTGATGTCAATGACCATTATTCCAAGAACTACACAGGTCTGACTGGCTGCTGCTGTCAACCTCATGTCTGTTAGTTTCCAAAGCTTGCTGAAATGGCCTCAGTGGATCTTCTGGTAAAAGGAATCAGGTCTGTGGGCCCCATCTAGTATTTATCCATCCCCCCGAAGACCACAGACCCACTGCTATCACACCCAGCCTGACCTTGAAGCATACAAGTCTCCTTGCTCCTTGCATACCGGCTGGTCCACATCCCTGGCTGTACGTGTGTGAGGCTGGAACTGATTCTGAGGGAATCCAGAACCTGATTCTCACTTTTGGGTCCTTGATATAAATCAGGGAGTGTTCGCTGAAATTCTTGGAATAGCACAGAGCAGTCTAGCACAGAGATCTTGCTATCAGACACCACGCTAAAAGCCAGCTGTGTTCTTCTTCTATTTTGCTACCCTTTAAACTGTTTTAAAAAGCAGTTCCCTTTGCTCGTCCTTCACAGACTCCTTATTTTCAGCTGGCCAGCTGCAGACCCACATCAGGAGGTCTGATCAAGGTATGGGCTCCTCATCCCGTTGCACGTGTGTGTCTGCATGATGGTGCCGCAGTCCTTTCTGCCTCCTCCGTGCTCATCAGGGGTGTTGTTCTCAATCTGCAGCAGAAGTGAGAAAAACAGAATCCATCTGTTTCAGTACAGAATTGGGCAAAAACAACAGAAAGTACCGTTGTTCTGTCAGAGATGGTGCTTGGGGAGCTGCTGCTGTGGCCTGGAGATGGTAAAGCCAGGCAGCTGCAGTCAGGGTCCACTCATGAAAACCAGCTTTGTCTTCATTTTGTCGATAACATTTTGAGGTGTTGTTTTGTGTTATTTTTTTAACCCGTTTGTTTGTTCTGTAATTTTACCTGTGCTGTAAGGGAGCTCACCAGGGAGCTGGCTGATGGGAGGGCTGGGTTGGAGACCCATTATCAGGGTGAAGACTGCCAGGAGGCTTTGCACATCCCGCTCGTGTTACAGAGCATGGGTTCAGCCTATGGACACTGTCGGGTCCAGAGCCCTCAGTGATGTCCTGGAAGCAAGGACCTGATGTCACGGGCTTGCACAGCACCTCCATGCACAGCTTTCTCGCATCCTCAGGCTGGTCGTTATTATGTCAAACGCTGCAGGGAATGTAAGGAAGAGGGAGGAGGGGAGTGCAGCGTTTTTCCCGCAGATCTGAGCACCCGGAGCTCCTCTCCCCAGGGCCTCGCAGTCCGGGAGCGCAGTGCAGGCCCCGGCCCCGCTCCTCGTTGTCATGGCGACTCGGTCGAGGCGGCGGGCGGGGAGGGCCCAGTGGCGACGGGCGGGGAGGCCGCTTCGCTCTTCCTGCGCTGAGCGCGACCAGAGAGGGCAGAGCTGAGCCGTTCCGAGCCGCACCGAGCCGAGCCGGCGGGAGAGGAGCTCCGTACCCCGCTGCACACCGGCCTCGGGCCCCGGCGGGAGTCCGCCGCTGTCAGCACGGTAAGTGCGATCCCCCCGTCCGACGAGCGCCACCGCCGCCCTCCCCGCATGGTGTCCGCCGCTCGTCTTCAGCGGGCCCGGGGCTGCGG
This sequence comes from Excalfactoria chinensis, assembly GCF_039878825.1. Lineage (NCBI taxonomy): Eukaryota > Metazoa > Chordata > Aves > Galliformes > Phasianidae > Excalfactoria > Excalfactoria chinensis. Next base: position 50,539,425 of record NC_092829.1, read on the forward strand.
CTCGCCTCCCGCGCTGCCCCAGCCCGCTACTCCTGCCCGGAGGTGGGGCCAGAAGCGCGTGTGGGGCGAAACCCGACTCGGGGAGGGGGGGATCGCTTCGGGTCCCCCCTCCCGGCTCGGCCTCCCCGCGGCGCTGGGGGCGCCGGCGACGCGCCCCGCGCTCTTTCCGCCCGCGCCTCCCCGTCGCGGGGACACGTGTGCGGCGCCCGGAGCGCGGCGGGGCGGCCGCTGCTCCGTGGGGAGCCGTTCCCGTGCCGCTCCCGGGCTGTACGCTGCGCCTTACCGTCTCGTCGCCGGGCTGGGACGGGCGGGTCGGCCTCCGCGCGACGCTGGGCTCCTTCCTAAGCCGGCTCTTGGAGGTAGGTCAAGGTTATTACCGCGGATGGGAGCGTGCAAGTGTGGATAGCTTCTGGGGTTTCCTCAAGGTCACCCCTGGAAGGGGAGACCCCGAGCATCCTCTCATCCTCTGCACCCTGCAGATCTGCTTGGCTCGTGGGAATTGGATTTTCCAGTGCCCCAGGCCTCTCTGCTGCGGGGGGTTCGACATGTGTTTCCTGCTGCCACGCTGTCAGTCCAACAAGCATCGGAGCAGGATGCCAGCTCTACTCGTTTGGCCTAAAATCTCAGTTTCTTTTAACTCCTCAGAAATCTCAGCACTCTGGCAAAGACTGAGCTGCTTGCTGGCACTTCTAGGCTGGCTTTGCCTTGAGGACCTGACCTGTCACACTGTGACTGCCGGGTTGGAAGCCGCAGTGATTCTGATCCTCTGCGTGCTGTTGGTTTACGCCTCCTAAGTGCTCTTCTTGGCAGTGGCAAGCAAAAGGCAATCAAACCAGAGTGCTGCTGGGCTGATAACAGCGCATCGTGTGGGGTTGGCTGGCAGTTGTGCTCTCAGTCGTAGGCTGTTTTGCTTTCTGTTGTCAGCAAAGGTACAGAGAAGGCCCAAATTGAGTTATTCTAAGCCCTTCACCAGTAAACAAACACCATAACTTCAGAAGTGCTTACCCCTTTTGAATTTCTTCCTTGTAGAATTTTGAACTGTGCAGTACTCCATATCGTCATTCATGCAGATGCAGCATTTCCTTTCTGTAATGACCTGAAAGAAGGTTGCAGAGAGGTGGGTCTTGGCCTCTTCTCTTAGGTAACAGTGATAGAATGAGAGGGAATGGCCCCAAGTTGTACCAGGTGAAGTTGGCTATTAGGAAACATCTCTGAAAGAGCAGCAATGCACTGGCACAGGCTGCCCAAGCAGGTGAAGTCACCATCCCTGGAGGTGTTCAGAAAACATGGAGACTGTTGGGGTGTGGTGGTGATGGGTTGGTGGTTGGGCTAGATGATCCTAGCGGTCTTTTCTAACCTTAATGATTTTGTGATTCTTTGGTGCTGAGCTCCTGGGCTTGTTTGTTTGCGGCATGATGGTCACAAGGAGATGTGCTGCATTCTGAGGTCAGCACTCCGGGCAGGGGTGGATGGCTGTGCTGGGACATGGAGCATGGTTGGATCATAACTTGGAGCATGGCCCTGCTGTGAGGGAACATTCATGGCCTTGTTTGACACCTGGCAATCTTGTTAATGTCTTAGTAAGATGCCAGGGCCCTAGAAGATTGTCCCACTGCCATTTTAAGAAGGGATAGCATGCAGTATTGAGTTACACAGAGGTAGGAGTCACTGGCAGCATGCTAGGGTCATTTGTTCTCCTTCTCCAGATGCACTTAGGTTAGTGTATGAGATGGGGGAAATACCTACCTGACCTGACATCCTTGGTTAAAGGACCAATTTTACAGATCCCTTAAGAAAAGCTTTTCCATGAGGGGTAAAATACACCCAAATAAACCCCCTGCAAAGACCCTGCCGCCCTGGGTGGTTTGGATTTCTACATGGCAGTTTCCTCTTACACATCTGCAAATAGAAAAGTATGGCATATTTGTTGCCCACACTGGGGTTATTTGCTTGGAAAGGCACCCAGGCAGGAATGCTTGTTCTTGGTGTCAGAGGAAACGTGATGGGATGCTGTTTATTTAATTTGTGAGCTCTTTGCTTACCTTGATTTAACGCAGCCCATGGTGAGCCACTCGCAGGCATGCAGTTTTCTGTTTATTTTGTTAAACTTTCCACAATCAGTTCCTGTTCTCACTTCTCTGGTGCTGCTGTGGGTGGGTGGCTCCACCTTGTTGGCCTCCCCTTGCTGAGCTCCCTCCTTTCACCGATGTGGTGTGTTGTGTATTGGGAAAGTCATCCTGACACAGAGGACTCTGAGAAGCCTGTGCTGAAGCGAGGCAGTGTGCCCAGGTTACCAGCAGCCCTTCTCTTGGCCATGCTGCAGCTGCTCAGCCCTGGAAGCAGAGGTATGATTAACGGCCGTCTTCAAATTAAGTGCTCAACTGCTTCAGGGCTGGGTTCTGAGCGCTACAAGTAGTACGGGCAGATCTCCCACGTGCATATCACGTATACAGGGCTCAAATTCCTCAGTGCTCAATTTCATCACTGGGATGCGTAGCCTTCCTGCTCTTACTCCACACATGAAAGCAGTCTGCAGCCCATGCTCTTGGCCATGACCCCTTTGGCAAGGCCCTTTGGTGAAGCCATTGTGCTGCTGTCTTTGTTTTCCTTCTTTTGCCAGGTAGGCTTATTTGTAGTGCCCAAGGCAGGATGAACGCACAGCTTTGCATTGTTTCCTGCTCTGTCTTCCTAAGATTGGGGACAGCTTCCTCATCCACATTCTGGGTAAGCTGAGCTCTTCTCTGTGCTGTGAGGCAACAGGAACACTTGTTGGTTCATCTCATCCCTGGGGAACAGCTGTTGTTTATGATGGCTATCTTGCAAGGGTGGTAATTCTTCTAAGGGACATAAAACACGCTGTGTTCGCCTGACCCTCTTTCCCTGAACTGCGTCCCACTTGCTTTTGCAGCAGCTAAATGCGTGCACGGCGTGGGCAGCTGTTGTCTTTTTGATAATGCTTTTTTTTTAAAGAAAACTAAAAATGAAAATGGAGTGATATCCCACTCTGATTCTCCAGAACTGCCAGAGGAGATTGCTTGGACACAGAAGTGCGGAGCGCTGCAGAAATGCCAGACGCAGTATAAATAACTAAACTCAGCCCCCAGCCCTTCCCAAGAGAGGAACGGTCTGGAGAAATACTTCAACAGATGGTCTGGGTTTAGCTATAGAAGGGGTAGGAAGAGATGCCAGGCTGCTGCTGAGCTCCGTGTGGGCACATGTCCAAGTGCGATGGGCGCCATGCTGCGTGCCAGCCCCATTTGCAGCCCCTCCATGCTAGGGAGGGCACCTGTGTGCTGCTGGGGTAGTGCTGGTGATGCATGCTGCGTGCCTGGTGAGCGTGGGACATAGGGGATGGGCAGTTTCCCATGGTGGCAGTCCCAGCTGGCTCCACTTGGGGTTGTGAATTGAAGCCCAGTCAAGAAGCCTCTGTCCTAGGATTGGAGCAGTGTATCTGCTTCATGCATTGCAGAACCATCAGTATTCTCCCAGAGCAGCATGCCCGTTGCTCAGCTCTCTGGCAGACCAGTTTGGAATGTCTGACGTTCTTGCCAGCTCCTGCCACGTGCTCTTCAGTGAAGTGGTGTTGGTTGGTGGTTGGAGCAAGCAGTGCTGTGTGCATCATGCGCCTTGGGGTGGGTTTTTTGGACACTCTGAGAACAAATCTCATTCCTAAACAATGCAAGACGAATCCCTTCACTGAGGATGCCAGGTGTGCCTGTTATACGTGAATATACATCTGGCAGCACTGCACTGTGCACGTGGAGCAGCCAGGTAAGGAGTTAGTATCTAGAGAACAACTTGCCAAGTTTCATCTTATTTCTCCTTTTCTTCCTCTCCCTTGTTTTCCTTTTTCATGTTACCCATCTCCTTCTGTTCCATATAGATGAGCAGGACTGTGTGTGTTCTTTGCTTGTAGCCTCCTAAATGCATTTTCCCCCTGCTGGGAGTTCCTGCCTGCATGCAGCCTGCTGAAGGCTCTGCTGATTCACAGCTCTCTGGGTGAGGAGGGAGCTGACGGATGGATCACGCTGCAGCCTACAGAGCTGCCAGGCAGCGGTCACAGTCCCCTTGGCAATTCCCTGCTTGTCACGGAACACGTCTAAGTTTCCCCTGCAGAGCTGCTAACCTCTTTAAGGAGCAACGTGACCCATGTGGGACTGCTGACGTGTGGTTAGTAAGGAACCATTTTGTCATGTTCCAAAGAGCTTTGGCATAAGCAAGCAGCTGAGATGGGAGAAGAAATATGTGCTTTGTGATGCAGGAGCAAAGCAGGTACATTCATGTGTCCTCTGAGAGCTATCCTGGAGCACCAGCAAAGGGATGGCAGCAGCAGTGTCCTCTGAGAGCTATCCTGGAGCACCGTTCCTGTGTCTGGGAGGCAAGGAGTGTTGCTTAACGTGACATTTAGCTGGCACTTTCAGTGCATTAGGAGTATTAATCACATTCTGTCTTCGATAGTGGGAGGTGATGATATACCTTCCTCAGAAAAATCTCTACCCACTGTAGCAAAGCATTTGGGATGCTAGGAAGATATTCTGTGTAGTCTCCTGTAAGATGGAATGATACAAAGATGGTAACAGACATTCAAAAGGTTATTTATAAGGAAAAACTCACCAATATGGATTCCTTCACTGGGAAATGCTGAGACAATCTCCACCAAGGAATGATCTCCAAGAGTTGCTGCCTTAGTGGTGGTCAGCCCTTAAATGAGGTTTAGAGGAGGTGGAGTCAAACTCCACCCCTTCCAGGAGCACAGCTCACTCTCACCTGTGCTCCCATGCTGACCTGACACTTGCCTCAGCTGATTAATCAGAGGTTCAGGCTGTCATTACCAATTTCCCATACATCTCCATACCTGATCTTTTGTACAAAAGACACCTGCAATAGTCCAGGCTGAGCTTGAAGCCTGGTCTCTGCTGGGAAAGAAGCTGCCTCCTTGTTGGCAGTGGCCTGCATTTATGTAGAGCTAGTCACTGGGTAACCACAGCCTCTGCTGGGAAAGGGAATGACGTGGCTTGAAAGAGATGCACTTTCCATGGGATGAAAATCCTCATTATGGTTTCCTTTGTGAAAATATTTGTGTCTTCTCTGTCAGCCCAGGGTCAGGGCTACATGAAGCCAGAACTAGTCCCTCTGTACAGGATGAACCGCACCATGCTGCAGCCCTGCATCTCTTCGTGTGCCTACTGGGGGATGCTGGTTTTGGGGAGAGCAACAAGCATCATGTCTGTAAAACACTGGGATTCACATGCCTTCCTGGGGCAGTGCTTTGTGCTGCCTGATGCACGTGGTATGGGAGGAAGTGAGAACAGAGGGAAAGACTTTTTGCTCCATCAGAGTCCCCTAGTGTCCACGGGAGCACAAGCACATGTTGCAAAGGACTCAGTGAGCACGTGTCCTTAGAGATGCAAAGAAATGACACCGACTTCCTCTGCCCTTCCTCTTCCTCTCCCAGCCTGGTGTGCTGGCAGGCAGACACTGAGTGCCGAGGAAGGCTCCTCTCTGGTGATGGCAGAGGTGAGGATCTGGTTCCTCTGGACTGGGGGGCAGGAGCCTTTCTGAGCCTAACCCAGTTTCTCTTCCTGCCACAGCTGGCTGTCCCAGAGCAGTGGCTGGCAGCCTGCAGCTCACCGTGTGCTCAGCACTGCAGTGAAGGAGGTAGGGAGGGCCAAGCCAGGTGTCCCTTTGGAGAGAGGATCGTGTTTCTGTCTTTGCACACAGGGCTTTTTGCTCACTAGCAACGTGGGATAGGAGCTGCAGTGCTTGGATGCTGCTCCTCCTAAAGCCTTGTCAAGGCAAGTACCTTCCCCTCTTGCACAGCTATTATGAAAGAGCTTGGGTTTGCTGCACCCTTCTCTCCCTTTGCCCTCAGGGCACACTGGGCTTGTTTGAATTAATGTAATTTGCACATGCCTTATTAGCTCACTAAGGCACAAAGAACTCATGTATATTTGTAGCCAGGTTAAGCAGCCCCTATTAATTTAATAACCGTGTCCTCCTCGCTGAATGGCAACAGTTAATCGCTGGCAGTGACTCAGGATCAGGCAGCATTGAGGGAATCTGGGCAAGATGTTGGTGCGTGCGGTTCTCTTTTATTGAATTGTATTTTTATTAATGAGCAGAGCTGTGAAGGGAATTAACAGCAGGCGAGGTAGTTGGAGGGAAGGTTTTGGTGCAGGTTTGCTAAACAGCCAGCGCTATTTCCTATGCTGTATGTCAGGAAACACCAATAGAATGAATCAGCACGATGTGACAGCAGCTCTTGGAGCAGAGGTGTGGGTATCCTGCCTACTCTTCCTCCCCCTTGTTGCTTTCCTCATTTGGAGCTTCACTTTGCCACAGGTCAGTAAGCTTGGACTGTCAAGGCCTGAACTTTTCCCTGTCACCACGAGTGAGTGCAGCAGCATTGCTGAGGTAATCATGCTGTTACTGCTAGGAGGGTAAGGAGACCCCATGAAATTGAGAAGAAATGTGTGTGCTTGCATTAATGCTCCCTCCTTCTGGTACACACTCTGTTCAATGCCTACACAGCATAGAGGAAACTTAAACTTGGATTTGTGTTTTAGTTTTCTTTGTCAAAAGAATAAGAATTTGTCTGTTTTCCTTCATGTAAAGGAAAAACCTTGGGTCTGGCTACAGTGAGCTGGCACCACCCCAGGAGGACTCACTTCAAGGCATCAGACAGGAACAGCTCAGTGGGTGTTTAGGTGCCGTGATTTGGCCGGAAATGATGCTTGTTCTTCCCAGCAGGGCTGCTGAAGCCCTAGTTCTTCAGAGGAGATAAATGTGCTGCAAGCCAAGACCCTGGCTTTGTTGCTGATGGAGAATGAATGAGCTCTTTCACACTCATGGACCTCAGCTCAGCCCTGCGTGCCTTGTTCCTATCAAACAAGCATGGATCCAACCCTCATTTTCCCCAGGGCTTCTTGGTAGCTTGTAGCTACTGCTTTGCATATGGTGGTTATTCTAAAGTAGGGGGGGAGGGAAGGGAGAAACCTTTTTTCTACTCTTTCAAACCTTTGGCAGAGCACCCAAGTGAGGGCTTCACACCATTTCATTTCCCAGCTAGCAGCGAGTCCTTCCAGATCGAAGGATTGGTCTATCTGTCACCATCAGGCTTTCATTCTGCCTTTTCTTTAGGACAAGGCCACTGCAGAGTAGAGAAAAAGACAGATTTTATACAAATCCTTACTTGTTTTCCCATCTGTGTCTCCAATCTTCCACAGTCTGATTCTTCAGCTGATTTGTCCTCTTCCTCCAGCTAATGCTGCATCTCTCTGGAGCTGTAATTCCATAAAAATGAGCCTGGAAAACTGATCCAGAGTAAAGATGGTTTTAAAATTGAGTCACACCAGTTCAGTGTGTGACTACATCATTTCTCAGCAGCATTTGGAAGGAGGACTGCTGGCAATAAGCAGATACTTGTAAATGGTGAAGTAAGAGACAGAGGCTCTGCTGGAATTTAGAATAAAGAGGGGATGAAGGGGGATAGTTAAAGGTAGTTTGTAGATTGGAAAAGGAATGTAGGAGTTAGAATAACAAGTGTAAGGTGGAATGATACAGAGATGGTAACATACAAAGATGGTAACAAAGATGGTAACAGATATTCAAAAGGTTATTTATGAGGGAAAACTCACCGATATGGATGCCTTCACTGGGAAATGCTGAGGCAATCTCCACCAGGAAACAATCTCCAAGAGATGCTGCCTTAGTGGTGGTCAGCCCTTAAATGAGGTCTAGAGGAGGTGGAATCAAGCTCCACCCCTGCTGGGAGCACAGCTAAATTACTCTCACCTGTGCTCCTACAGCTGCCCCAACACTTGCCTCTGCTGATTAATCAGAGGTTCAGGCTGTCATTACCAATTTCCCATACAAACAAGGATCGGAGTGCTAAAGAACTATTGAATGTGTATCCGAATTCCAGGAAATCATTGCCTATGTATTAGTTTTACCTATATTTGTGTCACAATTTTACAAGTGTGCAAGTTTGGTGGAGCTATCCCCCTTGCACCCGGCACTGTGCAATACTGAAATAAACATACCTGTCTTATAACCAGTCTCTGGATTATAGAGTTTGATTCCGCAAGTCACTTGTGTCATCCAAGCTGTGAACTTACCAGCACGGTCATGTCTGGGCTGCCTTTGTCCGTGTTTCTGTAGAAGACATGGAGAGATATCACCATGTTTGCCTTAGTTACTTCCTTATAAGCACATTTTAATGTCTTGCCCTCCTGCCATTCTCAGTGAGATGGCTGCCAGCTCGTTTGCCCTGCGGAAGCCTGCCCTGCCATTCCATCAGCTTGGCAGCTCCAATACCTTGGACAGTAGGACTTGCTGTGTGAGCACTGGCTGAGTCACCGCTCCTCCGTGTCCTTGTTCATCCCATCTTACAGTTCAGCCACAAAGCCTCCAGGACAGTGACTGTCCTTGTCTAAAGGTTTGCACAACTTCTACGATACTGAGTCCCAGCTCAGTGCTGGGACCTCTTGGTGTGCTGCAGTGCTGCAGCTCAGCCCTGCATTGCATTAAGCCCTGCTCTAAGCTGAGTGTCAGCTTTCAGTCTCTCGATCTGGGGCGGTTTCCCAAGGCATGCAAAGCTAAAGGGCGTATCTGGCTTTTGTTCCAGGTTGGCTCAGGCCTGCTCCTCAGGTCTGTCTGACTTGAATGCAGATGTCCTGGCACTGTGTGATTGCTTTGCTGCTCTCTTCAGGCCCTGCTGTCTTGTGGAATGTGTTCTGATGGGTGGTGGAGCTTCGTGCTGTGGTAGAGGAGGAGTGAGTGTCCCTACCACCTTGCGATGCATCAGGCACCATGTCACCAGGCCTGTCCTCAGTAGAGTTCTGGGGCCAATGAGGCAGGCAGGCAGCCTGGCACCTCCCCATGGGGACTTTGGCCTGATTTCACCTGAGCTGCAGGGTCCTGTCCCAGGCTGCTTCCAAGGCTCAGCGTGGACGCACAAGGCTGGCTGTGGGCTCCCTCCTGGCTGCAAGGTGGGTGAGTGTGTCAGTGTGCAGCTGCAGTGCTGGGGCTTTTGCTTGCCTGCTGGCACTGCGACACTAAGGGGATGCTCTGTTCCTCTGTGCTGCCAGAGGAGTATGGGTGGCTCACAAGACAGTGGGGACACTTCCTGATCCTCTACATGGTGGGTGCTGGCACGACTTTCTCTTACCCTCAGAGCCTGTTTCTTGGTTTCTGGCTGGAGCTCTGTCTACTCTCAAGACAAATGGAAATGTGTGGAAGGGAGTCCTGCTTTCCCCTTCTGCTGTTTGTTTTCAAGTCAAGGTTGCAGTTTGAATGTTTGCTTTCAGTGACAGCTCCAGCATGTGCTGGCCTTGAGTTCTGTCATCCCCGCATGACCATCCTACACAAATGTTAGTGCTGGCATGAAAGTGGGGGTGGGAACACGTGTGGCATGGGGAGAGGACAGGGTTTCTTCCTATGGCAACAGTGCCAGCAATGTTGGCTAAAGGTCTTCTGTCAAGGCAGCGGCTGTGTGTACTCAGATAAATCAGCACTTCTCAGCCTGGCAGAGGGAAAACAGGGCAGGATGGAGTGTGTAGAGTGGTAAGATCTCCTGGGTCACACATCACTGGTTTGGGATAAAGCAGAGAGCCTAACACACTGCCCCACAGCCTTGCTTTGCTGCAGCACATAGTACACGCTGTGGGGCTGCAGGCATCCCTTTGTGCCTGAGGTTGCCCTGGGATTCCTACGATTACTATATAATTATTCAGTGTTCTCCAGAGTAAGCACTTTTCCTTCGGATGATAAGGAGAGAAGCAAAGGTTAGAAGTCTAGCCCTGTGCAGCAGGTCTGAGGTGTTCGGAGTTAGCTATCCTGGAGAAAACATTACAGGAAAGCTTACAGGTGAGTGTGGGGTATGTAGCAAAGAAGGGAGGAGAATGGTATCATTTTTCCAGGGCCAGAAGCTATGAGGATCAGATGCATACCAAGCTAAGTTTGTGGGGAACCACCCTAACTTGGCTGCTCCATCACTCTGGATCTGGCTTTTGGAAGATGGGAGAAGGGAGAAGCTGGATGGAGGGAGGCTCCTGGGCTGCCTATGTGGGGCAGTGTGGGCTGTGGTGCTTCTGTGCTGAGCACAGAGGTGCCTCCTTGTGCTGCAGTGTGCGTGTCACTCTAAACCTAATTGCTCGATCATTTTAATAAATGCAGAAGGGATGTCCTGGTGTGCGAGTAATGGGGCATTAATCCATGCCTAGCTGTGTTAACAGCACTCCAAGAAGGAATTAACGCCACATAATTCATTGCCTGTGCAGCTCTCACTCTCTTAATTATGGCATGTGCAATTTAGGAACCCCCTTCCACTTGAAGGCTCTCTCTCATGACTGTGTCCCCATTGCCACCAGTTTCCCATGTTACTCATGGAGGTTCCCAGACCTGGAGGTGCTATTGTCCTCACAGCCATGATACTGAGCTCAGCTGAGACCTTCCAAGATGAGAGCAACCCTGGGGTGCTGGCTTCCCCTGCCCTGCTGTAAGGGCAGTGGTCGGTACAACCCCTGCTCTCCGACCCTGGAGCCATACACTTGCTTGGCTGGAGAAGCTTTGCTTCACTGCTTTGGTTTGTATTATTTGGTTCCAAAGAACATTGCGTTCCTGGAGCGGTAAAGCTTAGACCTCCACTACTAATGTACACAAGTATAATGTTGTTTTGGATTTCTTTTAAAAGTACTCTATAAGATTTTGAGCATTCTCTTTCCAGCTTCTAACTGCGGCAGTTGTTTTCCTGCCATGGGAGGAACTGGGCTTTGCCTCTCCCCGCAGTCTTCAATGGGGCACTGGGGGCTTCATCCCACATCCCCTTTTAAAGGCCTCAGGGAATTCTGGAGTGCTCAGGTAGATTTTGCAGTGATACTGGGCTTGTTTTGCAAATGGTCGTTTGCTGGAGCTCTGTTTAAACAAACAGAGCTCAAACAAGCTTTCCACCTCAGTGCATTAAAATCCCGTAATGCATTAAAATCCCCTGGCCATGAGCACTGGGGCCTCTGCTGTGCCAGGTGCTGTACAAACAGTTATCAAGTGCTAAATGATCACATCCGCTGGTTGAGTAGCTTTTGTTAGGGCAGAGGATGCAGTAGAGGCGTTGGGTGGCTGTACAGCCTGTGTGGATCTCTGTTCACCAGGGACTGCAGTACCTTCGTCCTGTTCTGAAACCAGGAGGGTTGCTTTTAACCCAGCAGGAGCCCCACTGGTGGGACGGGAGGTGGAGGCTTTGCAGTCGCTTTGCAGACAGAGGGCTGACACCAAGAGGTTACACAGAAGGAAGGGATTAGACAGCAGGTAAGAAGCTCAATCAGTCTCACAGGGGTATGTATTAGCAGCCTTGCTGTCTGCTCTTGGGGTGCCCTTTGCACCATGGACTCCTGGGGAGCAGTGCAGCAGGGGGCTAGCCTGCAGCAAGGGCAACACAGGAAGTGTGCCTGAGCTTGAAATGGGGCATCAGGACCATGCAGTGTATGTGTTTTGTCAGAGCTGCTGCTTCAAGGAACACAAATATCCTGTTGAGGGTGTATGTATTATCATGAGAGCTTTCCTTGTACAGGGCTTGTCCATCCTGGGATAACAGGCTGTCAGCAGTAGCCGGCCTCTCTACTTTGTTTTTATATTTTGGTCTTGTTCTGGATAAATCAATAGGGAAATAGATTAAACAAAGCCAAAACGAACTACTCTTTTGGATGTGAGTTGTGTTGAAAGTGAAATCCTATGAAGCTTAGAAATCATATTTGCAATCAAGGGGCAAATTTCCATTCCTGATGCAAAGGAGAAGGAAATTGCCTCTGCTTTGGTCTCGCCACCCGGGTAGCAACTGGAAGGGGAAAGGGAGAAGAGTGGCTGAGTGATGCTGAGATGCATGGCATCTTGCAATAGCATTTGTTTGTCTTGGAGTGCAGACCTGTGGGAGGCTGGGTCTGGAGATGCTGATGGTGGTTTAGGAGGGCAGTGTTGGGTACCGCTATCCTGGGTGCCTGGCAGAGCTCGTGAACTGGCATCCAGAACAGCGGTACCCAAGGTTGCTCACGTGCTACTGGAGCATGACAGCTCTGGCAGCTCTTCCTTCCATTTGTGCATCTATATTTGTATATACGCAGATGTATATTTATAAGTCTCCCTTGGGAGCTCAGTCAGCAGCTCAACCTCCTCTATCAAAGGAGACCGGGTGCTCTCTTAAGTAACTTCTTCCTTTGCCTGTCTCACCCTGCAGCCTGCCCAGCAAGAGTGCAAGTGTCCGGTTCTTAACTTTATCTCCTTGGTGTCTTTCTATCCTTTCCCAGGAAGAAGCTAAACTGGAAAAGGAGTGACTGAAGAAGTAGTTAAGGAGCTGTCTGAAGGATCAAATCCATTCCTTAACAAGATCAAGTTGGAATTAAATGGCTGATAAACAGATCAGGTAACTTAAAAAAAATAAATAAAAACATTCATTAAGTTGTGCTTTGAATCTTTCTCTTAAGTCTTTCCAACTCAATCCCTTCTGTGCTAAGGCGGGTTGGAGAAAATCACCTGATCATTTCTTCTGGCCATAAACAGCTTTGATTCTTTTGCTGCTCCTGTCTTACCTATTTTATTAAGCCTTTTCTCATTTTGTGTCTTTATCATGTTCTCGCAGTCTCTGCTTTGTTATTTTTTCTCACTTCTTCTGTCTGTCCTCTGTTGTTGACCCTACATGAGTCCATTGCTTTTTGCTTCCTCTTTCAAAGGTCACCTTGACCTGCTGACTTCAGCTTGATAGCTGCAAGGGAACAAAGTCAGCTCCTTGGCCAACCAGGAGTCCGTTGCTTGTAATTACAAAGTGTGCAGATGCAAACCTGTGCCCTTCTTCTGTATCTCTTCAATGCTTGACTGATTGCAGGAACATGAAGTGCCAACAATAATTTGTAACTCTTAAGTGCACAGTGGGAACTGAAAAGTGCTGGCCTTGGCTTATGCAGGGGCTAATTTGAGTCCTCTCTGGAAATGGCTTGGGATGTGTTTTCTCAGAAGACACCATTGTCCTCTTGGCTTCCTAAGATCTATGCCAAATGGGTCTGTCCAGTGCTACATCTAGGTTTAACTTTTTGCTGCTTGTAATGTTGCCTGAGATGAATGACTTGTATGTGCTGTGGGATTCCTGTTTCTGTTTATTTGCACGGCCCTTTTCTGACATTTGCCTTTCCAGGTTGCCAGCTCAAGACAGGAGGTAAGCAATTAGCCTGGATCAGCAGGTGAATGAAACATAGACCAGGATTTGGCAGTGTCTGAATGCCACAGGAGTGAGGGCTTCCCCTTAGCATTTGCCATGATCATGATATCTTCCTGCCCTCCTTTCTTCTGCAAGTGAAAGAGTCCTGAGCTGCACTGATAACAAGACAGCATTGCAGAGTGTCTGTGTGCTCAGATTGGCCTGTCGTCAGTTACCTAATTTGGAGAGCACTTGGCATTCTTCTCTTACATTAAGGAAAGGCGTGCTGAGATTCACCTTTGTGAAGCCTGGCGGGTGTGTGTCCCCGGTTGTCTTAGCAGAGTGTAGGGAGCAGATGTCTGTGGCCCTTTGAAGCCTGGCATTCAAGAAAGGTAAGATGTTTCCCTGAGACCTCTTCCAGCCCTTTCTAAGCCCTCTTAGCAGTGTGAACAGGAGCTGCTAAAAGGTCTGGGGAAGAGCATTAGTAGAACTGGAGAGTCTTTCTACCCATTCTAGTGTAAAACTAAGCAAGTGGCTTTATTTGTATGCCAGTCTGTATTGGCCCCATTTCACTAAGCACTGTACTGTGGGCAGTGAGCAGCAGGTGCTGTGCAGAATAGGAGAGAGCACGGTGCATTCTCATCCTGTGAGAGAACAGAAAGTACCGAGCTAAGACATGGGGTGACTTAGTCATAAAGAAAAAGCTTTTGCTTCAGGTGCAGTGCCCAGCTCCATCTGTTCCTTGCTTTCAGGTTCCTCCCTGTGCCCCAATTCCTTCACCATATCCTACTTAGGTCATTCTTCCCATCTCTGCAACCATGAAAATGCAGTGGTCGCTAGCCAAGCAAGGAGATCTGTTGAAGTTTGAAGGATACACTGTATACCTCTTTCCTTGTGACTCAGGTCTGTCAACCCTTAGTAAAATGAGACTGATACCAAAAGACTAAAATCCACAGCAGCAGTCTGCTGCAAGGTGAGATCAAGGGCACTGCATTTCTGCAATTGTACACATGTAACTTTATCCGAATGTTCCATCAGATACCACTGCACTGCCTGTACTAGTTTCCTTCTGCAGTGCTCAGTGTTCCCTGAATACCTGCGTTCAGATGCAATGGGAGTGTTGAGCAAGGATTTTTCACCTGCAGATAAGGAGAGAAGTCCTCTGCAGCCCACACTGCTCCAAGTTCTTGGCTTGCCCAGGCTCATCAGGCTGTTCCCTGGGGTCTATGCTGAAATTGGTGATTCATGGGCAAGATGCGTGCCACGTGCCCCTGCCTCGCCCCCACCTGATGTAAACCCTGAGGTGATTTCACTGTTGGAACAGCTTGTGAGAAGTGAGTGTCTGCCTGCCCTGGGTGTCTCAGAGACACTTAGAGAAGTGGTGACAGAGCTGAGGCTGCACAAGGCATGGCTGGCATTTGCAGCCTGCCAGCAGTGACTTTAGAGCTGAATGTGGGGAGGCTGGTATGGTCCAGCCTTGAAATACAGTGGAACCTCCATCTTGACACACATTTTGCTCTACCCTCAGCATTCAGTGTAACAGTGGGTTAGGTGAGGAGCTCACCATGAAGCGTATTTACCATCTGAAGCTTCCCTTTGTCCTGAGACATGAGTGAAGGAGTTCGCAAGCACTGCTATTCCCTCCTCTGACTGTGATGCTAGGATCCCTGAGACAGCAGAGCCTCAAGGTCTTGCAGTCTGGCTCAGCTGTATGCTCATGCACGGCTGCTGACTGTCATCACTTTAATATCTAACACATTCTGTGTTCAGGGAGCCGTGTCCCGTGCTTTATTGGAGAGAGCTGACTCCAACAGGCTTCCTTTGTCTCAGTGTGTAGTGGTTTATTGAGCATGTAAGTGCTGGGCATTTTGAGTAATTGAATTTGCTGGGAACTCGTGTTTAGCTGCTCTGGTGTTCAATCAGTACTGCTTCCAGATTCCAGGAATTCCCTCTGGGAACAGAAGGGTGAGTGGAAAAAGCCCCACAGTTTTGAAGCACGCTCAGCCAGCAGGTTTTGGTGTCACTAAGGAGTACGAGCTCACGTCTCTGTGATGCGTGTTGCTCTGCCAGCCCACTGAGCCACGTGGCTGCCAGTGTTCTGCTGGGCTCACGTGTCTTCACCCCCAGCAGTGGGTCTGGAAATGGCTTTGTGGATCTGTAGCTGGCCGCGCTTCTGCCATGCTCTGTCCCATGTAACAGGAGCAGGTGACATGCCACGAACCTCTCATTGGGTGTGTATCTGATTACAGCACTGGGAACCACTTGCCAGCAAACCTGCTGCCTTGAATGCCAACCGGCCCTGACCAAAGTCTGTCTGCATGGAGCACACAATGCTAAGCAGGTCCTTGCCAGCAGCAGTTTGTCCTAGTGCTGTGTGCTGCCCTTCCCTCCTACCCATAGGTACAGCATGGGCTGAGCTTTGCCTTGCGGCAGAGCTCTCTGCATGCTTGGGGTAAACAGCCTTATCACACAGTGACATGCTAATTGCCTAGTTGCACTGATGAGCACATTCTTTCCTCTTTCCCTTCCCTGGAGTTATCCCAGGACTAAGACGTCTACTTCTTGTCTTCTTACAGTTTACCTGCCAAGCTGATCAATGGAGGAATAGCTGGGCTGATTGGGGTCACCTGTGTATTTCCCATTGACTTGGCAAAAACTCGCCTGCAGAACCAGCAGAATGGCCAGCGGATGTACACCAGCATGTGAGTACTGTGTGCACGGGCAGCTTGCTGCTGGGTTTTCATTGGGGCATCCTTCCACATTGTTACCTCTTTCAGGTGAGCTCAGCATTTCTAGGAACTGGATTGTCCCCAAGAAAGCCAGGGGACAATCTCAGAGCAAGCTGTGCTAAAACAAGCAAAACTTCTGTTCTGGCTGCTGAGCCCAGCAGGTGAGATGTGCTGAAGGCGCATCTGTTTGTGTCCCTTTCTTGGGAGCAGTGTGTTCTCTGCTCATCAACGCTGGTCAAAAGGGCAGGGAGGGCTCAGTATAGAGAGCCTGGTTTGTTTCTCTGCTAGGCCACAACCCAGCGCTTGGGTAATCACCGGCTCTTCCATTTCCCTCACTGTCATGTTGGAATTAACAACCCCTTCCTTTGCTGTGTGCTTTAAAAAGGGCACAGTCACCTATTCCTGCTCTTGAATGCTGCAATGCAGCCCTTCTGAAACATCACAGGTTGACACACGCTGGAGTTTCCCATCAGTCCTTTGTCCAAAAAATTGTGCTGCAGGCTTTAGGAAAGGAAGGCACAAATGTATCCAGCCCACCTATGCTTTCAGTCTCTGTGCCTCCCTGCTCTAGCTGCTGATGTGTAATTATGCATGAATTTGGTTGTAGACATTGCCTTGCAGCAAGCACCAGACTGGTGTTCCCCTTGACAGTTACAGCGCTCTCTGCTCCCTGTGCTGTCAGGATGCAGCCTCGTGTCTCTCCTTGCCTCTCGTTCCTTTTGTGACCCAGCAGCCAACTGCAAATCTGCTGTGTAACCACAGTTGGCTGTGGGATGAGACACTGTTAGGGAATACAGTGGATTTACCTCGTGTATCTGAGCTGACTCCTTTCAAGACAAAGCCTGAATGTGAATGAGTAATGTGGAAGATATTGCTCTGACATGTGAAAAGTGAGCTTGAACAAGCGGGGATAAGAGTCTTCTGGGGGCCCAGAGGCCAGCAGGGACAAGGAACTAACAAGGATAACACATCCAGATAACATCAGGATGTCCACTGTACTGCCTTGACAAGCAAAGGGATGGCACTGAGAGGATGCTGTTCCCAAGCATGTAGCATGTCCTCAACATCACCCTTAAGATAGGTGGGTACTGGGAGGTCTTATCTATGCTCCCCAGCTGTAGGGGCTTGTTTTTCAGGAAATACCGTGTGCCGCTTGCTATCAGATTTCAGAGGTGTCTGCTGAGCCCCCAGGAAGCCAGGAAATTAATGTAAAACTTCAGCTTTTTTTTTATTTTAAGACAGTATGTTTTGCATCTGCTCAGCTCAAGAGACCTTTAGAGTCAGGGGAGTGTAGGATGGTTTGACTGGAAAAATATATAAGTCTTCCCTTGAGAGAGCCAAAGATGCTTTGGAGCAGGCCTGGAGTATGGAGAGAGCTGGGCTTTTGACTGTGTGCCCTATGTGTTGTTCTGTATAATTTTAGCTGTGGCTCCTGTCACCCTTTTCCATGGCAGAGGAAGAGAGGCAGGCATGGCTTTGGCTCCATTGCCCTTTGCAACAGCTCGAGGGGTGGGGAGCGAGGTGCAGGGCTCACAGTAATGCAGCAGAGCTGTGTGAGCGTGGTGTGGAGGCAGCTCTTCCCACTCCCTGCTGCAGTGGCTTGTTCAAAGCAGCACTTATGGGTTGGGGAAGGTGCCTTGCTTCCAGCATCACACTGGAAGAGCATGATGAGGATATGGAGAAAGACAGCGTTCAAAGGGGTGGGGGAGTCCTGGCACAGAGGCATAGTAGAATAGAGAGGCTCACTGCCCTGGCTGGCTGCACTGCGGGTGGGCTCTTTGCAAATGTATTACCCTAGAAACCACTTTGTTCAAAGTAGGCAAAAAGACCTCAAGAGAATCCTGCATTTCCTTCTCTCCCACCTCAGCAGTACTGCAGAGCAGACGTGAAACTTCCTCCTTATGTTGCCTAGTCTCTCAGCAATATATTCCCATTTTCAGCTACATTTCCCTTATAACTACTTTAAAGTGTCTTTTGCTCCTTAATGATGTACACATGCACGCACACTTCTCCCTTCCAGTACAGCCACAGCGAGCACCTGCCCCTTCCCAGAGACTCCAGGGCAACCTTCAGCCAGCAGCTGAGCTTTGTGCTGCGAGGCTTCCTGGACTGTGCGTGCTTGTGTTCAAAGGACTCCAAGCAATTCCAGCACTCTGCAGAGCTTTTAGATCTAAAGGAAATGCAGCAAAAACAAAGGAGGTGACAGCTTTCCCTCAGGAGCTGACCTCTGTGGCACCCAATGCTCCCTCCCCAGGCATGAGCCCAAGCTCTGCTGCTGCTGCTGGGGGAGGCAGAGTGTTAAAAGTCAGCGCTGGGAGCTGAGTGGGAGGCCACAGATGACTGAGTGCTCAGGTCACCTCGTGTTTGTGTGCCTTGTGTCAGATTTCATGGAATAAGGCAAGAGTTGGGCGGGTTAGACCCACTTCCTTGCTTCCCTTTCCAGAGCTGGATTTAAAAGCATGTGCATGGGGAGCTGATTGTTGGAGCATTGCATGCGCATTCTCCACAGGGGACCCTGGATAAACAGCCCTTGCAGTGACATTTTTCCCTTTTGTGTTTCTAGAAAGCAGACAGCATGTGTGGGGCGAGCCTGGGGTTTCAAAGCCCCTGTGAATTAGGGGCTGAACTCGGACTCAGCCCGAACAATGGCGCATTCAGTGGCTGACGTGGTTCCCCTCCCGGCTCAGGGTTTTGCTGATGTTGTAAATGAAAACCACTCCAAGAGATTAGCTTTGTTTCCTCTGCTCCCACCCACCTTTGAGCTATTTTGGTTTATCTCTGTTTTGTTTGCAGGTCTGACTGCCTCATTAAAACAATTCGTTCGGAAGGCTACTTTGGCATGTACAGAGGTAAGAAGGGCTGAGTCAGGCTCCTCCAGCTCTATATGGCTTTGCTCTGCAAGCATTGGTGTGTATATGTGGGAAGAGAAGCCTGTATTCTCTGGCTTGTAGTACAATACCCACAGATGTTGACAGCTGCAGCTGTGTGTGAAAGTCAACTGCTTCATGCCAGGTGTCTGCTTAGCAATTCATCATCTGGGACTTGACTCCTCAGCTATTCTGGTGTTAAAGGTCACCTTTACTTGCAGTTTACATGGAGCTGCTGTCCCAGGACAGTAGGTGTGCGCTTCCCACCTTGGGCACCATAACTTTCATCAGAGGGGTAGTTGCAAAGGCCTCAAAGTGTCTTATTTTGTTGCTGCTAATTGAATTTATGTCAGAGCCCCCTACCTGTTTGTGATCAAGCCTGTTTGGAGCTGTAAAAAAGCCAGGATGGTTCATGATGGAACTCCAGCTGTTCTGACACTGTGTGCTAACCTGCTAGAAGTCTCCTGGCTCTGTGGTTTGGGCTGTCCATTGTAGCAGTGAGTTGATACTTTAGTATCAACTTCAGTTGATACTTTCTCTAGTTTAAATACAGAATTCTGGAAAGTTTTTAAACATTTTGGAGGGAGAATTGCATGTCAAATTCTGATTTCAATCATAGTAGAGGAAAACATGGAATTATAGCCTTGGCTGTCAACACGGTCCAGCTGGCATAGTTGATGCTGAACCGTGATTCATGTTATATACTGGTAATCAATTGCCTGAAAGTGCGGATTTTCTCTCTGAGATGTTCAGATAGCGTTCTTTGTGAAGCTCATCCTTTGATAAAGCCTGCTTAAAGGACAGCATTGTTTAAATGAGTCCTTGCTTCTTTCTCAAACAAGAGACTGGAGATGCTGGCTCCTCGCTGTTGGCAGAGGCAGCAGCTCCTACTAATCCCTCCATAGTTCCTAAGGAAGCGCAGTTGCTGTGGCCATCCACTGTTGGAACAACAGCTGGCTGCCAAGGCAGCATCTCTTGCCCAACTTGCTGGTGGGCGTTTTGGGGGAGTGAGGTGGATGCTGGGGATGGATTGGCTGCTTTATTGCAGCTCTTCTGGGAGCAGGCAACAAAGCAAATAACCCCGAGGAATCCTGGCAAGCTCCATGCTCAGTGCTAGCAGCAACGCGTTCCCCTTGCCTTTTCCCAGGAGCTGCTCTTGTGTTCCTAGCCAGGAATGAAGCCTGCCTTAACTTTGGCCATAAATACCCATTGGCAGGCAGCTTCCTGGGGAGCAGAGGGAAGAAGTTTTTCCTAGGAACTTACACAGGAGATTGTAGGGTCGTCAGGGCATTTGAGAGAGACTCCCCAATCCTGGAAAGGGCAAGGATATACACCTCCAGGCCACATTTCATTCCCAAGCAAAAATCTCAAAGAAGACAGAGGGTCTAACTCCATTAACCACTACCCACTGGGCACAGCTCTCCATCTAGCTCCTTACCTAAAGGAGGGTATATCTGTCCAGTCCACAGGCAGCTGGCTTCCCCAGGAGAATACTGTGAGAGAATGTGTCAAAGGCTTTGCTGAAGTCTAGGTAGACTACATCAACAGCCTTTCCCTCTTCTACCAGTCTGGTCACCCAGCTGTAGAAGGAAATAAGGTTGGTCAAGCATGACCTACCTTTCATGAACCCATACTGTCTGGGCCTGATCCCCTGGACGCCACACACATGCTGTGTGATCTCATCCATGATGATTTGTTCCATAACTTTCCCTGGTACCGAGGTCAGGCTGACAGGCCTGTAGTTCCTGGTTCCTCCTTACAGCCCTTCTTGTAGATGGGAAACACATCAGCAAGCCTCCAATCTTCCGGGACCTTTCTGTGAAGAAGGTAAAGACACGGCTCAGAGTTGCAGCCAGTGGGAGATGGAAATCAGATGGTAGGGCAGGTTCTTGCCCCTTCCATCTATCCCAATTCCTCAGCAGAGGTTGTTCAATGACTCACAAGCTCTTATTCTCAGATATTAAGCTGAAATTAGGGGGATTGTTTGTTAAGAGGCTAGAGTGGCAGCTGCTGTGTCCCATGGTGGTCACAAGCACATCGATCATCCCTGCAGGACGCTTGTCCTCTGTCAGAGGACAGAAAGGGTCCTCTTGGTCCCAGCCTTTCCCACTGTGTGACTTCGGGCTTTTCTCATGTGTGAACCAAAGCTCACTGGTGCATACAGAAGAGAGGCTCGAGCCTGCAGGCTACTTTTCTGCAAGTCATCTTGTTAGATCTTATGGGCAGCGCATGACACGCTGCCAGTTCCGTATGGGTAGCCCACAGTGAAAAGCCTGGTACATGTGACAATCTCAACATTTCTTTTAAATTCTTCCCTGAAACCTACAGGTGTTCTTGGCCTTGTTTGGCTGAGAAATAAGAGGATTTTCTCAAGTTCTTTCTTTGTAATATCTAGGTAGCAGCAGTGCCTGAGATTTGGGTGATGCTGTGTCTCCCTGCCTGTGCTAAGGGATGTCTGTGTGCTGCCTTCAGGTGTAATGTCATGCAAGTGAATTCATAATTCATAGTGCCCTGGGCTTCTGGACACCAATGTAAGGAGGCTCTGGGCAGAAACTGTCTCCAGTCCCTGGTACAAGCCATCCAGAAGTCACCTACAGATCCAAGCACGTGTCCTGGAAAGTCCCACTGCTATTTGTAGAGCAGACATTTAACCCAGCTGGCAAGAGCCACAGGCCTGGACCAGGCTGGAGAAATGCCCTTTGCTGTTGATGATGTTTGAAGTTTAGCTGCACCTTGTTTGAAGTATATTCTTAGCACGGTGTTACAGTAGTGTGTCAGCCTTCCCTGTTCACTGCTAATAATACCTCCCACGTCACCCCTCATTCACACGCTGCCTGCCAAAATTACCCCAGACTGCAAGGGCCACGCCAAGTCTTCCGGACTTCAGTGTACCCTATTAATGTTTGGGATACTTACATTTATGTTGCCCTGGTTCTACCTATTCGCTGCCCAGCTTCTTCAGCTCTGGTTTGTTTCTGATGTCTTCGGTGAGGAGCTGTCTCCGTTTTCTGCATGAGAAAAGACCAGTTTATTTTTCCATGAGATGACCCAACAAGGTGGGATATGCCCTCCTTCCCTTTTTGTAAATCAGCTTGGTTACTTAGGGTTCATAAGCAAGAGTGCTAATGCTGCAGTGGGGTCAGAAGTAGAGTGACTCAGTCTTCTGTTATGTAGGCTGTTGCTGGTATAGAAGAGCTTCTATGAAAAATGTGTTTAATAACAAAACCTAGGGCTCAATGAGAAAAGGCACTTAACAATTTCAGCTGGCAAACAACTAACTGGTTCTGCCTCTAACAACTTGATTTCAATCTTTGTGGTTCTTCCTACATTTCCAAATACTTTTTTTTTTTTTTTTAATTTAATGATTACAATTTATTTTGCATTCTAGTTGCCTACCATTGCTTCAGGTACATGCAGCATTGCCTATAGGGCGTGATTAGCTTTAATTAGGGAAATACTGTCATTGGCATAACTAGAACTGAAGAGCTGTAAGGTTTTTGTAACAAGGTAGAAAACACCATGGAAAGCATCCAGCCAGCAGCTGAAGTATCTCATTTCTCCTCCTCCGGTGATTTGAAGCCGTTATGGATTATTGAGGACAGGGATTATCCATTCTCTGCTAAGCAGCTTTGCTGAAAATATCAAAGTTGTAGGAAAAAAAAAAAACAGACTGGTTAACTTTCCCTTACCTTTTGCATGCTATATTTCCCTCCATTTTATTTGTAGCAGGGGGAGAAATTGATGAGAAAGCCTCCATGGTTCCCAGAGAATGTCAGGACATGCCAACGCTTAAATGTTGATGTTTTGGGTTTATATTTCTTTCTTTTGAGGGACCCTTTGTGCATCTATTAGAATAGCAAATACATTCTTCTTTTCTTGTTTTTGTTTTGTTTTATTTTCCCCCAAGGAAAATGTGATTTATGCTGTCTCAGTACTCTACAGGTAATTACTTCCTTACTGTTAGGAGCAAGGCTGAGGTTGTCTTCAACTTGGCACTTGATGAAACATTTTGCAAGTAGCCACTTCACTTGACAATCAGGCTGCGTGGATTCAGAAAACATCAGTATTGCTGACAGAGAAAAATGAGTCAGGCTGTCCTGCCAGGGTTGTCTATTTCCAATGGAGACTTCTCGAGTGATGGAGATGCATCCTTGAGGAGGGAAAGCAGATTCAAGGATTCTCATGTCCTGCTCCCAGCTGTGATTCCCCTCCACTTCCTGATCTGCAGAACATCCCCCCAAGCCTGTGTTTTTCCACATCTGATTTATGAGTTCTGTAATCATAGAATCATAGAATTATTCAGGAAAAGACCTTAAAGATCATCAAGTCCAACTGCAGCCTAACCATAGTACCCTAACTCTAACAAACCTCTGCTAAATCCTATCTCTGAGCACCACATCTAAAGGGCTCAGGGATGGTGACTCAACAACCTCCCTGGGGAGCCCATTCCAGTGCTTAACAACCCTTTCTGTAAAGAAGTGCTTCAGCTTACCTTGGTGTGACTTGAGGCCATTTCCCCTGGTCCTGTCACCAGTGAGAAGAGACTTGCTCCACTTTCACTGTAAGCACCCTTCAGATACTGGAAGAGAGCAATAAAGTTTCCCCTCAGCCTCCTTTTCTCCAAACTAAAAAGCCCCAGCTCCCCTCAGCCTACCCTCATAGGGCTGATTTTCCAAGCCCTTCACAAGCCTCATTGCCCTTCTCTGGACCTGCTCCAGTACCTCCATGTCCTTTTTGTACTGAGGTGCCCAAAACTGAACACAGTACTCGATGTGAGGCCTCACCAATGCTAAGTACAGGGGCAGGATGACTTCCCTAGTCCTGCTCACCACACCATTCCTGATACAAGCCAGGATGCCATTGGCCTTCTTGGCCACCTGGGCACACTGCTGGCTCATATTCAGCCAACTGTCCATCAGTGCACCATCATGTTTGGAAGAAGGGAGGTACGAGCCCATCCTCAGGAACAGAGAGTTGAATTGACTTACCTTAGGTCTGTTGAGCCCTTATGCTTTGCGTTGATTTGAGTTCATCCCTCCTGAAAACAAAGCCCCCAGATCTTCAAAGGTTAGCGTGAGCGCAGGCTCGTCTTCTCTTTGAAAACCTGAGTTTTGGGACAATTGTTTTAATCTCCACAGCAGGACTAAATGCAAAAGTGTACCCTGGCAAAGGCAGATGTGTATTTAGTCTTGCAAATGTTTTTAGACTATTTGCAAGTATCAGGTTAAGCTCCCCCAGAAGGCTTGGAGCTCCATGTAGAGGCTCGGAAATCTTATGGCCATCTACTGAAGGACTTTTTGAGCTGTAACATTGAAAGTGAAGAGAACATTCTGGAACACTGATCTCATAGTGCCCAACCCAACGGTTCAGATGGGACCAGCCATCCCTTCAGCCTGTTAGCCCCAGGGTGGCTTGTAAGCTGCCTGCCATCTGTTGTGCTAATGCTGGTCCCAAGGCCCTGCAGGCTGCTCATTGTGACAGGCACAATGCAGGGATTTGCTGCTTGTTGCTCCTGACAAAAGAAAGTTCAATGGCTGGTGGGAGCGAGGGTTGTTTACAGCTCTGGACCATGGTAAGCAGGCCAGAGTAGCCATGCCATGGTTTGCAATGGACAAAAAGCTGGCTCAACTGTCCCATTGAGCAACTGCTCTGAGGGTGACACCCAGTGGTGATGTACGAGAACAACCATCTAATCCCAGGAGTTTGTGCAGCGCTGGCTGGAGTTCCTGCAGAGGTACCAATTGCTGTGAGCCAACCTCCAGCTCTTCTGTCCTCGGTTTTGTGCTGCAATGCATTTCTAAATAATTCAGTTCACGGCTTCTGCTTTCATTCTCCAGTGGGTTTTTCCTCTCTTCCTTTCTAGGAGCTGCAGTGAACCTGACTCTAGTGACACCAGAAAAGGCTATCAAACTGGCAGCCAATGACTTCTTCCGGCATCACCTCTCCAAAGATGGGTGAGTAGAGGATGCAGATCTTAAGCATTTAACTTAAAAGACACTAGTTCTTGGGTTGAGGCTGCTGGGGTGACTGGGTAAAGGTGGAATGTGGTGATCCGATGACTGAAACATTAGTTGACCTTGAACAGCTCAGCCAGTGATTACATTTGAGCTAAAGAAGTAATGTCTAAAACTGGAAGTGAAAAGCTCTTCACTGGATGACTGGTTTTTATTCAGGCTTCTAAAAATAGTCCTAGCTCTTACCAAGGTTAACAGATCCAGACTTTGCAAGCAGCGTATTGGAGAGGAACCCAGCAGCACTGATGGCTGCTCAGACAGCAGCTGGGAGGACCCTTGTCCTCAGCATCCCATTGGATGCTGCTCTCTTCTTTCTGGCTTTTCAGTGACTGTAGCTTGAAGAGGTGGTGACTCAAGTTGGGTAGACCCCAAACTTAGCACTCTCTTGTCCTTTTGTAGCTTGAAAATAAATTCAGAGAGCTGAGAAGAGGTGATGAATGAACCTGTGTTTGACAAAGGGCACTGGCAATGTGAATGCCAAATGAAGAAGATTATCTGTTTAGTTTGAGAGCGTGGGTTAACATGGACTCAATGCCAGTAAAAAGCTCTGGTATGGCAATTGTATGGAGCTGGAACTTGAATATTTAATGCTGTTTTCACCAGGATGTTCCCCTTGCAATTCAGGGCACACTTGTATCTCCCTTCAAGATCAAAACATCTCTCCAGAGACAGACAGTGAAGGGTCCAGCAAGGACACTGTTTTCAGTGACAGTAGCTAGAAAGCAACCTGCCTGCAATAAAATCCCAGTTCTTAACTCTTACCCCGGCAGTTCACCTTGCTGCAAATACAAAGTTCTGCCACAATGACTTGGTTTAACAGCTTCCTGTAACATGCCGTGCCAGTCTCAGCTGTAATGGAACACAGTGGCTCAACAATATCAGTAGAATCTTCAGATTTACACAGGTTGTGGATCTGAGCCTTTCCTGCACCTAGTTTTTTTGTTCTGGAATCTTTTTAAGTAGCACTTAACGTACGTCTGTGTGACTCACCGGCTCGCAGCTGTTTGTGATCGTCTGTCTCTTCAAATAGTGTCTCTCTGTACTCTGCACAGAAGGTGGGAGCTGATGATGTCATCATTGCTTTTTCCAAGTGGTGGGTCTCATCTGTGCAGGCAGACAGCATGGCGAGCCCTGATGTACTGCTGTAGCTTAGCTTTTTGCCACCATCTATGAAGTGAAGACTTAATAGGTTGAGTCTCAATACAAAGCATTTTCTTTCCCCCTCTAGAGGAAAAGAAAGGTTGAGCCTTGGGTAGGTGACAAGTGAACTAGACATCACATGGTGCTGAGGTCAGTCACCTTGGGGGACTTGAATGGATGAAATGTGGTCAGCTCTGGTGTTTATTTTGAGATCCTTCTTCTGCTTGCAAGGAAATTGCAGGCGTGGGAATGGTGAAAGTAACCTGTTGGAGAGGTTGTGCTCAGCCGTGCTCTGGTGGCTGTGTGCCACCTTCCTGCTGGCAGTTCCCAGGATCTCTTCCCACGTGCAGCACACGTGACAAAATTTCACTGGGTGATGGAGCCGGGTGTGTGCCAGGGAGCTGCCTTGCTCTTGGTCCCACTTGCCAAGCTGTTTGCAGGTTTCTCCCTTGAGATGCTTCTGTCTCCTTCTCCCTGGCTATTTTTGATGGAAGACAGGGCTGGAATCTTCTAGATCGATTTAACTTTGAATGCCTTCATTGCTAAGCTTCTGGCACTTATCTTGCTTGAAATGTGTTGTTTCTCAGTTCCTCATTTTACAAAACATGCATATTTTAATCAGTATTTGTTGACAAAAATTGCTGAGTCTGTCTTCCACTTGAGCTTCGAAGAAGCATTTATGGACAGGAGAAAAATGTGGCAAATAGCCCAAAATAGCTTCAAGATACTCAGCAACTTCTAGTGAGCTGCTTTTTTTTTTGTGGTGGTTTTTTTTTGTTTGTTTGTTTTTGTCTTTAAAAAACTTGATGTTGAACCTGCTTTTAAACTGCTCAAAAAAAGAATGTGGCGTAAAGCCTGTTACCAAAAAGCCAGATGGGAAAACAACACAGATGATGTAGGAAGCTCCTGGCTGCAAATTGCTTGAAGACTATTCTGGGGCTGTATCACTGCAGGTTTGTGCTAGACTCTTTTTATCCCCCCCTCTTCTTCCTGGCTGTGCTCATGGATGCTTCAGGAGGTGACCGTGGGAGTTCAGGTGGGACTTCATGCCTCTATAGATGCTCTTCTTCCCCTGAGCCTGGAGAATATTGCTCCTGCAGGTCTCTCCACCCTGGGGCCAACTCAGGTGGGCGCTCCCCCTCCTACAGTACTTTCCCACTCCCTTTTGTTACAAGAGAAATGTGCTCACAGGATAGAGGGCTTCATTTCTGCTTCCTTTCCTGTTTCTATTTTCACACTGACACCAGTGTAGCAGCCTGCTGATAACACTTCTTGTTTCCAGAGGAAACAAAACTTACTGTGCTGGTCTTCACATGCATCCTCATTTAGGAACAAGGAGGCCTGTGAGTACTGGAAACCCCCTTAAAATCGTGGCATTGTCCTGTGATTATTTTGCTTTAGAGTCTCTGCAGTTTCCAGGCCAACAAGCAGAAGTGGGGATCTGCAGAAGCATCTTCTTGCAGGTTCTTGCTGTGACTCTGGGAAAGCAGGATGTGAGAGGGGAAATTTCTTCCCTTTAGACTACAGGGAACTGATGAGATTTTAACTGAATTTCTGAAGTTGGATGGATTAAGAAACCCATAAACTCAGACCTTAATAAACGCAGCCATATCATCCAAAAAAGAATGTGAGAGCAAGAGTCTCTAGAGCTAAGTGAAGCACTTGGGTAAGAAGCACACTGGCATAAAGCTAAGAAAGCAGTGTAACTTGGTAGTACACCTGCAGGCATTTCAAGTAGAATGCTTCTTAGGTGCTCAGTATGTGAGGCCTCTTTTATAGGTGCAAGTGTTGCCCATAACTCTTTTTGTCCTCCTTGAATTTGGGTGATAAGCACATCCTAAAAGCTGGTCCCTGTGAAGTGTCTTCATGTTTATCTCCAGAGCATTTAGTGCCAGATTGCTGATTGGTATTTCTTAATCATAAGAACTTTGCAGTGTCCCTGAATGAGTTTCTTGCTGTTCTTCCTCCTCAAAGCCTGTTATTCTTGTACTACTCCCATCATCTTTACCTGCATTCTATTTGCTGTTCTGGAACAAAAGCTGGTGATGTACTGACTGAGCAGCTCAGGCTTCTACTTCAACCAGTGTGATTGCACTAATTGTTCCATTGCTGATGCCAGAAAATGTTCTTCCCTTCCGCCCCCCTTCTTTCCTAGCTTTGCTTAGAGAAGAGAAATAGCAGAGACAAGCATGGCACTTTACCTGCTCTCCCACATGGATGTGGAGACTGGAGCTTCTCCATTGCCTCGCTGCATGGGCTCTTCCCTTCATCCTCTCCTCTTTCAGGCTGACCTAAAATACTTAGACTATGTCTTCTGTAGCACCTGGATAAGCAGCAGTTGTATGGCTTGGGTGATCCTTAAGCTGCAAGATGCACATAGACTGTGAAGAGAGGCTTTTGGTTTAGGAAAGAGGGATACTGCCATTAGTCATGCTGCGGAGCTTCTGTGTCACCTTGCACGCACGCATACAATCATAGAATTATTAGGGAGGTCATTTCCAACCAAGATCACCAAGTCCAACCACAACCCATCCCCACATGGACATTCTAAGGTGGAATGACACAGAGATGGTAACAAAGACGATGACAAATATTCAAAAGGTTATTTATAAGGAAAACTCACCGATATGGATGCCTTCACTGGGAAATGCTGATGCAGTCTCCATCAGGGAGCAATCTCCAAGAGATGCTGCCTTAGTGGTGGTCAGCCCTTAAATGAGGTGTAGAGGAGGTGGAATCAAGTTCCACCCCTTCTGGGAGCACAGCTAAATTGCTCTCATCTGTGCTCCCACAGCTGACCCAACACTTGCCTCAGCTGATTAATCAGAGGTTCAGGCTGTCAATACCAATTTCCCATACATGCCTTTAGGAATCTTGTCACATCTATTGTGGAATGGTTGGGTCCTTCCCCTTGCACTGGCATCTCCTACACAGCCAAGATTTTCAGTTTGCCATCAGTCTACCAGTGCTTTCAGCGGCTGTAAATATGAGCCTCTAAAAAAGCCCTTTGTGAATCTGAGGTTCTTGCTTTTTTGCTTTGCTTTATTTTTCAGCCCTACTTTGAAACTCCATACAGAACGTGAAACTTCTTCCCTACTCCCTTTTAACATCATTGATTTGTCACTAATTATTTGTACATCAGTTACTAAAAAAGAAAGGAAGAAAAAAAAAGGAATGACTGATTTCCATTGTTGCAGAATTTGGGATATTTTTTGCATTTCACACATTCTTGCTGTGATGAAAGATTGTTCTTCATAGAATCATAGAATCATAGAATCATAGAATTACTCAGGTTGGAAAAGACCTTGAAGATCATCAAGTCCAACCGCAGCCTAACCAGTAGCCTATCTCTTAAAAAACAACCACAAAACAATACCACAACAACAAACCTCTGCTAAATCATATCCCTGAGTACCACATCCAAGCGGCTCTTAAACACATCCAGGGATGGCGATTCAACCACCTCCTTGGGGAGCCCATTCCAGTACCTAACCACCCTTTCTGTAAAGAAGTTCTTTCTAATATCCAACCTAAACTTGCCCTGGCGCAACTTGAGGCCATTTCCCCTCGTCCTGTCACAAGTCAGTAGTGAGAAGAGACCTGCCCCACTCTCACTGTAAGAACCTTTCAGGTACTGGAAGACAGCAATAAGGTCTCCCCTCAGCCTCCTCTTCCTCAGACTAAATGCTTGTTGGACCAAATCCTTGTAGGGATTGTGGCTTTTGAAGCTAGTTGGGATGTTGCAGTGATCGGACCACTGAGGATAAGGCCTGTGGTGCCTTGAAGTTGAAACCCCTGTTGTCATCTAGAGATGATCCTTTTTCCAACTCATTTTATGTGCAGACTAGCAAAGTTTTGTGATGGAAGTTTGACCTTTGCACAGTAAATTTTCAGCCTTCTGACAAAAGATTCGCTTGTCTTGGTGTGCTTTTATTTCCTGGGCTCCCCTCAGGTTCCCAAGAGGTGCAAACCAAAAGCCCTCATTCAACATGCTTTTGATGTACCTGTTTAACATCTCTCTAAAATACACCCATGCACATAAGCTTTCACGGGGTTGTGCTGATGGGGCTCAGTGGAGCTCAATCAAGGCGGGCTGATTTGTGTGTGCTGGGATAACGGCCCACAGAGGAACACACAGGACATCCTTCTGAGCTTTTGAAATGGGCATCAAAGCAATCTCCCTGGGTAAAAGCCATGTGTGTGCTTCAGGGTTGCCACAGGGCCCTTGCTGAGGCAGGAGAAGCTCTGCCAGGGTGTGGGGGGGACTGTAGCTGGTTTCTGTGCATGTCTGTGTCCTCCCACGGCTGGCCTAAGGGCTGTGCAGCCATGCTTCTGCCCACGTTTCATCCACAGGGTGAATTGGAAATGTAATACTATGCAGTGTTTCTTCCTCCAGTCCCAATGGAGAGCGCTATATTTAGCCATCGTAATCTCTGTTGTGGCTTTGTGCCTCTAATCCCTTGCTCTGATGCCCAGCCTGGAGAAGATGAGAGGTGGAGAAATGGGCACACTGACGTGGCAGGCAAGCAGGATTAGGGCAGTCCCACCGTGACCCGGGGTGCCCTGCGGCCAGTGAGCAGAGCTGAGCAGGTGGGGAGCGGGCAGAGTGACGTGACCAGCTGAGGGATGCCCAGCAAATGGGAGGCTGCGCAAATCCCCAGCACTTCCTGCTGCTCAGCACATGCTGCAGTGGCTCCCAGCAGCAATTAATGCTCCGTTCATTGCACTCAGACCCCACAATTGCCTATTGCTGCAGGAGCAGGGCTGTGGGGAGGTGAAAGTACTCCTTGTGTTTAAAAGGGCTGTTTCTCCTTGGCTGTATGATCTCTCTCTGCTTTTTTTTTTTTCCACTTTCCCCCCCCTCCCCCCTTCTGAGAAAGGATCAGCTCATAAGCACCGTTACTTTTCTTTTCCCAATCATTTCTGGTGCCACCGGGGTGTGAGATTTTTACAGGGCAAGAACTCATCAGTTGTTGAAAATTGAGCCTTTCTGCATCAGTTCCTCTTCTCAGCCTTAACTGGGTGGTTTTGTGGCTTTGGGAGGGAGGAAGCTGTGTTTTGTAAGACAAGAGCTGCCCTCAATGACTCCAGGCCCCCTGGCGAAGAAAATGCACAGAGCTGCAGCACTGGGGGTCTGATACACCCTTTGTTTCTCAGCAGGGTCAGCTGGGTGTAAAAGCTGCTTTTTCTGCCTTCAGGAAGTAGGCTTGAAAAGGCTGATGAGTTGAAGAAGTTCCTAATCATAAGGGAGCTGCTTCTTGACTCTCACATTCACTTTTTACATATTGTTGTTTTTGTGGGAGAAGTTGAAAGCAGCAACTAGAACCGTTTCCTCCTGCTCCTCATCTCTGCTGGGGATGTCACAGAACTGTGGAACCACAGAATCGTAGGGGTTGGAAGGGACCTCCAGAGATCATTGAGTCCAACCCCCCTGCCAAAGCAGGTTCCCTACACTTGGTCGCATGGGTCATTGATAAAGATGTTGGACAAGACCGGACCCAGCACCGACCCCTAGTCCTAGTTACAGATCTTCAACCAGACTCTGCGCCACCACTACCGAGTGACACTGGCTATCCTCAAGTCTTCAGGCACCTCCCCCATTCTCCAAGACCTCTCAAAGATCATAGAGGTTCAGCAGTCACATCTGCCAGCTCCCTCAGCACCTGTGGATTCACCCCATCAGGTCGTCAGTGTTTAAAAGACTAAGCAGGCAGGAGGGAAACTGCTGCGGCTCTTGGTCCATATATAGCTATATGTTCCCCTCTTGCCCACTGCTGAATTGAGGCATGTAGGACCTCTGAAACAGAATTGGGTTAGTGTGTCTGTTGGGGCACCTGGTGGTATGACATGGGTCACCCTTTGGAACTGCATGGTATGACAGCGAGCAGCCAGCCTTCCTGTGTAGGGGTCTGGGACGGTGCTGGGTGGGACTGCGGCTTCTTCTGAATGTTGGCCATCTCCTCTGACCATCTCTCTCTTCCTTTGGGCAGGAAGAAGCTGACGCTGCTGAGGGAGATGCTGGCAGGCTGCGGCGCAGGTACCTGCCAGGTGATTGTCACCACTCCCATGGAGATGCTCAAAATCCAGCTGCAGGATGCAGGACGGATTGGTACGTGTGCATCTCCCTGTGCACCAGGCAGGGAGAGGGAATGAGCCATAAGAACCCTTTTCCTTCTTCCCACCTCCTTGAGTCAGAGGTACCTCAGTTGGTAGCAGAAGTTTCTCCTCTTCCCAACTTATTTCCTCCCAGCCTTTGCTCACCTGGCCTTGCAAAGTCCCTATTGCTTAGAAAAAGTGTTTTTGCTCAGAGCTTGGCAGGTGAAACAGCAAATGCTGCTGATGGATGGAGAGGGATAGGAGAGAGGGCTGGGTTGAGCATTACAACTTGCTAGTTCTCTACAGTTAGGAAGGGGTTATCATCCTGCAGTGCTTTTGCTGTGGTACTTCCTCTGTCCCCTTGTTTCCTGGTGTTCTTTCTCTCTTCCCCAGTCCCCACGTTAGCACCACCCTAACAGCTTCCAGACATCCTTTCCTGGTCAGAACTGAGACCAGAAGTGGCTCAGTGAATCTGAAGGAAGAGCTGTCGCTATTAACCTCTTTCAGAAGTCAGCCCAGCATACAGCCCTGTTCCTGAGAATGCCTGGTGACGCCCGCTAGATACCTTCTGAAACTGCCTGGAAAATGGGCCAATTTGTCCTCTAATCTCTCCTTTGATGTGGCATTTCTGAATAATCACGGATTTATTTTTCCTGTCATCTGTTTGCTGCTTTTAATGCAGACCTTATCTTCTTTGTGTGCAGTATTTTAAAGCGTTGGAAGGATTTGGTAGTTGAAAGGCTCAGAAGAGGTAGTGCTTCTGCAAACAGCTGGTTCTCTGTGCAGCACGCACCTGTGGTGTGCCAGTGGCAGCCACAGCGTTGCCTACTGGTTGGTGTGCTCCCCATTCTTCTAGCCAAAGAGCAGAAATGCATCAGAGTTCGAAAAGGCTCCTGGAAGGAACCATGTTGCATGTGTAAATGTGATCTACCTGCTCAGAGTTAATGATTGCTGTACCTCTGGCTTGCCCTACTGAGAACTCCTGTCCCACGGCACCAAGCAGCAAGAGACTGCTGTTGAGCATCTTGCAGTCTCACACTCTCTCTGCTTCTCCACAGCGGCACAGAAGAAGCTGATGGCAGCACAGGCCCAGCTCTCCCCTTCCTCTGCAGCCGGGGCTGCAGAGCCGGTGGTGGAAGCGCGCACCACAGCAACGCAGATAACCAGGGAGCTGCTGCGCAGCAAAGGCATTGCGGGGCTTTACAAGGGCCTGGGAGCCACGCTGCTAAGGTAGGACACAGAGCAGAACTGTCAGCCTGAGCCTCCAGAGAGTGACACGGGAGTTTCAGCTCTTGTCTTTGTGCAGTCACAGAGTTGGGATGATGTCTGCTCTGCACTTGTGGCTGCACTGCCAAGCACACCGTGTGTGCAGCCCTTCCTTTGACACTCAGCTTGTTGGTGTCCCACCATGCCTTTGCTCATCGTTGTCCTCTTTCTTTCTTCCCCTACCTCATCCACAGGGATGTCCCATTCTCCATCGTTTACTTCCCGCTGTTTGCAAACCTGAACAAGCTGGGCCAGAAGGACCCCAATGTCAAGGCCCCGTTCTATGTGTCCTTTCTCTCTGGATGTGTGGCTGGTAGTACAGCTGCAGTGGCTGTCAATCCTTGTGATGGTGAGTCCCCAGCAGCTTGTTTTGGCAGCCTCAGCTCTGGCTCTTGCCTGCTGCACAGCCAGGGGCTCTGGGGGGAGGCCAGCCCTCTGCTCACCGCTGTCTTTCCTCTTTCTCCCCAGTGATCAAAACACGGCTGCAGTCCTTGCAGAGAGGAGTCAACGAAGACACGTACTCAGGAATCCTGGACTGCACCAAGTAAGACTCCTGGGTTTAGTACTAGGGAAAGGCAGAAAGCTAGGGCATAGCCACAGGTTCTCCTGGCACGGTGGAGGGATGGGATGGACATTGACCAACCTATGCTGTCTTTTCCCAGGAAGATCTGGCAGAAGGAAGGACCCATGGCCTTCCTGAAAGGGGCGTACTGCCGAGCCCTGGTCATCGCTCCTCTCTTCGGCATCGCACAAGTCGTCTACTTCATTGGCATTGCGGAGTTCCTCCTGGACGTACTCCCCAAGCACCGGGCCTAGCCCCGGCATGCCTGCCTGTGCCCGCCCGTCCTCTGCCACGCTGGATTCATCCCTGTGTTCGTCGTCCATGTCGAGTGGTGTCAGAGCAACAGCACAGAGGGTTCACATGGGAACATGGGGGGACTTGGTCTCCAGATGAGCAAACACAGGGAGGGGAGAATCTCTTTTCTGTCTTGATCTGGAGCCTGTTCCCTCCCTCTCCTTCCACGGACAATACCCAATTATGCATATCTTTTTTTTTTTTCCTTTTTTTTTTTGTTTCCTTTTTCTTTTTAATCCTAATTCTTAAGGACACTGGTAAGCACAGACTGGGCCTGAGCACCCAGGAGTTTCCTCCCAGCATTAAGAAGGTAGAGGGAAGGGGAAAAAAATAACCTGA
This sequence comes from Excalfactoria chinensis, assembly GCF_039878825.1. NCBI lineage: Eukaryota > Metazoa > Chordata > Aves > Galliformes > Phasianidae > Excalfactoria > Excalfactoria chinensis. The sequence goes on from NC_092829.1 coordinate 50,573,912, forward strand.
GCCTTCACTCGCCTCTGCCCTTCCCAGGACTCCTGGCTGCCTGCAGAGGGGCTGCAGGGACAGCTGTGTCCCTGAGCCACCCTTCCGGGTCCCAGGAGGACAGCAGGTGTCCTGCAGAGGGGTGCGAAAGGGACGCTGGGTCTGCCAAGTTCCTTGGCTTGGAAGCCTTTGCCTCTTTCCCTTGCACAAAAATGAGTTGGACTGGGATGAATTTCATAGAGATCAGGGGAAGGGAAAGGGGATCAGTGCTTTGTTTTGTTTTGGTTTGTTTTTTTGGTAATTATTTTTGTTCTAAAGCAAAGGGACTTCCCTCCTAATGAAGTATCACAGGAGCATCCAGAAGCATCCGGGCGAGGTGCAGAGGCAAAGTGGCTGCTCTGTAGGGAACATGTCTGTGGGATCAGGTGAATGTCGAAGGTCCTTCCCTGCTTGGCTGCAGGCAGGGGAAGGAAAGAAACTTGGGATCAACTTAATTTTATTTTATTTTTTAATGCAGGGACTGTGGGGAGGGAAAAGCAACCAAACAAAAAGAAACCACTTACATTCCTTCAGCCTGCCCATCCCGAGGTGATGCCTGCAGGGGGTGTACGGTTAGCTGTGTACACAGCTCTTTGTTTCCTGGCTTGGCCCCAGGGCATGAAAGGAGGAGCCTGGTCGGTTTCCATAGGGTCCAAGGTACAGCAGCTGTGCTACATAGCCTGCTGTGTTTGCTCTTACCTTGCAAGGTGAAAGCACAAGGTCTGGTTTTGTGTTGTTGTTTTGACTGGGCGTGCCTGCAGCCAGCTGCTGTCAAGGAGGTTCCAAGCCTTGAGCAAGGAGCCATTGTGCAGGTGGGACTGCAGGACTGCAATCCCAGAAACTCCTCATCACTTTTGCCCTTGGGGTAGCGGTGGTGGTTGGGTGGTGGGAGCATTTCCCTGCTCCACAACCTGCTCTGCCAAAGGGATGCTGCCCAGCTGCAACCACTTGTCAGAGGGCTTCTCATTAAGTACTCTCTTGGGCTGTGCTGTTAATCCTTGGTAACTTTTCTTAAGTGCAAGATCAACAACCTCACCGTGATCTTCTCCATTATTTATTCCATGTGGTGCAATCCACCCGACCTCGATGTTTAAATTAAACGAGTCAAATTCACCTTCCATTCCTTCTTTCTGTTTGTTTCTCCAGGCGCTTGCTTGGTGTTTGTGTTTCGGTTGTATATTTAAGTTAATTAAATAGATATATATATATATCTCCATGTTTTTAATGTTTGAAAGAAAACCATCTCTGTTTCAGCATTCTCGGGTTAGGGCAGTTCTCCAAACCCGCATGTTGAGGGCTTTCTTCCTCCATGTGTCCTTTTCCTCTTCGAAGACGTCGTCGTGTGGCTGCTGTGTTCCTTGTCACCTTGCTTCTGTCAATCATTTGCCTTTTCTTCTCTTTTTTTTAATGATTTTTTCCTTGTATCTGGGAAGGGATCTGTGCAGAGATGGTCTCCGAGTCCGGCAGATGTCTGTGATGTGTGTAGTGCTGTGATGCTGCTCTTGAGTGGATTAAAAGAGAAAGATGTGTGGTTTTTCTAAGGTGCTCCCTCTTCCTCTCGAAACCTTCAGCTGCTCTCGTTCAATTCAACAAAACACCCCGAATCTGAACTGTGGGGAGGCTTCTATATATGGTTTTCTAAGTCCAGGTGCTGGTTTGTAGGAGTTAAGAGCAGCCTCCCTCCCTGATTTCCTCATCCCAGTGTTTTGGAGAAGGTGGAGTTGGGAGCACCCAACTGTGGGAGTGGGAGGGTGGGCTTTGGGGTGTGTGTGTGGGGTCACTTTTCCTTATCTCCAGGTGCTTCTGGACAATGTGACCTTACTGGGGCTGGGTTTAGCTGCCTGGACCTGAGGCTGGAGGGTGTCAGGAGTTGGCCATGACCTGGCCCTGCAGGCTGCCACCAAAACAAAGATGAGTTTCAACGAGGGGAATTCCAATCCATCACCAGTGAGCAGAAACCTCCAAGTGTGGATTCCAGCATTATGAAGTAGAGGCAAACAGACACACCCCTGCTGGCCCCAGCCAGGGTCTACTTTCCTACTGCAGGTGCCATGTATTGTGGGAGCAGGGGATGATGACTGGAGTGTGGAGTTGGCACCTGGCGTGTCCTACCCCGTGATTTCTGCCTTGGGTCCTTCGCTGGGCTCTTCTCCCTTATGCCCTGTGTGGTGTCACCTTGGCCCCTGCCCAGGCTTTGGCTCTAGTGGCTCCGGGTGCTTAATGCCCCTCTGTAACCATGGTATTTCACTTTCTTCCTTGGAGGAAAAGAGAAAAGCATACCAGGAAGTGGTAAGGAAGTGTCCTAAAGCATCACGGGGAAATTCCTACCAAGCAAAATAGGAAAATGCAGTTAAACGATAGGGAAATCCTGAACAGGTGTAGTTGGATGTGCTGGAGCGTGATGGGGGGAATTTCCTATGATGCAACAGGGGGATGGGGTGGCAAGGAAGGAGAGGATTGGGAGGGGGGGGCGGGAAGGAAGGGAGGTGCTCACCCCCAAGGCTGACAGCAGCCCCCAGGCGTGATTTCTTTTTGTGCACGAACCCCAGGAGCAGCGCTGCCCTCTGGCCTGGCTCTCCGCAAAAGAGAAGCAGAGAAGTGGCTCCCAGGCACGGAAGAAGAAGAGTTAAAATCAATCATATTAAAAACTTTTGAAAGCCTGCTGGACTTTCCAGCCCCGAGGCTCCACGTCGGGACCGAGGCGGAAAGCCCCGCTGGCAGCGTTCCGGGTTGCGTAGCGCTTATATCCCCACTGCCCACGGCGGACCCGTGCGGGTCGCGGCGGATCGAGAGGCGCAGTGCCTAAGAGGTGTCCCCGCACCCCGCAGCTGCGGACCCGCAGCCTCCCCGCCGCTCCCTCCTGCAGCAGCGGTTTCTGTTTCGTTTCCCCACGTGATTTCCAGGAAAGCCGTCGCCGCTCTATAAGAGCCCGGCCCCGGGGTGGCACGCCCCGATCCCTTCCTTTCCCGTCCCGTCCCGTCCGTGCGCGCTGACTTGCGGTCGCCGCGGAGCCATGGACACCGAGGGGTAAGCGGTAGGGCCGTGTGCCCGCCGGGTGTCCGCCCAGCCGGGAGCTGAGCGTGTCGCCCCGCAGGGACGCCCAGAGGCTGCGCTTCGGACCTTGGCTGCTGAACGCCGTCAGCAGCGGGCTGTACCACGGCCTCTGCTGGATCGACCGGGACCGACGTATCTTCCGCATCCCTTGGAAGCACAACGCCAGGAAGGATGTCACCAGCAGCGACGTGGAGATCTTCAAGGTGGGGGACCTTAGAGATGGGTGGTCTTCAGGGTGGGGGGTGTTGAGGTCAGAGACCGGAAGCAGCCTGGCAGTCTGTCTCGAAGGACGGCAGTGGTGATTCAGGGCTCTTCAGGGTGGGTGAGATTAGGGGGGGTCAAACAGCAGCAGCCCGACGTCTTCAAGGTGGTTGGGAATGAGGAGGTCAGCAGTGGTGACTCTGAGGTCTTCGAGGTGGTATGAGAGGTCTGTGGTGTTCAAGATGGCTGGATGAGGTGCTGGCACAGGCTGCCCGGGTTGGTGGTGAGGTCGCTGGCCCTGGAGGTGTGTAAGAACTGCGTGGATATGGCAGTGAGGGATGTGGTCAGTGGGCATAGTGGGGATGGGTTGGTGGTGGGACGTGGTGATCTTAGTGATCCTTCCTTTAATGGTTCTGTGGTTCTAAAACTGTGGTCATCGAGGTGGATGGGAATGGGGTGATCACCGGTGGTGACTGCAAGGTCTTTGAAGTAGGATAGGTGTGACTGGAGGACTGTGGTCTTCAAGGCAGGTGAGAATGTCAGCACCCAATGCTGGATGTTCCTGCTTGTGCAAGGGCTGGGCCAGATGGACCGAGAGGGACCCGCCTCCTCAACCATCCTGCCACTCTGCAGTTCTGCAGGGGGGTGACTAGCAGTGATCCCACAGTTTTCAAGGGAGGGTGGAACAAGGGGTGACCAGCAATGACCTCAAGGCCTTCCATAGGAATAAGATGGGATAATCAGGGCCCACATTTCTGGGGTCCCTGTACTCACCTCTCCATGCCCACCAGGCCTGGGCGGAGGCCAGCGGAAGGTATGAGGGGAACGCAGAGGATCCAGCCAAATGGAAGACCAACTTCCGCTGCGCTCTGAGAAGCACCCACATGTTCACGCTGCTGGAGGACCGCTCCAAGTGCAACAACGACCCGCACAAGGTCTATGCAGTAGCCTCAGGTGAGCCCAGACCTGGAGGAAGCAACAAGATGGGAGCTGAGCTTGGGGCACTCTGCTCACCCTGCTCTTCTTCCAGCCATCCCCAATGATGGAGGTTTTGGGGGCCCTGTGGCGGGCACCCCGCTGCAGCAGCTGCAGCCGCAGGTAATGGGATGAGCGTAGCAGAAGGGGAGGGGATGTGGTGCTGCTGCTGGAGCATTGCAGCCCTCATCCTTAGCCTGGACCCACAGCCCCAGTGCTGCAGCCCTGTCCTGCTTTTCTCTGCAGCTGTTGCTCAACAACCATGATTTGGCCTCGGACAACACTGCTACAGGTAGACCCCAATCCCCTGTTTGTGTGTGGGGGCACCTCAGGGCTCAGCCTGGCAGTGGGATCGTGGTGGATTTGTCCCAGGACCGAGCCACCCTGGTGGTTGGGTTTGGGGTTGCTGATGTCTGGTGACCCCCCTGCTGTGCCTCACAGGCAATGCTGAAGGTGCTGCTGCACCAGCCCTGATGCAGGTGGATTTGGACACACTGCAGTCCATACTGCAGCACTGCAACATCTCTGCCCTCAGCTCCCAGCCAGCCCACTGGGCACACACAGGTGAGACCAGGCCCACTTGTTTTGGTGCGTGCAGAGTGAGGTAACCCCCCCAACCACCTATAATACCTCTGTAGGGGATGCCTTGCCCAAGGACGCTGTGCTGCTTCCTGGCCCAGGTGTCTGCCTCCCTGTGCCACCATTCCAGAATTGGAGGCACCTGGAGGAGCAGGGCACCTGCAACCCCCCAGAGCCTCTGCTGATGGAGGAGCAGCCCCTTCCAGGTGGGGGCTGCAGGCAGGATGGGCCCGGAGGCTTCTCTGTGAGTGAGGAATGTGCCATCCCGGTACCATCCCCTGGTGAGGAGCTACTTTTCCAGCCTGCCAACCCTGCACCTCCGCCACCGGCAGATGACACAGGTGAGGGTCCCTCTGTGGGGACAAGGGGTTTTGGGGGTCACCCCCACTAACAGCTGCTTCCTGCAGGAGAGCAGCCCCTCGTGCTAGACATCACTATCTACTACCGAGGAAAGATGGTCTACCGGGAGCAGGTGGGCGACAGCCGGTGTGTGCTGGCCTACCAGCCCCTGGACCCAGCCGTGGCCGAGCAGCGGCTGGTGCTGTTCCCCAGCCCTGCTAGTCTGGTTGACTCCAGGCAGAGGCACTACACTGAAAACTTGCTGGGGGTGGCAGGGCTGCGGCTGGAGCTGCGTGCCGGCCAGCTGCTGGCCACTCGTCTGAAGAAGTGCAAGGTCTTCTGGGCCTTGTCGCAGCAGCTTGAGGGTGGGGAACCCCCTCTCAACCTGCTCCAGCGGGACCAAGAGACCACCATCTTCGACTTCAACGTCTTTTGCACAGGTGCGTAGGGCCCCTTCCCACCCTGGTTTGGGTTTGAGGTGCTGGGGAGCACCCAACCAAAGTACCTGTCGCCCTCACTGGGGCCTGCCTCAAAGCCTAAGCCCTGCCTCTCCTTGCAGAGCTCCGGGACTTCCGTGACAGACGCAGGGAGCGCTCCCCAGACTTCACCATCTTCCTCTGCTTTGGGCAGTGCTTCTCCAGGACGAAGCCCAAGGAGTCCAAGCTCATCCTGGTGAAGGTGAGTGGCCCTGAGGTTGCCTCAGAGGCGGAGGGAGAGGACTGGGACTCTCAGGACTGGGGGAGATGGATTGTCCTGTGCACCCCCTTAATTTCCTCGTGGAGGGACAGGGCTGCATGGGGAAGCATGACAACTGCCCCAAATCCCACCTAAAGCTGTGCCTGTGTGTTGTTGCAGCTGGTACCCAAGTTCTGCGAGTTCTGGTACGAGCAGGTGCAGCGGGAAGGAGCCTCCTCCCTCAACAGTGGCAATGTCAGCCTGCAGCTCTCTGACTCCTTCAACCTCTTTGAGCTCATCGAGCAATACCACCTGCAGGCATTCTGACACTCCTCCCGTGTTCCTCCTACGGCCTCTGCTGTTCTGCAACAAGCTTTCTGGCTCCACTGGGCCAGGACTGGGCAGGTTTCGCTGTTACAGAGGAGAAAAGAACAGTGTTTGCATCCACTCCCTGGGCACATCTTGCAACCCTGCTCTGGCCATGAGTGCTGGCTGAGGGTCAACACACAGCACAGGAGCAACCTGCAGCAGGGCCATGCCAACCAGCCCAGGTTCTCTCCCATCCTCCAAAAGCTGCTGCAAAAAGCTTGGTGGTTGGGAAAGCCTTTTCTCTGACCACATGGCGCTTCAACCCCACAGCACCAGCTTGGTGTACAGTGGGGGTCCTTCCTCTTTCGCCCCCAGCACAGTTCCTGTGGAGGTGGAGCTGGCGTGTGGCTTTTTCAACAGCTGACTGGAGTTTTTGGGGATCGCGGTTCTTTTCAGATTTACTTCTCTGAAGTTTTGTAAGTTTAAATGTATGTGTATATAAAGCTGCTTCCCACTCGCTCATGTCGCACAGCCCCCTTCATGTATCCTTTATGCATCGCAAGTCAGCACGTCGATTTATGGATTTATTGCCCTTCAGTAAGGATGCAAGCAGTACTTGTAAGCTTGGCGTGCTGAAGAGGGCTTGAATTCAGCTTAAAACAATTCTTCTGTCTTCTACGTGAGCCTCCCTCCCCACTGATCTGCAGTCACTCACTGGTGATGTTCTGGAAAAACAGAGTGCTTACATGACAGAGAGCATCCAGGTGACGGTCTGCAGCGTGGGGCTGCCAGAGGAGGGTGGCATGGAGGTGTGGGAAGAGGGAAGGGGAGGGGACGGCCTACCTGGCGGGTGACATGGATGCTGCTGGGCCCAAAGGTGGTGGTACCGTAGCTGGTCACATAGTAGTGGATGGGGGGCTGTGCTGGGGATGCTTCTGGCTGCCTGGGCACTGTGTGGACAAAGAAAGGGACTGTCAGCTCTTAAGCAACTCTGCTCCAGTATACCCAGCAGTTGAGCTGTTTTCCCCTGAGAATAAGCAGAAAGCCCGGCTGCTGACAGGACAGCCAGTGTTAACCATTTTGGCCTGTGGAGAGGAACTGCTTGGAGTACCTGTTTCCAGAAGGGGAGCCAGTATTTCCCACCGGACACAAACTCCTCACCGCTTAGAGACACTAGAAAGGCCCCTTCATCTCTCTGCAGCCCATTTAACTCCCTGCTTCTGGGGCTCTGCCTTCCCATGTAGCCTGAGACAGGACACCACCATCACACGCCTCCCTCCTGCCAGAGCTCTGCTTCACCACCAGCCGCACCTTTGGGTAAGAGCAGCTCTGCAGCAAACCGATGCCCACATGTTCCACAGGTCTTAACATCTTCCTTTGTCCTGTGAAGGAAAAAGGCCCAGTTGGCATTGCAGCAGCACCCATCAGGCTCCAGCCCTCTGCGCTGAGCGAGCACATACATACATGGGGGTTTTGCCATCCATGTCTGGCCAGATGAGCTCTGCGGGACAGCCGGCCGTGCGGCAAGGGGTCTTCACACACATGTGCAGCCCTGGCCACTCTTCAGAGAGCTTCTGGATGATAAACACAACCGCCATGAGGAAGTCCCAAGCAAACTGGAATGCTTTCAGACAAAAGGAGAGAGGCAGTGTTACCCACAGCAGCAATACAGGGGCCTGAGAGCCCACACATCTTGCTTTCAGCCTCGTTGTGGCCAACCACCACCAGAGCAGGCGTAGCAGCACAGTTTGTAGTCTTAACCAAAGCATGACAGCCTTCAAGGGCAACATGAAGAGGTACTGAGAGAGTTACTTCCCTTAGACAGCCCTTTGTCTATTCTTTGGTGCTCCTCACCTCTCGCTCCTGCTGGCTTCCTGCACCTCATCTCCAGGTAGCTGTATGCCCGCTGGTTGTTCTCTTTAATCAGTAGAGGTTTGCCATTGCATACAAGCAGACAGGTCGCCTTGGCCACCCAATGTGTGGAGTAGAAGGAGCAAGCTTTCACAAGGAACCTGCAAAGAGATTGCCTGTGGCTTTAACCACCCTCCTCCCCGCTTATATCCCACAGTGGGAGAAAATGTGGCAATGGGGTGACCTGAAAAATATGAAACCAGTTTCAGTCAAAATAGTGCTAGAAGCTGAATGAGGGGCATGGCTCAAGCAGCAGGAGCAGCCTGTTAAGGCAAGAGCTGCTTCCAGGTTTGGTTGTCTGATAAAACCCCAGATACAAGTCAAGAACCCTACAATGACAGGAGGCCTTCCAGAAACCAGAAGGGTCCCAGTGGTTAAGTGGTCCAGTCCCAGAGGAAAACAGGCCTTCCTCCACACTCTGTTGTGGTGGGACTGTGAGACACGGAGGCATTCAGAGCCAGGTTGGATCTGGTGGGTGGCAGTACTACCCATGATAAGGGGTTGGAACTGGGTGGGCTTTAAGGTCCCCTCCTACCCAATCCATTCTGTCATTCTATAACACCTGGATAGGCACAAACTAGCTCTATGGACTGCCAAACCCCCCACCCCACCCCACCCCCCACCCCCATGGCAGGTGAAGCAGAAGGAGCATTATTTTTGCTTGCATCTGGACAAGGGACATCACAGTGATTCATCCAGGACTCCACAAGTCCAGGGCAGGGCTAAAACCATACCCTGGTCTCCCAAGTCCTGGCTTCATGCCTCAGCTGTTATGTTCTCAACAGCTAAGGGCTTGCTAGAGGTCATACCTGCTCTGTACCCAACCAGCCCCAGCCAGTGGTCTGCCAACAGCCTCGTCAGGGGGCTGGACAACACTACGCACCTGTGGAAGAAGCCCTCAGGTATCTCAGGTGAGAAGTAGATACGGATGTGGAGGTCCTCACGGTGATCTCCTCCCCACACTTCAGCGACCTCTTCAGTCTGGTTTAGGTAGGTTGGGAACAAGTACCAGGACTCGCCTTTGTCCTGTGTTGTCTCCCATGTCTTCCCGGGCACAAACTCACTGGCCTGAGGATTGAGTGCTTTGGCTTGCCTCACCTCCAGGCAGAGCTCAAAGTGCTCCAGGAGGCTGAAGAGCTTCCCTTTTCCCCTGTGGGTCTTGTCCCCCATCATCTCCTCAAAGATGTCCTGCATCCCTTCCGAACAGAGCTGGTACTTCACCAAAGCACGCACTGCCTGATGGCACAGCATTGCCTTTGACTTGAAAGCCCACACCCAGTTGGACCTGTCCCTGATGGTGGCACGTTCCGCAATCAGCGTGTCCGCAGAGATGCTCTCCAGCTGCTGGACCAGGCGGTCCCTCACAAGGAGCTTGGCAGGAAGAAGGGGAAATGAGAGGCAGCGATGAGAGGATCATGGCAAAGCTCAGGCCCTGCAAAGTCCTGTTCCCCACGCTCACCTTGAACGTAGTTATTAGGAAGGTGGGCTGCAGAAAGACAGTGCTTTCCAGGTGCTTGATTTCTTCGTACCACACGAGAAGACCAATGCGGTGGAGGTAGCGCAAGATATCCTGGAGAAGCTCTCTGTCCAGGTTGGCCAGGTGCTCTCGCTGGGAGAGTTCACTGAGCAGGTACTGGAGGTTCATCATGCCTAGTGGGAGATGTAGGTACTCAGCACATCTATCTTGGAGGGCAGCTGCCGAGCCAGCAGTCACAGGCTGCTTTACAGGGCCAACAAGCATCAGCAGGGCCCAATGTCACACTGTCCCTAGGTGGCAGCTGAGATCAGAGATATGCATTAAATAAAATTTGCAAGACATGGGTTTGGAAGCCAAATAAAAACATTAAAGCTGTCTGTCTCCCTCCTGCAAGATACCATTAATTTAAAGAGTTTATACAGGGCAAAGGGGAGAAAGAATGACATTACAGACTACGCTGCCAGCTGAAAGTTCCTCCATCTACTGGCTGGCAGATGCTGGCAGAGCCTTCATGTGAAGAAGAACTTGCCCTTTTTCCTTGCTTTCATCCAGGCCTCTGAGTCAGATGCTTGCAATACACCAGATAATAAGAATTCCTTCTTTCTTTGGGGATTCAGGGCAGTGGAACAGGCTGACCACAGCAGCTGCAGATGTTCCATCCCCGGAAGTGTTCATGGCCAGGTTGATCTGGCCTGTTGGAAGTGTCTCTGCCTATGGCGGGGGGTTGGAACTAGGGTGATCTTTGAGGTCCCTCCCATCACAAACCTTTCTACCTCAGACAAAGCCAGGCAGTGACAACAACTGCTCCTTCAAGACCTTCAGCAGCAATCCCACCACCACACAAAGAAGGACCTCAGAGGGCCTTGTCCCTCTCAGAAAGGCAGTAAGGTGAGGGTTGACGAAGAGCTCACCATGGTCTGCCATCTCCTCGCTCTGGGTGATATCCACAATGGCAGCTTCCACCTCCTGGTAGATGGGCGGCAGCACACGGACAACCTCAGGGAATAGCTCCTCGTTCTTCACATGTTCCAGAATTGTGGCTTCGAGCTTTTTGATATCACGGTGATCCGTGCAGTTGACAGCAACCAAGTCTAAGATCTGAAAGAGAGAAAGCACATGTCTGCCAAAAACAAAGGCAGCAGGGACCACCATGGTGGTGGCCAGTGAGGTGACAGGGGAATCTCATGCTTCAGAAGCCACTGAGGAGGTGGAGCAAGGTGTATGCCATCAGGTATTAAGCAGAATGCTGGATACCCAGCTAAGGAAAGCCAAGCAGCTTTAGCACTGTTAGACCAGTGATACTGAGTATCTTTGGATGGCTGCTACAGTATATAGACATCATGCTGAGCAATCATTTGGCTCAGCTTCAGTAAGAGTATGGTTTCAGACACAACCTGAAGCCCCTTCCAACCTGGCCTCCCCTGCCACTCTACAACAAGGACAGGACAGCGGGGCACAGTGTCCCTTCCATGGAGAGGGTACCTCTATCACCTTCACCATGAGGGCAGTGGGGCCCTGGCACAGGCTGCCTGGAGCAGCTGCGGATGCCCCCTGGGCAGCCTGAGCTGATGGGTGGCAGCCCTGCCTGTGGCAGGGGGTCAGAACCAAGTGGTCTTTAAGATCTTCTGCTACCCAGTCCATTCTGTGATGCCATGGTTATAGCTCTGCTTCTGTTTTGCAGTGGTCCCAAAAAAAAAACATCCACCTGCACCAAGAAATCTGAAAAATAAATTTCTTTCTACTGTTTCTCCCTATTGAAGGAGTGAGGGACAAGGCTGAAAAAAAGGAAGTGGATATGTCTTTGTGTAACTTGCGGTTGCCTCACGCTCTTCCCCAGGCCATTAGCAGAAATATCCATCAGAGAGCAGTGGGAAGGAACCAGCAGGTCACAGCCAGCTGTTACAGCAGTGTGCAATGTTGCCACCTCCATCCCAGTGCCATGGAGCTGCTGCAGTTAACTAGGTGCCTGATTTGTCAGCAGTGGGTAACCATCACCATTAGCACACTGTGAGGTGAAGGCAAACCATGAGGTATCACCTCATCAGATACCCTACTAAACCTGCCCATGTGAGCAAGCCCAAATCCTGCAAGCTTGCCTACTTCCCCTTTCAGCTGCAGTAAATCCACAATAATCTCAGCCCTACGGTTAATGTGCATCTCTCCATCTCCTTCAGCCTCTCCCACTGGTCCACATAAACCTCAGGTTCCTCACTGTCCTCCAGATTGTTGATGAAATGAGTGAGGTTGCTCTTCCTCTCTGCCAGCATGGCTGTGATCTTAGCCATGATGTTGGACCTCTTCTCCTCCACCTCTTGCTTCTGACAGCAGTCTACGTGGGTTCCCACAGGAAGCACCACAGAGTTTGGGACTCGCATGAACAGGTTGTTAATCCAGAAACCAACGAGGTCCTTGAAAGCATCATCATTAGTTTGGTACCTGGAGAGGAAGAGAAAGAAAATCCCAGGTTCACATCTAATGGCTTTCCATAAGCGCAGGCCTAACCACGCACTGCCCCAGGGACCTGCTGGAAAAGAACTCAGATGTCCTAAGTTGACATAGACCATAGCCAGGCCCATCCTTAAATTGCCCATCCTTAGCCTAAGCCACTTAAAGCTGGGGGCTGTAGCAGAGCCCTTCCCTGTTGTGGATGGGAGCAGGATTCCTCTGTACCAAAACGCCCAACCCTGATGCTCTTTCAGGGTGCACCAGAAGCCATGTAGAGGTATTGCCAAGGCAGAAAGCAAAGCTGACAACCACATAGATTAGCTTGTCACAAGTTAAGATACATCTAATGACTCAAAATGGAGGAATTTGGTAAGGTGGCTTAATAAAATGTGCCTACGAAAAGGAGGAGACAGGGAGCCAGTCAGAGCTTTTAAGAGCACTTAGATAAGTGCAGTGGAAATGGCATCAACAGTGGAAACAAAGGGGAAAGGTTACCCACTTCAGATATGTTTTCCTTCTCCCGTTCTCCCCTGAATTCAGCTCTTACATGTGGAGGTTGATGACAAGGATGACGAGTGCCTGTGGTGTGATGAACACGTGGTGTGTCATGTAATACTCCAGTTGACCAGCAAAATCCCAGAAGAGAAAGGTGAAGTCTTCGATCCGGAACTTGCTGATCTCTATCCCAACTGTTCGTTCTTCCTTGGGCACCAGTTTGGCTTGCCTCTGCTTCAGGCTTTTGCAGATGGTAGATTTCCCAGCCAGAGAGGCCCCCAGGAACATGGTCTTGATCCTCTTGTCTTCCTGCCCTGAACTTTGTTGAAGCTGGTTGAAATAATTCAGGATCTGCTGGATGCCACCAGCACAGACCTCGCTGGGTGGCTCCCTGAGCGGGTTCCCATTGGCCTTGAATATTTTCAGTGCCTGCCCCTGGAAGAGTTCCCTGGGGAGCTGGCGAAGGGCGTTGTTCTGCACGTGGAGCTCCTGGAGGTTTGTCAGCTGCAGGACAGGCTGGGGGAAGGTTCGGAACAGGTTGTTGGAGATGTTGAGGTACTGGAGGCTGCCTCCACAAGCTGACAGGTCCCTGGGAAGAGCACCAAGACGGTTGTTGTTCAGCCGCAAGTGTTTAAGCCTGGGGAGATGGCAGAAGATGCCCTCTGGGATGACCCGGATTTGGTTCTGATTCAGTTCAAGCTTCTCTAAATAGATCAGGCTCTGGATTTCATTGGGAAAGTCCACAATCTCGTTCTTGGATACGATGAGCTTCTTCAGGTTGCCAAGTTTAGAAATGCCAGTGATGCTCCTGAGTTTGTTCCTGTCGAGGTCAAGGCTTTCCAGAGCGGGGTTACTGAGGACTGCTGGAGGCAGCACCCGCAGCCTTTGGGTGGAGAGCGTCACCTCCCGCAAACAGTCCTGCTCCAGACCTGGCATGTGGGACAGGAAGGGTGGGTAAGGACTGGTTGGAAGAGAGACTTTCACTTCTATGGCTGCAGGTCATCCAGTCCCTCGAGACCTTGAGCTTGGCAAAACTCTGAGACAGAAAAGCAGAAGTAAAAGACAAGAGCTGTCTGCACAGCAAGACCGCAGTAAGAGGATCTTGTCTGGGCCTGAAAACACACACAGTGGTAGAAGAAAAGGTGCAGTGCCCACCAGGCTTTGACCGGAAACGCAAGAGCCACACTAACAGCTTTGCTCCCACTACGAGAACTTCTGCAGCAGATTCATCTATCTTAATCTCAGCCGTGGGCCAGCGGGATGGAGCTGCCACGTGGAGGATTGCTGCTTTCCAAATAACTCGCCCTCGCGCTGCTGCTCAGCCCCAGGTCCAGCCTGCAGCTGGGTGATGTGCTGAGGCCAGGGCTGGTGAGCGCAGACACTTCCTCTCTCACATCCTCACCCTCCAGATGGGTGCTGCAATTCCCCTAATTGCTGCTGCTACCAGCCTGATGCTGGGGAATAACGCAGGGACAGTGAGGGTCTTTCAGAGAATAGGGAACAGGGAAGGGAGCTGGGGGCTACCTAGAGTAAAAGGATTTGCACCTGGGAAGAGAGTTTGGGTGAGGGGATGAGGACGGCACAACACCAGAATAAAAAGCAATTGAACTCGCTCTCCTCTCCCTTGTTTCACTTCCTTGCTATATGATGCCAAGCACAGAACTCCCTTGTGCAAGATGCCCTGCTCTGGAATGACTCGTCAGCTTTCATCACCAGCAGCTAAACCTGGAGGGTGCGACCCAGCCTGCCTGGAATATAAGCTCTGACCCACTCCCAAGAACCTCTCCTCCCTTTCCTCCAAAAAGATAAGCCCAAGGATCCCCACCACCTGACCCAGGCCCTGTGAGCAGCACAAAGCTCTGGGCAGCTACTCACAGGCTCTGGACTGGGCCATGGCCCTGTAGCGTGGCACCGGCTGGATCCTCCGTTTGCTCAGCCTCCCCCTTTCATTTCCTCCTCTTGCCTGGCTCCCCGCCTCCCCCCGTGCTCTGCCTGGGAACCCCACCCTCTCTTTCTCCATCCATCTCCAGGGCAGCTCCTAATAACCCAAGCACCCCTGGCAGGAAACCAAGCCCTGGTTCACCATGCTCAAGTAGCAAGAGGAAGGGGTCCTCATCTCCTGTTTCCAACTGCCTGGAATTAGGAGGACTTGGGAGCTGAGCTCTTCTCAGGCCCTCTGCTATTTGGATTCTCTTTTCCTACACTTATCAGACAGAAAAACAGCAAAACTGCACAGCAACTTAATTGTTCCAACAGTACCACACAAAAACCCAGAGAGCTTATTCCTACCAAGATCTCCTCCAAAGCCACCCTAGGGGGCACCTATGTGATGAAGAAGTAACACCTCCATTGGTGTCACTACAGTTGACAAGCAGGGAAAGGTCAGTAACAGGTTACATTACTACCCAACTCTGGCATTCAGTCAATAACTCGACTTCTTCCACTAAGTAGGTGCAAGCAGCCAGTCCAAGAAGTCAACCAGAAAACAAAAACAATGCCAACAGAACATCCAGCGTACTGGAAAAGCAATTAGTGTAACGTTGCAAAAGACATTCTCAGGTGTGTTTCTCAGCATACGCCAGCCCCTGGGAGAGGCAATTTCATGAGTTTATATTTAACAGAAGGTAGAATGAAAGAACCAGCCTTCCTCCTTGTGTAACTTAAGGGGTAAGCGCTTGCAATATGGGTTTTTCAGCTTGAGTGCTCCTCTGTAATCTTTACCGTTAGGATCAACCAAACACTTAATGCAGAAAATCAGTCTGTGGAGAACCCAGACTGTTTGCTAACATCTTCCTGGTCAGCAGCAGAGTTGTTTCTATCATTAAATCATTTATTTTTCAGACTAGCTACCCTTCTTCATGTACGTGGTTTACTCCAGGCTCATTCCTGCGACAACCCAAAGGTGTTCCATTTCCAGCTTCAGTGTATTTGCAATGTAGATCACGCTCCCCTCCTGTATCAACAATGCCACAAAGGTTTCTGAGCTTTATTTTGTCAAGAATTCTATAAGCAGCATTTCTATTTACAATCCCATACCTACCAGTTAGGTATATATTGGAGCAAAAAGTTAAGCTTCAACCTAAGACTTCTCTTCTAGGTATTCTCTTGAGGTACTAAAAAGAATAGTATGCCTAAAAGGATTTGTTCCAGTTTTCAAAGGAACCCAGAACTTACCAATTCCTCGCTCATATTCCATTTATACTTTCATCCGAGGAACAGAGCAGGGAAAACCAACTCCAAAATGCTCTGATCTTATCAACAGCACATCCCTAGGACGGTGAATCGTGGCAGTGAGGTGTTTTGCTAGGCCAGGTTGGGGGGAAAAAACAAAAGGCCCAAACCCAGCCACAGTCAAAATGATAGGATGCAAGTATGCAGATAGAAACTTCTCAGAAAGCCCATGACACAGGTCAGACAATCAGAGCTCAATGAAACGTCAGGTATATCAGCAACAGAATCATAGAATCACCAAGGTTGGAAAAGACCTAAAAGATCATCCAGTCCAACCGTTCACCTATTACCAATAGCTCCCACTAAACTGTGTCCCTCAACACAACATCCAGTTGTTCTTTGCCAACAGATGAGAGGTCTTGCTATTTTTCTGTGGGATAACCCCACGCTAGGCAGGAAAAATACAGGATGAAAAATTGATGAAAGAATCATCCCAGAGAGCCTCACTGTTTTCTCTGTAAGAGCAGCAGGACTACCCTCAAAGGAGGCAGCTTCCATGTGCACTCAGATTCACTGCTAACTGCTCCAACAGACCAGCTATATTCAGCTCCCATTGAAGGAAACAGGCAGTTCTTCAGCTTCCTCATTAAACGCCTTCCCTCTTCCTAACACAGGTAAGAGCAGAAAGGTGTTTCTGTCAGCTTCAAAGGTGCTGAACACATTTCTAAGTATTTCAAACGATCGCTTAAAGCATTGGTCGCTCTGCAGTGCAACTGAACAAGGGGTGCTTTTAAAGAAAGCAAGATGAAGCCATTACACATGCAAGACTCCCCGCTTCTTGAGAAGAAAAACAGCCCTCCTTTCTAGGAGGAACAATCACGTATCCAACTCCAATCCTCCAGTAACAGAGCATTCCCCACGTGTGCACATAGATACAGAATGGCCACAGAAAGAGGCAAACAAATGACACCTGCTATAGGACTGAAACCGTTCCAAAATAACTTTATAAATTCTGTCACATTTCCGCTTTGTACATCGGTTCAATCTTCGTCCTCGAGCCTGTTACTGAAAATTCACAACGTTTGCTTTTTGTTTCATTTTTTTGTTTTCTCCTGAAAGGCAGACACAAAACCAGCCGTCAGTGCATTATTTACACAAGTGCAACGCAATCTCCCTCCCCATAAACTGAACTTGTCGCTAACGAGATACTTCCGACAATGCCAATAAACGCCACATCTCAAGCAGTGCTTCTGGAGTCGATTTATAAAGGTAAGCTCATTTCGGCAATCCCCAGACGACAGAGCGAGTAAAGCTTCGCTCACCACCGAGCAGGCTAAAAATGACCACATTTCAAGTATTAAATCAGAAATTCCTACAGATAATCCATATTCCGATAAATAAACACAAGGGAAACAGTATATAGCTCTCAATATACTGTATATGAAAAGTGGTGTCCAGTTTCAAACTTTTAGCAAGACAGGTGCACGGCCCCAAAAATGTGATCAAAGTAACTGAAAACTGTAGCAATCTGGGAGTCCTAAACGCAAACCTCTTCTTTGTTTCTCCTGGAATTACTCTGCTGGTCTGAGGCATTTGATTGTTATTGAGTTCTACATCTACAGGTAATCAAAAAACAAAACAGAACTCCAAGCTCATTCCCCGTATGGAAACAATTCAAAAGCAGGTTCAGCAGATAAATCCCGTTATCATCTTGCTTCTCTGCAGTTGGTTTTTGATGAGATGTTCCTGCAGATCTGTTTCTCCTTCTGGAACAATGTTCTCAGCCAAAAAGAGTTCAGGTCAAGTCACATTGGCTGTAAGTTCGCTCTCAGTTTTCCATTTCACGAACATCTTCAACATCGGGCTTCTTATGCTTCCTCATATGTTTGTATTTCTCCACATATGCCTTCACCAGGTTAGCTACCTTCACAGGGTTGATCTCTCCACTTTTGCTGTGGCAGATCTACAAGGGATTAGAAAAGGCATTCAGTCAGTGAAAGGTATCACAGCAGTTCAGGAAGACAACAAGTGATCAGGAAACCCTAAGCTTCCCAGAAGAAGCAACTCCTGCAAAGGCTTCAGAGCCTCATATCTGGGCATGTAAAGCAGACAATTCAACAAGGAGAATAAAGCTCTCAGCCAGCATCAAGGTAGGTCTATCCTCTATGGTTATTTGTAAAATATCCAATATATCTTGGTCCAAATGCACTCGAACACTTCATATCAAACTCCTATCCACGATAACTGCTGCTATTCACGATCTGCCTCTGCTCTATTACAATGAAACTTACCAAACAGATTTATCCAAGTGTCAGAACAAGCTGGCACAACAGCCTAGGCTAATGACTTCCACAGAGACAGGTATCACTGTGCCCACAAGAACTGTATGAGAACACCAGCACAGTCGTTATGCTTGGTCAAAGACTAGGTAAGAAGCCTTCAAAATCAGAGCTGCCCTGTAACCCCAGCTTGCCTCTTCCTGCACAAATAATATTTAGCTGCAAAAATAATATTTGCTGTTGTTTCACACCTCTGCCACTGCAATAAGTGAAGCAGTGCTCACTGGCAATGGTTTACTTTAAGCACCTCAGAAATTGCCCCAGCACTTATCTACTGAGCACTAACTGAATGCAGAAGCGTCTCTGCAGGTAGAATTAGTCATTTCCGATGCAGAGCTTTCCTGCGGTTTCTATTTAACATACCAAACTGCATTGTCATTGTCCAGCAAATTCCACACAATACACAGTAAATAAGTGTTAATTTCCCCTTTTTTGGGGGTGTCATAATTTAGAGGGACCAACGCTCAGACTGAAAGAATGTGTCATTTTCAAGGACCTGTTCTGAGCCATGTAGTGTCTTGTTCCCTTTCTCTCCGAGAGAACTAAATACATAATCATTGTTAGAGAAGCATTCAGTGAAATTGCCAGCAACCGGATTTGCTCAGTTCTTCTGCAGACTGGACCTGTGTCTCATACAGCTCACGCAGGACACGCACAACCGCAGTCATTATCTCAGGAATTTTGATTTACAACAGAATTTTCCAGCAGTATCAGGAAGGCAGGGCAGATAGAGAATAGAGTTCTCCAGGGTATCGTTTAACTACCTCACCATTAACTGCCTTCACAAGACAACATGCGTTTTTCTAGAGATAAAGATACTATTTTTTTCAGCCACAATCTGGTCAGCACTACATTTTGAGGCAAAAGTCAACGCCAGCCAAATAGCAAAGCCCTCTTCTAAAGTTCAGGGACATCACAGATGCCCAAGGAATCAACAAACTGTTTCTTAACTTTAAGGAGGAGCAGCTTGACAAACCTGGATGAAGTTATTAACAAAGGAGATTTAGCCTTTTCCACTCAAGACATGAGTCATGTAACATTTCAGCTGAGGCCACTTAAGCTACCTGATCCACACCACTGAAAACAACTTACAAAAGGGACAGCCTGATAACTCTCAATGGCACTGCTCAGCCTTTCTTAAAGCAACAGATGTGTTACCACAAGACTGTGGAGAGACCACGTCAGAGTCCAAAGATCTGCTGTTTTAAATCACGTGCATTAAATAAGCACGATCACTAAAGCTCGCAAGCGCAATTGATAGTCCTGCCACCTGCTTCATCAACTGCACAGCTCCTCCTCTTGGTTGTCACCTTACCTTCTGCACGGCTTTTCGAAGAATGTTCTTGTATTCCTCCTTTGTAATCTCCCTCTTCTGGTAAAAGGGTTTGATAGCAAGTTTCACTTCTTCTACAGCCCGTTCCTGCATGTGAAGCTTCTTCATGTACTGCACAGCAAAGAAATGTTTGTTACCCTGTGTTAGCATGCAAACGTTTTCTGAATCAGTTTTTCTCAGAAGCGCACGAACAACGAAAATGCTCATTTCACCTTTCAAAAAACCACGTAACAATCAGCCTCTTTCTTTACTGCAAACCACCATCTTAAAAAGGAGGTTCGGTGGGATACACCTCTGCACCAGTTTAACTTTACAGTACAAAATAAAACACCTAGCAAAGTAACTGTCTTTATGTTAACATCCACTGAGAGCTTAGAGCAGATGGTCTGTATGGCAAATCCAAATCTCTGCAGCAAAGGACTAGCACTTGCAAAATCTGCAGGGTATTTTACTATCTGCATTTCTAGTGCTGATCAGCAGCAGGACACAGCCCTACCTCTCCATATTGATGTTCACTTCAAAACTGAGGGAGAAAAGGAAAAAACCCAACCAAACAGGTGTTTGGAAAGGCCTGGACATTCTGGTTTTCTCAGAGGGACTTCCAAACATTCACAAGAAAGTTTTAGCACCACGAGAATGTATGAGATACTTTAAAATCAAGCTTCTATAAGACTTATTTCATAACTTCAAATAAACAGCTCATTACTGCACTGCTTCTAATTTCTAAATAATGGCTAATGCTTCAAATAACAGGACTGCAGGTTGCATGTGCAATTCTAGTTATGCATTCGCTACTTGATAGCATTCACTCACTTCCTCATTCTTTGTTTTATCCACTTCAGGTTTCGGTGCTTTGATTTTTTCTTCTTCACTTCCAACAGAAGCAGCTTGAATTCCTGGTTCAGACGCAGTAGCCAGGCTGCCCGGTTCTGGAGTCAGGCTCTGGCCTGCCACACAGCCCAGTGCAGGAAGACTGCCCTGCATGATGAACTGAACCGTGGGTTGGCTGACAGGTGCGTAGGGGGGAAGGCTTGAGGGCAGAGGTGGTGTCAAAGGTATATTTTGACAGTACACCTGTGAACCAGAGAGAATTTCATTAATACCTGTACTCACAAGAGGGAGTATCAGATGAGGATTTTCAGAGTACCTTTTATCCACTGAAATAGGCAGGAAAATATTAATTTAAATGAGGAAAGCCACACTCCACCCCTCTGTGCACCAGGAACTAGCAACAGCCCCACTCAGCATGTCACTGATGGAGAGGGAGAGTGTAAAGGCAAAGACTGATGGCACAGACTAATGCCAACAGGCCATTTCTACAGCCTGATTACTATCAGTGAGATGCTGACAGCTTCTCAAACAACGTAACTGTTGATCAAGTAAGTGCTGAAAACACAAGTTGCACATATAGTGCGGAATGAAAGAAAAACTTGCTTCTTCAACTGTAAGAGCCACCTAAAAGATAAAGCGATTAGAAGACCGCTGAGGAATATGGGCTATATGAAATGCGCTATGCACAGAGGAAGGCCAACTCTGCCATGAGTGGAGGGTGTTGCACAACGAGGGCACAGATGAGGTGGGATGCCTTCCATGACACTTGGCTGTCAGAATAGAAACCAACCTGAGAGGAATCTAGATCAGGAAACATAGGCTCAGGAATCATATAATTGGTTGGAGGAGGCTCATTTAACTGCACCTGATTTAATGTTTGGTTCAAGTCCTCTGCTTTCCAGGCCCCTTCTTTTGCTCGCTGAAGTTTGTAAAACGGCATCCCTAGGATCCCCAAGAGAAGGGGAAAATAAAAATAAAGAGAGAATAAAATACACTTAGTGGGTCAAAGATTCAAAGCAATTGTACATTAAAGAAAAAACACCCCAAAACCCCACCAAAACCAATGAAGGATCTAACAACAAGGCTGTCCATACAGGACTTTGTTTAGCAATCATTAACATTTTAAAGCTTCTGATAATAGAGGACTTATCATCCACTTGTGCAATTACTTTTTAGTGGGTTTCCATGAGAACCACACAGCTCTGTCAATACACTCAGCATGCGCAGCCAAGTCAGACTGTTCTTAGCAGCTTTGGCTTATCACAGCTCACAGGAGCGAGCTAGAGACATGCAACACTGCTCTGTTCTGAAAAGTCTTAACAAATTCTGAAGGGAAAACATTCCAGTTAACTACAAAAAGCATAGAATGCAGACCATCAGTTCAGAGATCAGGTTGTAATACGTGCTTCAAAGCCAACCTGGCTGCCACTGGCTAGACGAGCTCTGGAAGTGACAGCACGTCCTCTCCGATTCATTAACATGATTCACTTGATGATTTTAACAAGTATAAAATCCAAGGCTTTCAGGACTGAGAACCACAGGATCGTCCCAGTTCAGGCACCCACACCCTAAGCCTTACACAGCCTGCTTCGACTGCTGTTTGCTTTCTCAAAGAGACTTACTTGGAGCTCTTTCAGCAGACAACACACCACTTCCTTCTTCTTGAAGATTCCAGGTAACTCTCTTCACAGGTGCTTTAGATTTCAACACAGGACCCCTGAGATACCACCTCCAGTTCAGGCTGACTGAAATTACTGGCTGCTTCTTCTAATTATAGTCTTATAAAAAAAAAAAATACTAATTGACACAAGGCACTCATCTTTAAGTTCTCTCACACAATCTGCTGTTTGAGGAGCTTTGAACTGGTACCGCCCTCCGTCTGAGCATGCATCACCACCTCTTTCTTTGGAGACGGATCCATCAGAGGTGGACACAACGCAGTATTTTCTATTTTAACCGTAATCTCAAGGTTTGTATTACTACAGCTACCAAGCAGTCCTGGATCACTCCTATTCATCAGTTCTGTTTCAGCAAAAGAATCCACATTACCAACAGGAACACAAACATTTGTGATCTCTGGCACAGGGAACGCAGTTTCACTTGCCATCTCCTCACAGGCGACCTCTGCCTTTGCAGTTTCTTGGGCCTCCCTCTGTTGAACTGGGGTCTCAGTCTGCATTTCTTCAAGTTTGACATTTGGTTGGATGGTTATGGAAAGCTGTTCTAGCACCAGCTCATCCTTCGGTTCTTGTTTGAAGGAACGGGATTGCTCTGGACAGCTGGGTACATTTTCAGCTGAAGGCTTTTGCTCTTTTTCTGCTGGAGGAGGAAACGAGGTTTCCTTTGATTTACGTTTTCTTTCTTTAGAACGTGATCTCGATCGTGGCCTTTTTTCTTTAGATTTGCTGCTTTTGTGCTCCTGCGATCGAGATCGAGACCTCCACTTTCTCTTCTCCCGAGACCTGGATCTGGATCTCTTTCTGTCTCTTGACCTCAAGCTACTATCTTTATCATACCTCTCGTAGCTTTTGTCCCTCCTGTGTTTCCGCCTCTTTGTCCTCTCAATACTATTTGATCGGGAACGACCCCTCCGTCTTGACCTTGATCGAGACCGTCTTTTCTTTTTTCTGTTTTCATAAAACTCAGAAGTACTTCCAGGACTACCTGAACGTGACCTGGATTTCCTTCTCTCCCTGGACCAAGAAGATTTTGCCTTCTTATCCTTACTTTTATCCTTTGTTTTCTTTTTTTTAGACCGCTCATGACTGCTGGAACGGTCAGTAGAAGACCTCTTGCTCTTGGATTTCAGTGTGTGTATTTTACTGCTCTCTTCTCCACCTGACCAAGAGGTAGATCTGGAGCTTTGGTCCCTGGATCGGGATCTCTTCCGCTCTTTGACAAGCGCCTTTTTCCTTTTAGCCTTCTTCCTGCTTCGGGAACTGGAGTTGGAACAGGATCTGGAACGTGATCGTCGCTCTGTTTGCTCTGTCTTCTGGACTTTCTGTTGCCCATCATTCTTTGACGAACTATCTGGGTCTAGTGTCACATTAATATTAGGTCTAATTAATTCTTCAGCATTGAAGAACACACTGGGTCCCTCTCTACCTTCCTCCTTTAAGTGCTCTGCATTAGAAACTTGCTTAACAACAGATGAAGTGCAAGGACTGCTTAGAAAGTCTTCCTCATCCATATTGTCTCGTTCCTCTGTATCAGAAATCTGTTCTACAATCCTACTTTCTACTGGCACATCATCATGAGACTCTGTATTACTAGATGGTACATCAGATTCAGCCCCGGATCCAAATATATTTTCTACTGTGTAAGGGGTGAAACGACGAACAGTTTGAAATGTTTGAACTTTTGGATTTTCAATGGAAATAGTCCTGGTAATATTTGTTAATGGGATCCCCGAGCCAAGCCTTTCTGGACTGCTGTTTGCTGAACTTGAGTCTGATCCTGTTGGCTCAAAGGGATCGTATATTTCACTTTTGACTTGTTTCTTCTTAACTGAGAAAAGAGATGAAGGGCTCTCTTTCTGTTGCACCTTGTCATCCACAGGGCGGAAGGTGTTACAGAAACCTGGGTTAGACAGTCTGCTGGGATGTCCTGTGTTCCCAGGAATATTTATTTTAAAACTCTCAAAAGAACTTGAGCCTTTGCTTCTTGAAGTGCCCAGTAGTGAAGAACTGCTATACATGCCTGCGTTGGTAGAAAAAGATACCCCGCTTGTATGTGTTTGTTGCTGAGTTTCCCTGGCATTTGACTTCTGACTTTCCATCTTGCTACCCTTTCCCAGCTGATTAGTGCTCTCTTTGCCAGTCAGCTGGGTTATACAGGAGCTGGGAATGTCACAGCTTTGGCTTCCTGTGGGTTCTGAATCCACCTGCTTGCTGCTGGTTTCCTTTTTAATCTTTGGTATCCTGGGAAGCTCAAATATGTCAATTCTTCTGGGAGGTGGTTTCAAGGGTTGCCTTACAGTTACAGTTTTTGAACCGGAATTCAAGTTACAGCACAGGGGCTTTGAAGATGAATCAGTACGTGCAAAGTTTTTCGAGTTTCCATTAAATCTGGGCATTTCATCTGACTTGGAGCCATGCCTGTTCAGACTAACTACACTGTGAGTCTGAACAGCCTTGGGTGTCACCGAGTACTCCGATTTTACAGTTGCTTTTTCTGATGTTGTCTGTGAAGGGTTTGCTGCAGGCTCGGTCCTGCTCGGTGAAGGTAATGAAAATAAGCTTGATGAGGTGGGTCTATTGTGTGTATTCAGCCCCGAAGAAACAGAAGGTCCAGTAATGGAGCTGCCTGTCATGGTCCCTGAGTGCACCGTACTCAGCTGGGGGTTACGTCCTGAACCATCATCCACTCGTGAGTCTTTTATTGATTTTCTATGAAGCGGAACTATGGCATACAAGCAAACAATTAAGTTTTTCAGGACACATTTCACAGTTTTTCCCAGACATGAAAATAAATATTGAGCTAATTATTCTAAGTTCCACTTCAGTGTGTAGACATATCACATAGGAAGAAGGCAGTCTGATTAGGTCAGATGATCAAGGTTTAATGTCAGACAATGGCATCACTTGAGTTAACATTTACTATTTAGGAAATAAATTATTCAGTTCTGCAGATGTCACTAGATCTGTGTTTATCATCCTGTAATTGACGATTGATAAAAACGACTGTAGAAGAGGATTTTATCAGTAGTAATTTTAAGAATAATGCTCTCAGATTCAGTTTGAATAATATTTCTAAAGAACAGCATGCCAATGAAAAACACAACTGCAGGGCATGTATTCTGTACTTCTGAAAATAAACTTCTTGCCAATGCCCTCATCATGCTCTTCAAACTGAAGGACAGTTCACAGGCATGGCAGCAATGCATCACCAACGACAGAAGATCAGGGTACTAAGACCACTCTACTCTACCCCAATCCTCTACTTTTCATTATAAAGCATTAGACTACAGAGCGTGTACTTCTGAAACAAGATCAGAGCAGACATGGATAAAACTAACAGGTTAATTACATACCAAGTGTCAAACCCTTACCTGCTTTCTTTGCAGTCAGAGAACCATCTCTGTTGATAACCACATCAGAACTACTCATCATGAGGATGCTCTGTCCAGACAGGATACTACCCAACAGATCAGGTACAGGAGCAGCTTCTGCTTCTTGATCAGGACTCAAGGCAGGCACACTGCTTCTGCATGTTTCAGAGGGGTTACATTTCCTTTACTCTTACAGCACTTGTTCTATACACACACATTACATTAAAAAGAAACCAAAATCAAGGGCATAAACAGAGGTCAGCCAGAGAAGTTCACTTCTATCTTTGGCTTCACTAGAGTAATTCAGCTCCCATCTCTATGACAAAGAGGAGTACCCCCACAGGAATACCACCAGATAGGAAGCATGTAATTGTAGCACAGACCTCTGGTAAGCAAATACTTCTAATCTTATTTAAGGATAATGCTTTTTTTACATGTTACGCACCATGATCTAACTTTTAGAGCATTTAAGATGTATTTGTGAAGCATAATCCACTGTAGAGCACTTCACAGAGATACTTCCATCCCAGCTGTCTCTCTTCCCACCAAAACAGGACCAGTGGCTTCTCAAACTCCTCAAACCTACACTACTACATAAAAAAAACTTTTTGCAGCTTAAATTCATGTCTACCATCAGTTGTTAGAATACACACAGGTGCCTGCTGGTAGAGTGGCTAGGAGCATAGCAAAGAGTTGCACTGGCAACCAGCACTGCTCCTGCACACAGGATAACACTAATCGTTGTGCACTACAGCATCTTACAAAAATAGTTTTAACTGTAACTCCTCTGGATTTGAAACACGATTTTACTAATTTCTGTTGGATTCATTTTAGCTTATTTAAGCCTGTCTTTAAGGACTTAAAAGGTTTGAGTGCTTATAGTGGTCTGCTTGTATGTTTGGTTTTGCTGTTTATTATTTAAGATTAAAAAGAAGAAAAAAGACAAAAACAAAACTCACTGTAGTTCAGGCAAACCAAACTTTTGCAAAAACTGGATTTCAGCTAAACATTTTTACCTCCTACACAATGTGCTAATTAAACTATCTCAGAGGACACGCAAAGCTTCCCAAAAGGCTTTCTTCAGGACAGAGATGGGAAAGAGAGGTACTTCAAGCTATCATAGAAATATACTATCTTAATCCCAAGGAACAGATCTTTGCCTTAAGTCAGATGCGTTAGAAAACAGCCACATAAACCTCCTATAATATTTAAGCATTTAGGTTGAGCTTCCTTTTCTCCTAATCTCCAACTCCCTCATATTTGCAGTTTTCTGTGACTCAGCTGATATCTGTACCAGATGTTTTCCTCATCCCTTTTCTTCTCATCATGCTCCTGCTCCTTTTGCCCTACCCTTTTACACTGCATTCTGTGCCCCAGTCTTGAAACCTCAGTGGGTCTAGTAGTGGGAGACTTGTGCACATGTGTGCATGCACGTACACATGTACAGGAAATAAAACATCAGTCAGACAGCAAAGCAGAGTGAAACAATTTAATAGAACCTGTCAAATTGAAGGGTCAAACAGGTTCTTCCAGTTTTTCTGAGTTCCAACAAACAGCATAGGAAATGGGTGATGTAAGTACATTCCTCATTCTCTCCTATTCTCTCCTGCAAACATGCAACTAATTTTCTCAGCCCTCTTAAATAAGGGAGGGATTATCTTACACCTAAACTTCAAAATAAGAGACAGACCAGAGTGAAAATATCAATTTGAAATTTCAGTGGAAAAGTTAAGAGCCGTAAGTGCTATTATACAAAAATACATGTTGGGCCTTCAACGTATGAACAGTAATTCTTGTGTAAAATGCTGTGGTTATTCCGTTATCCCTGTGTGCATGTGTACACGCTTCCAAAATACACATAGTAAGAAAAATGTTAGATCAGAGTGATCATTTGTTGACAGGGTCAACGCACAATTAATAAGAACAAAACAAAAGAAACACTTGATGGAATTTTACCTGGGAAGTCCGACAGAAACTGGTCTAGCTACAGGACGGTGAGACCTCAGTGCTGACTGGGAGAGAACTCTCCTTTTGGCACTCAGTGGTGAATCTGGATTTGCTGGAACCTCCTCATTACTGTGGGTAGATCAAACATACAGACCCCCAAATTACTGCCAAATGGATGAACTAGATAACACCATTAGAACATAGATGGCTAGAGAGTATTAGCTGTTTTGTTATGATAGATGAAAATTTATGCCAGATATCTATTTTCTGTGGCTAAGCAGAACTGCATAACACAAGAAAGATTCAAATGTAGGTTTTTGTTTTTAAAGTATTAGATATGTAGTTTTCTTCCAAAAGACTGTCAGGAAAGTTTGCTCAGTAGGAAATTAGATAACATCCAAAACCAGAACTTAAGTCTGATACAAACTATGGCATAGTAAGATTTCTCCAGAATTTAAAGCATCTGGAGAAAAGAACAGAAAGAAGAAGCATCAAAAAAATTCACAGGTCCACCTAATTCTATATGGAATTACTGTCCACTATATAACAAAAATGCTGCTATCTTTGAATAAACAAAGAATTATTAGCACCTAACTCCTATGATATTACTCAAAGGCTGGAATCTGAAGATCTTAAGAAAGATTTTCATGAGGCTTACCATTTCAGCAAACCTGTTTAAAGAAGGCTGATTCTTTAAGAGCTCAGCAATTTGGCCAAGGAGGGAAGAACAAGTACAGCATTACATTATTGTAAACTGTGTATCCAAAGCTATTTTCAGATGTGAGATTTACACTCTTTGCACAAAGCCACAAGCTCTTTTCCGAAATATAAGCCAGTACTCCAACTGTTAAAGTCTCAAAATAACCCAGGTTTCAAATATTCATGGAGATACAAATACATCCATGCATATGTACAAACAACTCAAGACTTGTATAACTATCTCTGGATTACAGATTTGTACACTCATGATGTCTTACCCTTCATAAGGATCCAACTCATATGGGTCTCCAAACACAGACAGAGAAGCTGCACCAATATCTGCTCTCATCAAACCAAGCGAGGGCTCTGTTGTTTTGTACATGGAAGGAAGTGAGGCCCCACGCACAGGTTTACTAAGACCAAGCGTTCTTGCAATGCGGGAGCGAGCAGTGACCTCATTTTTTACCTGCACAGATGCAAAGACAGGTTACTGGTACATTAGAGGCAGGTACAAATTCTTCACTTAGCCAAAGTACAGTGACCAGGTTACTACTGTCAGCAGAAACAGTACAGTAACCAGGTTACTACTGTCAGTAGAAATCTATTTGAAAGCATCTATTTGCTTTCAAAAAAATGTATGCACCTTCTAATCATGGCCTAGATATCACTTCATACACAGACTGCACATATTAACTTCACTGACCAGACAACTGAAATTTCTACAAGACTGTTGCTGAAAACTGTCAGCTCTGCATGTAGGATGTAAAATTCCAGTAAGATGGCTAAAAACAAAAGTCAAGTTGTTGCAGAGTACTCAGTGTAGTTTCTATCAAGATGCCAACCACAACAGAAAGGGACTTTGAGCACCCTTGCATCTGATTAATTGGATTTGCAACAAAATAGACAAGTATCCATAGCCTGTTAAAAAGAGTGGGTGGAGCAAATTTAACTAAGATTCCATAAATATTAATAAAACACCAGAGCTTTACGGCAAGAGCACAACACAAAGCCTGTGGGATATCTTTCAGCGTGATCCCTACAGTTCAGGTACCAGGGCTGCTCAGCAAATCCAGCAGGCCTGCTTCGAAGTTGCCATTCAGCTCTAGGTCAAACCCCTTCTCCGAAGTACACATTCTACAGATAATTCCACCAGAATAAAAAGAAAAATCTATTCACTACTATAACAAGATGGTATTTTTCCACTTAATAGCACATTATAACACTTTTATAAATCAAGTGGCAGAAAGCCAGCAGATTCTGAGACTGGCAGAGACTCACACGTGATCTTACTCTTATCTTTTTCCCTCTTCTCTTCTTCATTATACGCTTGCGTCTCTTCACCTGTGTCCCTGACGTTTTCTTCCCAGCAGAAGATTTTGTCTGAGTTCTTTTCCTGCCTGTTGCTTTCCTCCTCCTACCTGATGGGACACAAAACAACCAAGTATCTGGCTAAGTGCTGGGGCTGCACTCTTCCCTGTACTCCCCTTCTCATATTCTCATAGTATACAAAGCAGCTCAAAGTGATCCAACAGTATAAAACAGAAGAACTGACATCATTAGATTTTAAAGGATACTTTTAAATAGAAAGCCATGTATATATGTGCACTGGTGTGACAGCATACAGCTGCTCTGAAGTATTTTGTATGACTCAAGCTCTATTTCCCCTCAAATTTTATTCTTGCAGATGGAAGCCATAGAAACCTCCTGATGCTCTCACCTGTTTTTCTCTTCTGTCTTGCTGGAGCCCGCAGGGTAAGAGGACGCTGGTAGATGGCTGTGTTTAGGCCTGCTACAACTGCCTCGATTGTTTCATCCAGAAGAGAGGACATGAGGTACCTCGGCACGTGCTGCGTATGAGATTAGAAGTTACATGATACAGACAGCTTAAGATCAGAAGCAAGTTGGTTACAAAAGCAATTTGAGATTCAAGTGAGAAACACAAAAAACTAAACCGCCAGTAAAGCACTTCTGTCACCTTTCTCACCGACTGATTGTTGTACGAAGGAGAAGCTGACCTTGCCCTCCCGACTCCTTCATCACTACAGGTCTTTACTATCCTAACACCAACTTTGTAAAGAGCATACAGCCACACAGAAGAACTTCCAAGTCCACTGAACTGACCTCTGGTTCATCACACAACAAAGCATGATGAGCAAATGCTGATAGTCAATGCAGTATGGGTCCCCTGTCTTAAAGTCCCCTTTCTTTAACACTCTGGTGAGTGCACTCAGAGGCAGTATGGCTAGCAGCAGCATTTCAAATTCCCTCCTCAGAGAACTCACTGAAATGGTAGGTGTGAGTCCATCTTCAGAGCACCACTTCCTTGTGGTAAGCAAGGGCTGTTCCTACAAGATTTCAGATTCCTCTTCTTCTCCAGACTAACAGTCAAACACTCACATGCATCTGAAGTGTATGCATTCTACAGCATCAGTTATTTTCTTTGGTTGGACAGAGTTTACCAGCAGGTTTTTCTGAATAGCTACATTACACTGGCCATACTCATGCTAACCATATCCCTAAAATGTGCTCCTCTCAGCTACAGTGATGGGATGGATATGATAAAAACCTAAAGGCACCTACTTTACACTGTGTTTAGAGCTCCAATTCAAATAATTTGTGTTTTGCTACAAAATTTCTCTCCTTCTATTGTGATGATTTTGATGACAAATCTGAAACAAATAAATAAAAAACCCACCCCCTCCCAATACTCCACACCTCCTAACTATTTTGCTATGGACAGTCAAAACTTAGACAGATTAGCTACTTAATGTGGGGTTTATTTCAGCTCTTCTATGAAATCATTCCAGAAACTCATGAGTAAATACTTCTAAGTACCTGAATTTGCTGTGCAGTTGTTATTCTGTTTCTATTCACTGTTGCCCTAACTCGTTCACTCTGCCGAGTCCTGGCTATAGCTCGGGTTCGGACATGAGGACGTAGCCTGCTAGTGGTAGGAGTAACATCAGCCGTAAGTGCAGCAACCTCTTCTTCACTCACATGGTCTGTATCTTGAAAGAAAAGATGACCAGGTTACTTCTCTTCCTATAGGTGAAACCATGTCCAGAACTAAATCTATTGCCTTCAAACATACATGTGATCCTTCCAAAGAGAAATGAACACAGACAACGCTAACACTGCTGCAAGTCGTTACAAAGAAACAAGATATTCTAGGTGACAGAAAACACTGTTACTTCAGCAATCTCAGGTCAGGGTGCTAATAAATTACTTTCAGTGTAATGCAATACAATTGTATCGAAACCCTGGACTAGCCTCAGGAAGATTGAAGACTGATTATAATATACAATATGTGGAGTTTCTTAAGATTTTGATCTACAGTTACAAGAGCCCCTTCTCAATCCCTGGAGGCATTCAAAGCCAGGCTGGATGTAGCTCTGGGCAGCCTGGTCTGATGGTTGGCAGCCCTGCATGTAACGGGGGGTTGAAACTAGATGAGCACTGCGGTCCTTTTCAACCCAGGCCATTCTATGATTCAATCAACAGTTTCAAGAACAAAATGCATAACAATTACTTTTGACTACATCAACCCAGGAGTTAAACGTGACTTCAAAAGGCCACATGCCTCACAGCATTTAAATCAGGAGGAAAACATTTACTTGCACTGAACAAAGCTAAATCTTTACCTGCAGAAGCATTGACACCCATGGGAACACAGGCCGGACAGAACCATTCATCTACAGGGACTTCACTCAGAGGTGGATTAAGGCATTCCATATGATACCTTGAAAAAGAAAATAAAGAATGAAAGAAATCAAACAACGTGCTCCTTACCAACAGACAAGAGCTTTTTATGTCCATTCACATCCCAGACAAGGCAACAATCTTAAGCACAGAAACAATTTCCCAAGCTTGATACTGTGGTCTACATATCTGCTTCTATCAATCTCCAGAGAAACTATGTTACCCGCTAGTTGCATGATGGCTTTAATTCTAGATGGTATTCCCAGCACTTCAGGCTCAAAAACATTCAGAAAAAAGTTTTTCCCTCACCATGCAGAATATTAGCTGCCATTTGAACACAGGCTGCAACAAACATGCAATCAAAGGCAAAATTGGACACGGTGAAGAGAAAGGAAAGAAGTCATTGAAGCAGTGACAAGACAGACAATCTGGAAACAGCATCTATTTTCCTGAGAACCAGTATGGTATTACCACTGACATTCTTGAACATTATACTTTGCATGACCAGCCATAGGTCATCTGCAATGCCTTAGGCTAAAAAAATGCATTCAATACCACATACATCTTGGCTGATTAAGGAAACAACTAGAGATAAGTGTTTCTGCATAACCAAATGAAAAAGTAGTTCAGTTGCATGGCTCCATACTGCCACTTGCAGACTGGAGGCTAGCCACTGGAGTCTGAAATACTGTCCTACAGAGGATTGTGTTCGTCCTCAACAAGTCTCAAAGGGAAATAAGAGAGCGTGATGCTCCCTCAGGCATTTTGAAGCGTTCCCTACCCAACAGGCTGAGCAACTAGCCTTGTCAACCACTTATAGGGAAGGTGTCCAGGACAGCCACTTAGTATTACCAGCTTTGATTCCTTAATGTGTTCAATTCTGTTTTCAGGCAGTAAAAAGCACACAAGGCAACACATGTCAATAGCACAGAAGATCTGAAGCAACTCATGTTCAAATTATGCTGCTGAAAAGATTACCCAATAAATGAAATGCTTCCCATGAAAACTAAGTGCTTAGACCAAGATCCCTAGCCAAGGAACATTGCAAGACCATAGGCTTTTAATTAAGAGCTTCAGCTTCAATCAGAAACATTTCTAAGCATTTTTTCTAGAACAGGAAAACATCATATTACTTCTGAACTAGTATGATGCCAAATCTCAAAGTATGAAGAGTGAAGTTCTCTGCTTCACATCCCATGCCAAAATCCACTGTCTGATAACACACTGCAATTCTTGGCCACAAGACAAAGAAAAGGGAAGGGAAATTCACCTGATGCTCTAATCACATCCTGTAGCAACACAAAAAAACCCGCAGAGAGAATACAGCTGTTCATTTACCTCCCACAGGTTATCTAGTAAGCTTGGCAAAAAAAGATTTTTAAGAGCTTATTTTTACCTATTCATTCAAGCAAGTATCTCGTTCAACCACTGACTTCTGACATCAAAGGGACAATACTGCAAGACTGATTGTAACAGGTAACAGTGTAACAAGTTTAAAGTCTAGCAGAAGATCATAGACTCAAAATCACGTTCAAGCCTCTGTTAGGTAGATGGCAAAAAAACACATAATTTAATAGCTGTGGCTACAAAGAAAGGACCTCAAAACGTAATGAAAATGTAATGAAAGCTCCTTATCTTGAGCTCTCACAGCACTACAGCTTAGTCAACAGGAACTGGTCAGGTAACCTCTCAAGGAGGCATAAATGACGTCGGCAGACCAGATCAACAACCGCAGACATCAAAACAGGAGACCACACCTACATCATCCATGCAGGACAACCTACTCCCTCCACAACTAGATGAACGGAGAAGGATTCATCACATCATGGGGACTTCTGTACTATAAACGTACAGATGTAAGTCTGGGCACAGAACACGGCTGAGGAGAGCAGCAAGGGGCAATCCAAAGAGCAGATAGGGCCTAGTGACCAAACACTGGCTAGCCCTGCAGTACTTTCTGCAGTCACACAGGCGCTGTATTCCTTTCAGTATATCTTACCCAGCATCACAGCCATCACACAGCAGTAGGCGATCCTCTCGGTCACTCCTGCCACATACTTCACAAAAGGTTGGATCATCCTCTCCTTCACTACCCTGAGTTTTTGTGTTCTCAACGGGAATCTAAATAAAAAAGAAATTCGCATGAAATGCAGAACATGCCACTTTTAATACCTGTTTGCCACATTAGCAGTAGCACCAGCAAAAAAAACCCACAACTGAATTAATCAAAATGGCTGCTGCAGACTTGAACCTTCAATCAAGATCACTGAACACATCAAATAGTAGAAGAGATCTCTTCAACTGTCCGTTGTCAGACACTGACAATCACACAACATTATTTTAAGAAGTCAAAATTGTTGAATAAGATCAAAAGTACTCAAACAAACAAAAGAATATAAAGAGAAAACAAATGAGAGCAAGGTTACCTTTTTTGCCCCTAAATTACTGAGATTTAAATAAATGGCAACTTGTGCTTTTGTTAAAACATGAAAAATAACATGAAAACAGAACAAACTCACAGATGTCCTCTAAACACCAGTATGTTTCAGATACTGATTAATAATAAGGCAATGACAACTCCTCAGTTCTTTGTTTTTGTGAGTGACCATCACCAGACTCAACCTGTGCCTTTAAGAGTTTGGCTGCAGGCTCCTCTCTCCCCTAACAAAGCCAACTGCTACACAATAGAGCTGGTAGGAAGACATAAAGAACAGATCAATCATGTTTAGCTTGCACTGATCTTAGCTGTATTACAACAGTACTTGCATTATGCTGGGCATCTTCCCTATGCAAAGTGGTTTATCAATTCAGAACACCTTAAAACATCCGTTATACAAAAAACGTAGTTACCTAAAAAATCCTGTTTTCCCTCCAAAGCCAATACCATGTTTCCACACATAATAATGTAGGAAATGAGATTAAACAGGAAAAAAAGAATTTTAACAGCTCCTTAAAAGGCAATCTCAAAATAAGAAAGAAATAACTCATCTAACTGACAACTATCAGATCAACATGCTGAAATGGTAAGTCTTTGAATAGCTGTTTTGTGGCAATATGCCCTTTTTTTGTTTACTATAATAGAAAGCTCACCTTCTTTAAGACTTTACCACCAAAATGCGCCCGAATGCTGATGTACTTAAAGAGGATTCGATCCACTGGACAAGAGTTTGCATTCTAGACAGGAAAAAACACACCAAAAAACATTATTACCATACAATTAATAAACTAATCTTGAAATCAATTCCTAGAAAGCAAGTTTTCAATTATTCACGTAATAAGCATTAAGTGAATGCAGTAAGCACTTTTAAGCACTTAAATCTAACCTACCTGGTTTACAAACAAACTGTTGTAACAGAGAAAATATGAACTTTCAGCAAAGCTTATATTATATATATATATATTGAAGTTATACATATATATTATATATATAATATATATATATTGAAGTCATTCAATTAGCATTCAATTGCTAAAGGAACATCGCAGTTCTTCCAAACACAGCCTTGAAACATGACTCACATTTTAGGACACTATTTCTTTCAGAAGAATGAGCAACTCAAATTTACTTGCAAACCCATTTAAATAAGTCTGATTTATGAAAATCATTGGACTTTGATTACAGAAACTACAACAGGTGACATGTAACTTTGACTGAAAAAGACTGAATTCATAGCAAGCTGCTCTTTTAGCCATCCTTTATGTCTTCCCTTTAAGTGTTCATTGTTGCAACAACAGAAAGCAAATACTACTGGTGCCTTGACCAAGAATTTCAGATGCCTAGAAATGCACTTTCTTGTGGTATCACAGCTTTCAGAGAACAGAACGTATCAGGATGGGTGCAAGAAATATATCCAGCTTCACAACTCTGAATCCTTACAAATAAGCAGTAATCTCCATGGAAAAACAGTTGTTTCCTAGGTGGAAAAAGCTCAAGAAAGCACATATAAATCTTACATGATCTGTTCTCAATGAAGCAGAAAATATAACCAGAAAGATCAGAACATGTCAGAAAGACACAGGAAATCAAGTACAGAACAGCTCACCTTTGACCACTCCACTATGCAGTCCAAGCAGAAGTAATGGGAGCAGTTCTCAGGAGTCCCAACAGCCTGATCCCTAAATGTGTTGAGGCAAATAGGGCAGTTTTCACCATCCTCATCAGAGGAGACGTTAATTCCATTCATGTGTGGCTTTAATTTGAGAGGATTGGCCATTGCCTCCACAGCAGCCTCAGCTTCTTCCTCCTCTTCCTCTTCATCATCTTCACAGTCTTAAAAAGCAAGACAAAACCCAGCTTTCACACACTGTGGGGCTTCAGCAAGGGCAGGGGGCAC
This sequence comes from Excalfactoria chinensis, assembly GCF_039878825.1. NCBI lineage: Eukaryota > Metazoa > Chordata > Aves > Galliformes > Phasianidae > Excalfactoria > Excalfactoria chinensis. The sequence continues at coordinate 50,609,793 of NC_092829.1, forward strand.
GTGTGGGGAATATTACTCTAGAGAATTCCAAATAAGTCAAGGACAAAGTACAGCCTCTCCAGTTCAAGGTAATGGTTTTTGCTATTTTCTATTCTTTTTTTCCAAACCAACCTAAACCCTTATGTGTCTTGAAAGAGGTCAGAAGGACAGACAGCAGAAAAACAAGAGATGAACACAACACCAAGAGAAGAGAATCTTCAGGATAGCATGGAAGTTAAAAACACAATTATCACGTGTCCAACTTTTCTCCTGGTTAACAGACACTCCAGAGAAAAAGAAGCAGCAATTTATACTTACTTGTGGGACAGGTAAAGATTTCACAAATAAATAATCATTGAGGGAATTAGGATCTCTAGCTGGAGACTACTTAAATAAACCCGAGTTTGAGTTGAATTCATTTTACATGCTCACACATTACTGAGAGGTATTTTCATTTTTAGTACAAAACACAGACCTGTCTTTCCCTATAACCTGAGAAGTAGCCATTTTCAGGAACAAGAAGTTACGTAAAAAAGCTTAAAAAAGAAAAAACAACAAAAAATATGGTCCTTGTGTTTTCTATGGATTTTTCCTGGTTGAGAACAGGAGAGATTATTCTAAAAGATTCATAACTAATCTGTTAAATCAGTAACTTAGAAAACTGTACCCAAGTCAGCTTCAAGATGCAATGACAAACATTTTCTATCTATCCAAGTGCTAATTTGAGTGAAGCAGTTTCAGAAGCATGTGCATCCACACACTAGGTTTTCAGTCAAATTAATAAATCTAATAAGTGAGTGGGGATATTACTTAAGATTAAGTCACCTTCTTCTCTCCTGCTAAGCCTTAAGAGCAATCATCACTTATTTCCAAAACTCCTTATCACAATATTCATTTTAAAGCTCCAAAGCAAACTGAAACAAGCATACTTTGGATGAGTGGAAAAAATAGTAAGAGCCGTTGCTGTAACTTCAAATCTTTTGACTCACTCTGGGAACCCCTCACTGTTAGTCAATCCTACTGGCTGTAATTACATCATATAGGCTAGTGGGTCGTTCTCAAACATACAGACACTTTAGAAACCTAGATATTGGGGAATAACACCTATTTATTACTGGAGGCGTTGGCCACTACCCTAACACAGCAACTCCTGCAGATTTAGATTTCACAGTCACAGGAAGAAAATCTTTCACCCCACTCTTCCTCCAATTACTGAGAAAAAAAGATCGTTATGCACATTAACAGACCTACCTTCTAATTCTTCATCTTCACTTTCTTCCTTGTCCTCCTCACCTCCCTCTTCCTCAGTATCATCTTCCTCCTCGCTTCCAGTATCACCTTCTGACTCACAACTGTTTCCACCATTGCTTTCTAAAGGAGAAAAAAAAAGGGGAAGTACCTATTTGATATGTGAGAACCCAGTGGACGGGCAGAACAGTGAAGGACAGGCCAGAATCCCTGCTTGGGATGTTATACAAACAAATGAAAACCCTGATTTCCTCAGTGACCTTCTCAGCAGTGTCAAAGCAAGCAGATCTGAGCAACTCAAAGGAAGCATGATAGCAGTCTGAGACACAGCACTTAGAAAGTAAAACAAAACTTCTTGGGAAATACACCTCTACTTCTTTTTGAAGGTTAAGAAAGGGGTTCTCAGCCTTAGAACTAGAAACACATGAACAGAGAGGCTGCACTTACCTGTTTCACTGAGGAGTGCTAGACTCTGCCTTTTGCCCTTGCCGAGTGCGGCGTTCTTATTTATCAGTTCATCCTGGCTATCATCATCCATGGCAGGACATTGGTGATCCACTCCCTGTAAGAAAGCAGACGTCAGTGAGGCCATGCACCACTGAATAAGCACAGCAAGCAACAGTGCAGCAAAGAGCAGCTTGCAAATGCGCTTGCAGAACTGTGAACGGTAAAAAGGACACGGTGCTATAGCAAAGACTGCTTTTGGCAGTCCTTACCCAGAGTAGGAGGAAGAAAGCCACTGATTAGAGCTCCCGGTTTCAAATTAGAGGTGCCTACAGTAAGTGCAATGTTTCAGTGCTAGCCGAGGCCAGATCCCTGTACAACTCAATTCAGGTGAAATTGATTGAAGATGACTGAAAATAGAATAACCCAATGAAAGTAGGAAAAGAAAGCCTACAAACAGTAAAATCATCCTGTGTACTACTTGTAAAGAGCAGTACTGAAAGGCACCAGAGGTTAACTAGCCCTCTGAGTGAGGCCTAACATAACCACAGGGATGTGTTTCCAACCAAAATGCTCCACTCAAACAAGAATAGAGATGATGCATTTTAGTTCTTCTAAAGAGGCCTTTTCTCTGCTCTGTCAAGGAGTAAGAAAGTCTCAGAGCACGCAACTACAGGAAGGAGGAGACTTCACTGGGTGCATATTAATGCAATCAAATCAGTTGCTGTGCATTAGGAGAGACCAGCAATAAAGCTGAGAGATACTGAGAGACGCCTCATGATCCAAATTCATAATGATGATCAAAGCACAGCTTTTAATATACAATGCTACAAAGCATTAAGGAAGATCACCGTAAGGACTGTTTGTTCTATAAACCAATCATGGATTAATGCAATTAAATGACACTTACAAAGCTAGCTGTCATATCATAATAAGAAAAAGAGGCTGAAACTTCACTCCATTTGTACAAGAATCCAGTTGGTTATTCTTCTCCCACTCTCTCCACTCTGCATTGCATAGCATGCATACTGAAATTGTTTTTGGAACAAAACGATATGTTTTATTCAAGTGCTCTTGATGCCGATCTTCAATCTTTTACTCCCTTTTTTCAGCCACGTAGCACAATTGCTTTCCAGAGCCTTCAGAAACGCAGCCTTCACTGAACCAGACTGAGTTACAATTGAGTCTTTAATGCTCAGGGAACTAAAAAGATCAAGCTTCAAGACAACCAGGTTCTTGGTCAGGATATATCCTAACTTCAATGAAATTATTGGCTTAAGAGACGTCTGAACTTCTAGCTAAATTTGTGGCTGTTAACATAAGTGTTGCAGAATGATTTATGCTGGCTGAAAACTTGCAGATTCATCAAAACCCAGTCCCTCCGTGATGTAACACACACACACACACAAAACCAATAGAACCACCGGTCTCCACCAAGAATTTTATGTTTCAGCAGCATGTGCATATGAATAATTCAAATAGAAAGTTCATTATGTAACAACCTCCCAAATGCCATGCTAGTGGGTAACACAGACTGAGCAAATCAAGCAGCTATCCCTAAAATCATTTAACTGAAGCAACAACATCTGCCCCCAGCTTTGGAGTACCAGATGCCCTCACCACCCTGTGTACCTCTCACCACCCCGTGCTCAGCCCCGCTGCTGGCTGGCCAAGCCCTCAGCACACCTTACTCTGTCAAAAGCCCTGAGGCAGTAGAGCTCCTCACATGCATGGATCCTCTCTTCTGCATCTCCTTTCTGAAGGCTCCCTTGCAAACAGGAGTGAGGTGGGATGTGCTGCCAGCACACAGATTGTGAACATCAGGCACGAGGTAATCTAGCTGAAAATCTCTTGTCCCAGGCTTCAGTACCACAAATGCCCAGCATCACTGCTTCCAGTAAAGCTTACTGCAGTCCCATAGACAGGGACACTGTGCGCACATCTGCAGGCTGCAAGCAGCAAATGCGGACCTTAAACTGCAGGTTACACACCAGGGAAAGCTGCTGCTAAAGGCAGATGCCATACACCCTCCTAGCACTCCCTGTTCTTAAAGACCCGTTTAACAGAGCCTTGCAATACCTTAATAAAACACTGAAACATGGACATTCTAAGGTGGAATGACACAGAGATGGTAACAAAGATGATGATAAGATATTCAAAAGGTTATTTATAAGGAAAACTCACCGATATGGATGCCTTCGCTGGGAAATGCTGAGGCAGTCTCCATCAGGGAGCAATCTCCAAGAGATGCTGCCTTAGTGGTGGTCAGCCCTTCAATGAGGTTTAGAGGAGGTGGAATCAAGCTCCACACCCTCCAGGAGCACAGCTACATTACTCTCACCTGTGCTCCCACAGCTGACCCGACACTTGCCTCAGCTGATTAATCAGAGGTTCAGGCTGTGATGACCAATTTCCCATATAGACATGAACGCACATTTACCCAACAAGCACTTCAAGATGTTTACTGAACTGAGATCCTTCCTTATTCATGGCTACAAATTGGGATATTAATCCAACCGGGTGATAAATGCACTTTCCCAGCCACCAGGAGCCTCACGATGGCAAACATCCTTTTCTTCCTCAAACTGACCATCGCGTATTTGGAATTAAAGCTAAGGGCTTTCCATTTCACATGTTATGTTACATATAAAACATCTGTCCGTGGTGCAGCTGGTACTCTAAATGTAGAAGCCAGAGGAACTATGTGGGGAATAATTCACATTAAGGGACTCTCCCGTTGCACGGAGCCAATCTAACATGCACGTGGAGCTTTAGAAAAGCTCTCTACACCTAAATTTAGATGGGACATCCCCCTGCTTAAGTTGCAAAAAGAATAACACTTAAATCCTGTTATCAGAACTACCCATGCAATGGTTTGAGTCGTTTAAGCCCCCAAAAGCACTACGGATGAGGCACAGAAAACAAATCAACCCCAGGACAGGTGGGGAAATGAGGAGCTCTTTGCCAGCCCTGTTCCAGATGGAGAAAGCCCACATCCCACAGCAGTACTGTCCCTCAAAGCCCTGCAGCTCACTGCCGCGGTGCTCTATTGTAACACAAGCAAAGCAACACACGGTCTTTGCAGAGGCACTTCTGGCACATCGGGTGTGCAGGAGCTCAGAGCGGGAGCAGCACGCTCAGTGCCATTCCTGTCCCAACGCTGAGCTCAACGGCTTCGTTTCCAGCTGGGAACCCACCCTGCCTGGTACTGCACATCTATTACAACAAGAGCTCTCCTCCGGTGTTTCTCACAGCGTTCCTAGGAAGCGTAACAACAGCTTCCACAGCCGTTGGGGAGCACGGGAAAGAAAAGCAACGCGTACCTACGAGCTTTTCGTGCAGCCCTAACAAAGAGCTGCCGGGCTCCGAGGCACAACCCCACCTGCAGGAGGTCACAGCGGAGACTCCCGGCTCCCGCTAGACGACCGGCCGCCAAAGGACACGGTTCGCACGGCTCCGAGTTTCCCAGCCTATAGGCACTCCAGCGACGCGCCGACGCCCGCTGAGAAAGGAGGGCCGGGCCGGGCCGCACCGCGGCTGCTCGGCTCGATTCCGCGCTCCCGGCGAACGCGACGGCCGCCCCCCGTCCCACGGCCGACCCCGGACCCGCAGGGATTGCCGCCCCGGCCGCCCGCCGCTGACGGGCCGCAGCCCCGGCACTCACGCAAGGAGAAGGCTCCGGCGCCGAGCCGCGCTCACATCACCAGGCCGGGCCGCGCAGCGGACGGTACGCCGGAAGAGCCGCTGTAGCACCTCCGGGTCACGCCGCCAGCGGGGCCGGCCGTGGGACTGAACCACTGCGGGGCGCCGAGGGGGGAACGAGGGAGGCGGCGGCGGGGCGAACCACGCGCGGGGCGGGGGGAGGAGGAACCGCTGCGGGGCGGCGGCTGCGCCCATGCGGAGCTGCGGGGGGCGGTGCGGAGCGCGTGTGTCTCCGAGGGCAGGAGGCAGAGCCGAGCCTAAAGGCAGGCACGTGCCTTGCGTGGCATGCGAGGACACGGCGTGTTAAAGACCTTTTAAAGACTGCTTGCTTTTTTTTTTTTTTCCCCTTTCTGTCTTCTTGTAACTGGCTGATCCCAGCCCAAATGTTCCCATTCCTCCGGGTGATTGCACGCACGTACAGGACGGGTTTCCCTTCGTGCAGTCGCTGTTCCACCAGGCACCGTGCTTTGCTCCAGTCTCAGCTGTCTGCGGGGAGTGTGGACCGAGGGCTGTGCGTGCTTCAAGAACACTTGGGGCACTGTCAGGGAGCAGACGGGGTGTTGGGGCAGAAAATGAGGGCCTTTCCCTTATTTTCCTTGTTTTCCAGAGCAAAACTTGTGCCAACGCAGCTTGCTCAGGACTCAATTTCTCCACTACCCCCCCCCCCCCCAGGCACCCTGCAGCAGGGGAGGAAGGGACACTTTGCCCCATTATAAGTGCGCATATAGCCCAGTGCAGCTGGCATCCTCTTTTTGGTGCTGCCGTGCGTTAGCTGGAGCTAGAAGCCGGCTGTGAACAAAGGGAAGAGCTTCCCAGACAGGATAAGTGGGGGCTCTTCCAGCAGCCTGCTCAGCAGCACCATTGATGTCAGCAGGAAATTTCATCCCAGAGATTAAGAACTGAGCCACCGGCTGAATGGTGTTGTTTGAAGCAGGAGGGGGGAGTTGGGCTTGGGGCAAGCAGCACTGCCACCAATTCTGGAGAGCCCTCGGGCCTGGAGTCTCGCAGGGGGCGATGTCAGCAGCAGATCGTGCTCTGAGTCCAGGCTGCCTCGTGGGTCACACATATACAAAGCATGGCAGCACTCCAGCCAGTGCCCATCCTGCTTTCTAAAGGGCTACGCTGAAGCCGGCTGCAGCCGCTGGCACAGCTCCAGGCCTTGCTCCACACGGGGTGATTTGATGCAGCACTGGGAGGTCTGAGCAGTGCACAGGGCTGGACTGCAGACAGCTGTGTGAGCATCGCTGCTAACGCTCCTGGGGAGCAGCACTGCTCGTGCCTGGGTGCAAGCCCTGTTCCGGAGAGACGTCAAGTACGTGACTTATTCCCTCCAGCTGCTGGGTGGAAACAAAACCCCCACGTAACGCACACGCAGCACAACAGAGGCTGTCATTCTGCAAGCTGTCACACAGGAGAGGGGCTGTCCCCTTGTCCTCCCCCACCAGCAATGGACTGGAGAGCAGAGTAACTAGTGATGCTCCAGTAAAAAACACAGGGAGGCCGGGTACAGGACTGCAGCCAGCGATCCTCTGTCAGCAGCTACCGGAGAGTGAGGCTTTGCTTTTACATCTTGCAAGTGACTGATGAACCCTGGAGTGAAGATGTGCAGTGGGCACAGGAGTAGCTTCAAGCGTTGTTGGGTGCAGGATGGCACTGAGAGCTTTTACCTTGGGGAGAAAGGGGGGGGGGGGGGGGGGGGGGGGCGGGCAGAACGCGTGGCCAACGGTTCCCCCCCACCCCCCCGCGCACCGCCTACGTGCGCCCCGACACTGCCCTGATGGCCCGGCCCCGCGGAGCGTACCATGGCCGGGCGGGGGCCGGAGGGGCAGGGAGGGGGGGGGGGGGCGATCGGGGAGGGGGAGAAGGGGGCTCCCCGCGGGCTGAGGAGGGGCTGCTCGCGGGGCCGGCGTGAGGCGAGGCGGGGAGGGAAAGGGGAAGCGGGGCCCGGCGGGGCGGGGTGAGCGGGGCGGGCGGTTCAACAGGTACAAATGGTTCCTCCCCGCAGCACGGACGTGCAGAAGCGAACGCGCCGCGCCCGCCGCTGTCACCGCCGAGAGGGGGGCGACGGGGGGGGACGGCTCCGGGGGGCGGGGCCTGACTCGCCATTGGGCGGTGCGGTTTGGGGGCGTGGCCGGCGGGCGGGCGGGCGGAGCGGCGATTGGCGGACGCGGAGAGGGGCGGGGTGAGGGGCCGCGGCGCGCGGCGTGGGCCGGGCCGGGGCAGAAGGAGAAGTTGGCGGCGGCGGCGGCGGCCGTGGGGAGCGTGGAGCTGCGCGGCCGCGGGGCGCAGGTGAGCGACGGGACGGGACGAGGCCGGGCCGGTGGGGAGGGCGCGAGGAGAGCCGCCCCCCGCGAGAAGCGGGCCGACCCCGGGGGGGGTGACCCGCCGCCGATCCCGGGCGGCGTCGCGTCTCGCCCCGCGCTCCGCGCTGAGCGGTGTCTCCGTGCCGCAGGTGGGCCCCGCCGCCCCGTCACCCTCCAGGAGCAGGTGAGCCACTGACTAACGCACATTGTGCTCTCGGCGACTCCACTGTGCGTGTGACAGCGGCTAACCTGCTCCTCGGACATCGCTGTGCGGCCGCCTCACGTCGCCTCGTCCGCATGACGCCTCTCGCCCCGAGCGGGACACGAGGTGCAGAGACACGCCGAGGAATTCCCACCCGTCCGTCTGTCCGTCCGTCTGTCCGTCTGCTGGCTTGCCATCGCCCCGTGAGCGAGAGGTGGGATGCTGGTAGGGCAGAGCCGCATGGCGTGGGCGGCAGCGGGCCAAGGAGGGATGGATCTCCTCTTTCTGGCCCAGTCCGCTTCCGAAGTCAGTAAATGCTTACGGACACCGTACCAAGTTAAAGGGATGCTTTATCCCAGCTGGTGACGTCTTGATACCCAGTGAGTGACTAACTGAACTGCTATTGCCAAGGGTGTGTTAATAGAAGAAACCATGCCTGGTATTGCCCTGGATGAGTCACCTTTAAAGAGAGACTCTGTAATCTGTTAAATGAGAAGCAGCAACGAGCTTTGCTTTCCTTCTTTGCTGTTTGCTTCCCATCGCACCCCGCACCTTTGCTCGCTCTTTCCTGCTCCCACCCGCGGGGCTGCCTGTCCCTCTGTCACCGTGGTGCCACACAGCTGAGGAGCACAGCACAGGGGCTGCTCACCAGGCAGCACAGCTGTCGCTGGGAGTGGAGGAAGTGACGAGGCAAATTGCTGCTCGAGCAAAGTTCTCTTTCGATTTTGAACCCATAAAGAAGCCGGGTGGTTGGAAAGTGTCCTGTTAGGTTATGGCATGGCTTCATCTCCCGCTTAAACTAATTGCAAGCAGGCAGTGCCCTCTGAGCTTTCCAGAAGGGCCTGGGTAGTCTCTGTTGTGGCTGTGTTGCTTGCATGTAACCCTGGTCTGTTGCAGCAGTGCTGTCAGTAAGCGCTTAACCGTACAGAAAGGCAGCACAACATCCTTCTTGCAGACCCAAGTCTCCCACACAGAAGTGCTACCTGCCCCCATTTCCCCTGCCTGTACTCCTCTGACATTTCTCTTGCCAGGTCCTGGAGGAGCTATCTGCTCATCAGGAAGGAAAATGCAGGAAGGAGGCATGCTTTGCATGCCTTGTGCAGAGCAAGCGAGTCAAGGTTGCTCCTGCACACCAGAAAGCTGCCTGAATTTACCAAAGCTGCTTTTACACTTGTTCTGTAGCTCGGTGCCCAGCTGCTGGGGATCCCACTGGCAGAAATGGCTCTGCCGGTCACTCTGATAAAGTTGGTCCTGCTTCCCATCAAGCAGCACTCGGTATGAAAACTTGTGACTTCCCTCTACCTTCCCTCCACCGACCATCCTGTTCGGCTCCAGTAAGCAAAGGCAAGGGATTGAATGAAGTTTGTTTGCGTTTCCTTTCTTTTTTTTTGTGCTTCCCTCCCAGTAAGTGGGGGAAACGTATCACTGAATTCCTGTTTTTAACATTCTTTTGGCATGATTCAAAACTAAAGTACTGTGCTGTCACCTGAAGTGTTCAATAAACGGTGCAAAACCAGTGTCTGGATGCTCATTACTCTAACCTGGGGCTTGGCACATTGTGAAGCAGGTCCTTAAGGTGGCCTTTGGTAAAGAGGAAGCTGTGCCTGCTCAGGCATGGCTGATGCGTACTGCATGCTGAGTGCTTCCCATGTCTCATTTTGCCTCTAGAGCAAGAGAAGGTGGACTTGAAAAAGAGAGTGGGAGGTGTCTGTCATGGGGACCTGGCTGTCCCTCGAGCCCAACTCCCCACCACTCCCATAGCAATGCCTTCACCGCCTGCCCTAGCACAGAAGCCCTTTCTAAATACAAAACCTGTGCAGCTGGGGCTGATCCAATGAGAGCTCCTGGATAATGAGAAAATACACTAGGTCTAAGATCGCCCCTTCAATTAAGCATTCAGTTTTTTTCAGTAGCTGATAACCAGATTTGTAAGGTGATACTTAGCCTGGTAACAAGAGCATCCAGGAGCTCAAAGCTTTAATGCTCTCGCTGAGGATGGATGCTGTAAGATTCTGGGGAGAGGCAGAGGTGTGCCTTACAGGGGGGGGATGCTGAAAGGTGGGTCTCTGTGTTGACTCTCTGTGCACCTCAGAGATATTATTCTTCTATTTTAACGCTTTGCAGAGGGAGCAGGTGGAACCTGTCGTGCACCGCACTGGGAAGAGCATATCATGTTCTGTCAGTAGCGTGCCAGTGGCAAATCCTAAAGCTGCAAGCAAGTCTCAGCGAGGAGCAAGTGGGCCTGTCAGGAACAGAAGGAGAAGGAGTACATAAATTGTTTAAGAGTAAGAGGAAGTCAGTCAGTTAAATGTAAGCAGAGACTTATATAAGACATCTTAAAAAAAAAAAATCTGCTGGCAGGAGCTTCCGTTGGGAAAGAAAGTAGCTCATCCATAAACAAGAACATCTCCCGACCTCCTCTTGTGCTTCTTCTTCTTTTTCCAGCACAAGGTAGAATGTCCTCTGTCTTCACTTAGAGACATAAAGAGGAAAATTGTGAGAGCAGACACCACTCAGTACACAGACACAGGGACGTGCACATGTGCCAGCTCTAAGCATTCTTCTCTGGCTGCTGGAGACTGGTATTGTAGGATCTCTGCACCCAGAAGCAGTAAGCAGAGCATCTGTGCATCAGTCAGAGCAAAACTAACGTGTGTTTTATCCTCCAGTCATTCACACCTTTCCTTACGTAACTGGTTCCAAAATGCATGCTTTGAAAGCTGCTTGTCAAATCCAAGGGCTGGGAGGAAACACAAATACTTCTAGTATTCGAGCTGAATTTCAAAACAAACCCTGGGGAACACGTACAGGCACCAATTGCTAGTAGGGGTGGTTCAGGTCCCCACACTGGCAGTGCCCTTGAGAATCACAAGATGTCCTGAGTCAGAGAGGACCCTCAAGGATGCCCCTGGGCACCCTGAATTCAAACCCTGTGCCTGAAAAGCCACCCTAGTGTGGCTACTAACCCAAACCCTGCCTAGGAGGAGGATGGCTGGTGTTGCAAGCAGACACCCTGAGGTGGATGGGAGTGTCTTTTGTCATGCAATAGAAAAAATAAATAACCAAGGTTTGCCAGACACACGGTGCCCAGCACCTCAACTGAGCAGCTTCAGAAGAGGCACGGGAGCACAAGGACACAACTGACATTCAGCCTGTGGCTGAATTCCTCTCCCGCACAGTGCCTTGTGCTGACAGAGCCTGCAGGTACCTTGCATCTCTCAGCAAACACAAAAAGAAGGACACTGCCACTGCGCACTACACAAACACTCTCTGCCTCACAATTTTTAGGTGCTGAAGAGCTGGCAGGGAGGACCATCCCACCTGGGGAAGGAAGGAGTCCTTCCCACTGTCCTGCCATGCATGGTGCCCCAGGGCTGTGGGGACACAGCTCCCTGCTGGCCCCGGCACAGCATCCTCCAGCTCCACTGTGTGCTGGAGTGCTGCCTTGCCTGCTGGCCACATCTTTGCTCTCCGCTAAGAGCCGTATGCTGGGCTTTCAGATTATTTTTTTAAAAGAAAAATAATTTATTTGCTTTGTTTTAATCTCATGACAATGAGTAATTCCTTCCTACCGCTCTGTAGTGGCCTAGAAAAGGACAGCATCATCTCCACTGTAGCAAGAAGGCTTCTCCCAGGGCATAAAATTTTAATTAGGAACAATCATGCAGCCTTGAAATGGGAATTGCAAGCAGTGAAAAGTCAAATCATCAATAAAATATTCAATGGCAGAAATGTATTATTGACACAGCCTTTAGAACAGATAAAAGCAGAAAGGCAGAGCGCTGCAACGGGCATCGGTTAAATAACACGTGCGGCCTTAAGTGGAGGCCAGTGGCATCAGGGTGGGACAAACCACAGCCAGACCAAGGACCAAGAAGATGCCACGGCATATCACCACATCCCTGCCATGTGGGGCCCCTCGTGCCAGGATGAATTTAGGTCATGCTGCTGAGCCACGCAGCAGGGACGGGAGGTGGGGGGGTCCAGGGTGGAACTCGTCCATTAGCCATTTGTTACCTTGTGAAATCTCGCTGTTCTGTGGCTGTTGGGTGATAGGTTGTGGGAAAAAACAGGAAGAAATCTGCAACATGGCACATTTCTAGGGGCCGAGGTTGTGTGTTCAGTGGTGGCTGAAACACAGGTGTTAGCACATGGGTGTTAGCACGCAAGAGATAGCACACAGGCACAGTGCTCTCCCCAGGGATACCCAAAAACCACGAAAAGTCAGCTCTCTAGAAATATAAGAGACCACCAACCCCAACACAGCTAAGTGGTAACACAGGACGAAAATGAGAGATTCCACTGCCATTGAATTATTGTTCTGTGGCTTTGTCTTTTCCCCGCTTTGCTGTGGGAAGTGCCCTCGGCGCTGAACCTTTTCTCTTTATTTGGCACAAAGCAAAACCACAAACGGGGCCCAAAAATGAAAGACGCCACTTGTTAAACTCACAGATATCAGTGCTTCAGGGTGCGTTGAGGACTTCAGCTTACATCTCAAAATCTAAGGGATAGTTCAGGGAGAGCATGAGGCCAATGACCTGAGCATTGGCTGCCCAGTGGGGAGAACAGTCCCTTGGCTGTGCCAAAAGCAAGCGGTTTAACTGAATCGAGGGTTTCGAGTTTTACCCCAGGTCACACTGAAATGCTCTTTACAACTTCCAGCACATCCTGATTCTCTTCTCGGAGTCTCATTTTAAAAGCAAGAGTCCAGAAAACAGGAGCAAAAAGTTCAAGAAGCAAGCAACCACTGCTCTCACACCACAGGGAACAAACTTCTTCATGCAGTTGCACGAAGCAAACGTATTGTTAAATACATTTTTTCCCAACATACATTTCCAACCTCCAAAGATTCATGGAAAAAAAAAAGAAGAGAAAAAAAATAAGAAGAGAGAAAAAAATCTTGGTTCCATGAAGACAAGTCTGAAATCACATCTCCCTGCTGTTCTTCAATAGTACCAGAGACTCAGCTCCTAGCAGTCTCCGAATGAAGCAAACTCTTAATCCTTAAGTATAACTCAACCAAAGTGCTGGACAGCAGCAGGCACTTGCTGCATTGCCCTTAACAGCTTTCTCTCCAGCGTTAATATTTCATTTGCCCACAACTGCCCCTTGCCATGGGACAGGGAAAATCCCACAGGACACCAGCAACTGCTGTCTCACACCAACTGTGGTGGTACGGACATGCTGGGCACCTCCAAAACAGGCCGTGCACCTCCAGAATGGGCTGTGAGCGAGTGCATCCAAAAGGTCCAGAGAGCAGCAGTCTTTGCTCAGCTCCTGGCTTTCCTCAGGGAGATGCTGGTGGGGAGAGAGCCGGCATTACTGCTTATGCCCAGCCAGGCATGATGCTGAAACGGATGGGGAGGCTGAGAAATGAACCAGAGGTTTCCCCCCCCTTACCTGCTCATATCTGCAGCCAAGTGCCATCTCCTTCTCTTCCTGTCCTAAAATGCTCTGTGCTGCTGCTGTGCATTATTAAAAAGCTGCCATGTTTCATCCCAGAGACGGCTGTCTTCTCAGTGGAGATGAGCTTCATCCACTGTTTGTAAAGCACTTTGCAATATAAGGGGGGGGAGGGGAGGAAGAAAAGTTAAGAAAAAAAAAACCAAACCAAAAAAACAAAGAAAAAAAGAAGAGCAGCATGTGCATAAGAAGCATCTGGTTATGAAATACTTACAGCTTTAAATCCCTGTGAGACACTGAACAAAGCAAAGAGGCCTTCACAGGACACACAGAGCACCTGCTGTGCCCGTAGACCTCAGCACATACCTGGAGCAGGGATGGCCCCAAGACAGCAGCATGCACATGCTCGCTTTGCACAAATCCTTTCCAAAAGATTTATTTAAAATTGAAACCAGACAATGCCGTAGTATGCAGGATACATTCATACATGGAAAGTGTGTTTTACAGAGAACACAGCATCCAAGTCGCATTTTCTTTTTGCATACAGCGGAGCAGACATGTAGAAAACAAAGAGGCCAGGGCTCTGGGACCTCCTGGACAAACTGCCCCCTCCCCAGCTACAATTAAAATACAACATGACCTGTGGAGACAGATGGACAGAAACAGAGGAACTACTGGCCATCAAGTTAAAAAACAAAAACAAAACAACAAAAAAAACACAACCAAAACCCCCAAAACAGACAAATAAAACAGAACATTCAGTGAAATGTCACCAAAAGTGTTTCTGTCCTGCATGCTGCAGCCACAGGCACTCAGGGAAGGGCTCATCCTGCTGGCATGTTGCTGATTTAAAATCAAGTTTAAACACCAAGTGGGCTTCAGAAAAACCAGTCTCCAGCTGTGCTCCCTCGAAGCCTGCTTGTCCCCTCCAGGTTGTTCCCCCCAGGGAACAGGTGATTGTTTCTCTCCCTCTCAGCACCATAGGAACAGGGTTTCTACTGCAGGTCTTATCATAAAAAAAGGGGGCCAGAAAGTTGCATAAAAAGGCTGTGTGCCTCATGGCTGTTTTTAAAACCCACCAACTCATCTGATAGTCCTGGCACATCTCCATGCTCCTGAGACAGCCACTCCAGAGCAGGCACACTGCCCTTGTGGGTATGGCAAGGACGGACATATGGGCAGAACAGCTGTACCTGGGGCATCCCTCTGCTGCCTCAACACGGGTTTGTGGGGTTTTGGGAGAGCCCATCGGGAGCAGCTGGCTGGGGTCAAGCCCAAGGAGGGCAGGACTGCCGACTGGAAGATCCACACTGCACTTGTGCAAGGAGGATGGCAGGGTGCTGGCGGTCACTGGCACTCGATCACTCAGGGGTACACTTCCTGGCTGTCAGTGTGGCTTGAGAGCATCAGATGTGGGTGAGCAAGACGAGCGAGTCTTCCCCTCACTACTAGCACAGGACATCATATCCCCGCTTGCCAGCGCAAGCTCCTCTTCACAGCACGGTGCTGTAAAACCCGCTGTTTTCCTGTGAAGCCTGCTTCACCTGAGTGAGCCTTGTGAGCAGCCCAAAGCAGGAGATGTCACCAGCCATCCCACCACGGCTTTGTTCTGCTAGCCAAGGGAGCGAGGACCTCTCGGAACATGCAGCAGGTCTTCTCAGAAGGCCACATGGCACATGGGTGCTGCCACTTTGTGTTAAATATAGAAAGCACTTTAAAAAAATAGAGTTCATTTCATCCACATGGGAGTAAGTAGGGTTGTTTTGTTTGGTCGGCTGTTGTTTTATCTTACAGTCTGTAAAAATACTCTGTCTGGCCATCCGTATCCATTCGTGATATAAAGCAGTAAAAAATGTAATATATATAGAGAGAATATGGTTTTACTTATACAGCTACACTTGCAAGGCAACCAATCGTCCACTGGCTGGGCCCTTCTACCTCCAGATGCTCTGCCTGGTTGATACGACTGCAAGACAGACAAAAATAAACTAAGTGACCCCATCGCAGCGGGTGAGCATTCACAAAGAGAAAAACAGCACAGAAGATGTGACGTAGGCAAGCACCATGCATCTGCAGCACGAAACCCAGCCCTGGACTCGAGCGGTGCAGACAGACACACAGACATCGTGTTCACAGGATCCATGAGACGGGGACAGATAGAGGCAGTGAGCGGCCTTAAAAGCAGCTGAAAGGAAAACAGGCCGAAGGGCTGCAGATGGCCCCAAACAACACTGGAGACTGCTTTGGATGCCACACCAATGGCCTCACTCCCTCCAGCGCTCCCTCACAGCGGAGTGGAGGCCACGGGGGATGGCAGGGTATGAGCGCTGCTCTCCTAATGGCATCTATAAATAGCTCCGGCCTCCCACTTCCAGCACACGCTCGCTCACTCTCTGCGGCCCCATTTTGCACAGCAAAACCCTTTCCCCCCCCTGCAGTCCCTCCCCGGTGCATGAGGACCTGCTGGGACATACGCACCCTCGGGGTTCAGGCTGGGCACCAGGGGCTCTGGCAGGGTCCGGGGATGGCTGAGGAGCTGCTTGGTGCTGGTACTGGGTGGCGAATCTGCACCGGTGGGAGAAAACCCTATGGGACAGGAAAAACACCTGGCTCAGGCAGGGTGCCGTGCCAGAGCACCCAGGACTCTGTCCTCTCTGGGTGCACACCTTCACTGGGAGAAGAGACTGGATCCCCTTTTCCTCTGCTCACAGAGAGCTCTCTTCCCCATCCCTACACACCCACTCCTGAGCCAGCCTACAGAAGAAGGGTCACCAGCCCTGTCCCAAGGCCTATGTCACACACAGCCACAAATCCTGCTGCAAGCAGCCCCGATAGGGAGGAGGAAGGAGCCAGGCCAACAAGGAGTGGTTTGGGGGCACAGGGCAGGCCGTGGCCCAGGCGGCGTGCTGACCTCCGTTTCGCCGGCAGGCTGGCAGCTCGCATGGGCTCAGCTCCGGCTGGGCGTCCTCCTCAGACCTGGCCTGCCCGACAGTCACCGTGGCTCCCGTCTGCTGAATAAACTGCTGCAAATTACACTGCCTCAGCTCCTTATTTAACTCCTCCAGCTCTTGGTTCTGGGCCTGCAAAACACAGGGACAGGATAAGCCACACTCTCCCCATGCTGCTCTGCTCTTCTTCCTGAGACCTCGGTCTTGCTCCCCAGTTCTGAGGATGACATGGAGAAACCCACATGGATAAGGCCATCACAGGTCATGCCACTGACCACAGGGACCTTAGCCAGCCAAGCCAACAACAACCACACAGTGCTGAGCAACCTGCTGCAAACAACCTCCCCCAAAACAGCTCTGGAGCCTGCCATGCCTCGGGATAGACTCTTCAGCAGGGTCTGTTGTGATAGGACAAGGGGAAATGGTTTCAAATTAAAAGAGGGGACATTTAGGTTGGATATAAAGGAAACATTTCTTTACAATAAGGCCCCAGTACAGGTTGCACAGAGAGGTAGGTGGTGGATACCCCATCCCTGGAGATATTCAAGTTCAGGCTGGATGGAGCTCTGAGCCCCTAATCTAGTGTAGGTGTCCCTGTTCATTGCAGGCGAGTTGCACTAGATCATCTCTAAAGATCACTTCCAACTCAAATTATTCTGTGATTCTATCATTCTACATCGTGTGGGATGCACCCCTGGGTTGCACCCCACATGGGGATGCTTGGGCAACAAGGACAAGGTAAGCAATTAGAGGACAGGCCCACATCTCTGCAAGAGGGTGTGAGCATAGTGGTGGCAGGAGATAGCAGGCACAAGCCACCCCAAAATGAGTCGTTTGAAGCACTGTGGCATTGAGGAAACACCACAGGAGAAGCTTTCTGTTTTGCTCCACTGAAAGGGATGGGAAGAGGGCAGGTGTCAACAGAGCACCAGAGCCCCAGTGGGGCTGGGGATGGGTAAGCCACAGATCTCCGTGGCTTCAGCCCAACACTGCTGCCACTGCCACTCCAATCTGGGGGCTAAGCCTGGAGCATCACCAAAATCCTCATGCCTCAACATCCCGGTCCTTTTTCCAGGCAAAAACACAGAGACAATGCCACTGGTGAAGAGACCAACCACCAACCTCTGCTGTTCGCCTTGCTGCACCGATCTCATACAGCAGATGCTTGAGGACTGCTTGCTCTAGCCCTGCCTCATACATAGCACTTTGCTCCTTATTGCAAGACAACAGGAGCCACACAGCAACCCCAAGCTTGCACAGTGTGTGGAAGGTTACAAGCACCCTGGGAGCAGTGTCCAGGAGACTGCTGCACAGCCAACCCCATGCTCATCAGGCAGGATGCAGCTCTCCTGCCAGTTCCCTTTTGAGTGAAGGTCATAATGTCATTAAACAGGTACCAAGATGGACCCAGAGCTAAATGATGGACCCGTGCCTGTTTTCTCCTAGGTACAGACCCTCTCCACCTCCCCCTGGAAGTCCATCACCCAATAGGGTAGGGCAGCCTGACTGTACCTACCTGCAGGCTCCTTTCAGCTTCTTCCAGGGCCTTCTCCACACTGGCCAGGTTGCTCTCCAGCTGCGTACCCTGCTTGACCTTGGCCTCCAGATCCCTTTTCATTTTGGCAGCCATGTCCTCCAGGTCCGTGTGGCTTGGCACAGGGACCTCCTTGCCCCTCTTGGCCCTCTCGGCCATTTCCCATTGGATCTCTTTCTGCAGGGCCTCAGTGCGGGCACTTAGCTCATAGATCCTATGTGTGTACTCTTCCAAGCTGGCCCGCAGGCTCCTCACCCGTTCCTGCCTCTCCCGTTCACACTCCTTCTCCAGCCGTAGCTCGCTCTGCCAAAACTCCTCCTCGCCCAGCTCCGTATCATTCCTCCGCACCAGGTGCTCCAAATAGAGGATCTCATCCTCCTGGCTGGAGGCCAAGCCATGCTCCCAGAGCCGCAGGTCTGTCTCCAGTGTGTCCCCATGGGCCTCCAAGGAGTGCAGCTGCTCCTGCTGCCGCAGCACTGTCTTAAACAGCTCCTCCTTAGAGAGCTGGTTGGGCCCACCATCCTTCAAGACCATCCCCTCGCAGGCATGCTGCCTCCAGCGGCTCTTTGCATATGGGTCAACAGAGCCCATAGGGCCCAAGTTGAAGGTCATTGATTTCCTCGGCTCCCGGGGCCGAGGTATGTCTGTGCTCAGGGCCCGGGGCTTGATGGGCAGGCTGGCCCGGATGAACGTCCTCTCAGGAGCCTGGGGAGCACCCTCTGAGGATGGTCTCTCAGCTACACTGGGGCCCGTCCGCCTCAAGATGAACTGCACATCATTGGCATACTGCCCACACTTGGCCAGCGACTCCAAGGGGCATTCGAGTGGGAGGAGCTGCCTTTCCTTCTCCCGGAGCTTCTGCACCAAGACATAGCGTCCTGTCTGACCTGCAGGTGGAAAACAAGCACAGCACTCAGGGAAAGCCACAGCCCATGGTGATATCCCCACTTCCCCAGGGCTGAGTCCTGTCACCAGGTGATCCCTCTTCCCAGGAAGCACACAGAGATGTCTCCACCTGCAAAAGCTGGACACCAAACTAAGGAAAAATACTGAGGGGCAAATGGACTACGTGACCTTAGTGCTCTTTTCCAATCTGCACGACCCCTGTCCACAGGATGGATATGTCTGTTTGCAAAGTTCAGTACCTCCACAGTGGCACTTCTGCACAGAAATAGCTGAGGATATCAACCAGTGTTGCCTTGTTGCTTCTGGAAGAAAACACAACCTCAAGAGTGGAGGTGGAGGAGAAAGCACTGTGCTGTTTTTTATGAAGGTGGACAAGAGGAATGGCTTTGATTCATAGGTTTAAATCTGAAGGAGAGCATCTCTGCTCAAAGTCTGCAAGCTATTAGGATCAGAGCACTTAAAAATTGAGCCACTAGAAGGCAGGATTGACCACAGTGAGAGTGCAGCAAGCACCAGCAACCAGGCACCCTGGCCACACACTACCTGCATCTATCTAAAGTAAAGCTATTTGTTTTGGCAAGTCTCTGATGTGGGGTGGGGAGACATAAACCCATGGCAGTGACAGAGGTCAAGGAGTCTAGTGTGATCCTGGGAGCTGAGATGGCTCTGCATTAGCCTACTGCTTACCTATGGCCCGTGCCAGGGCGATGACCACCTCCTGGCAGGTGGTTTGTTCCGAGACGCCGCAGACTACCCTCTGGATCCCATCCACCCAGACCTTCAGCTCCATCCCCGTGACTGCTGGGCCTCAGGCACCCTGGGGCATTGCAGGACGGGGTCCCTGCAGGAGAGAAGACACAAGGGCTCATGCTCCTGTACACATAGGGTTTTGTTGTTATTGTTAACAATACTGATGTTCACCTGCTGAAAGCAAAACAACCCTCCAACCTACCTTACCCAAAGCTCCATGCCCAGCAGGATTGAGTCTTTCCTGAGTGAGCCTCTTGGTTTGCAAAACCCTGTGCAAAGCCAGGTTGGGATGAGGAAGCACATGAGAAATGCTATTTTACTGAAAATGAGCCTTTGGTAATGTCATTAGGATGTCATTATATTGATGATCACAAATTAAGAGCAGCAAGACCGTGTTTAGCATTGCTAAATGGTGAGCTTGGCCGCCTCTTTTGACACAGCACCCACCTGGTGCTGACACCTGTTATCACAGGCACAGACAGCTCCTGCAACTTCCAGCAGTGGAAGAACTGCAGCTCCTAAGGAATGACTTGCCAGACATGGTAGTTATGGATTGATGGGTTGCCTAGATGATCTTAGAGGTCTTTTCCACCCTCAATGATTCTGTAAATAAATAAATAAACAAACAAACAAATTCAAAGAACTCAAAGTTTACCCTCATTTTAAACACTCTTGAAATGACCAGGTGGCCAAGAAGGCCAATGGCATCCTGGCTTGTATCAGGAATGGTGTGGTGAGCAGGACTAGGGAAGTCATCCTGCCCCTGTACTTGGCATTGGTGAGGCCTCATCTCGAGTACTGTGCTCAGTTTTGGGTACCTCAGTACAAAAAGGACATGGAGGTGCTGGAGCAGGTCCAGAGAAGGGCAACAAGGCTTGTGAAGGGCTTGGAAAATCAGCCCTATGAAGAGACGCTGAGGGAGAAGGGGCTGTTTAGTCTGGGGAAAAGAAGGCTGAGGGGAAACCTTATTGCTCTCTTCCAGTATCTGAAAGGTGCTTACAGCCAAGAGCAGGGCAAGTCTCTTCTCACTGGTGACAGATGACAGGACGAGGGGAAATGGCCTCAAGTCACACCAAGGTAAGTTCAGGTTGGATGTTAGGAAACACTTCTTTACAGAAAGGGTTGTTAAGCACTGGAATAGGCTCCCCAGGAAGGTGGCCAAGTTTGGATGTGGTGCTCAGAGATAGCATTTAGCAGAGGGTTGTTAGAGTTAGGGTACTATGGTTAGGCTGCGGTTGGACTTGATGATCTTTAAGGTCTTTTCCAACCTGAGTAATTCTATGATTCAATGACCTTTTTCCCCCTAAGGGGCTTTTTTTGTAAACCCTTGAAGAGCCAGACCTGAGGACATTAGGCAGAGGAAGGTGTACATGTAATTTCCATGTGCTCCTTCCAAGGGGTCCCTAGCTGCTTTTAAACCTAACTCAACTCATCAGTCACTCTCCTTCCATTCCCAAGGTTTGTGAACACACTGTGACAGCTGTCAGTTTGGAGATGGAGCAGATACCAGAGCAGGGGAGAAAGCTTTAACTTGGGTTAAAACAGGTCTTGTTGTTCTTTTTTGGTGTGTTTTTTTTCCCCCCATACTTGAGAAATCAAAGCAAGGGCTGAAAGGCTCCCACCTTCAGTAACAAGAAATTATAGCTGTCACACAACAAAGGCCAGGAGAAGCCTGGAGAAAGATGGTTTCACAATGCTATTCTAATGGGAGACCTGACAGTGCCAAGACAGAACAACTTATTGAAGAACAAGCCCAAAAGCCAAATCCATGCCCCAGGGAGCACTTAGCTGATCCAACACAGATCTTCCCACCAACCACGGCAGAGTAATCAATCCCTAATTTTCAGATTTTACTCATGGTGTTTTGGGACTTGCTGCAGAACGAGCTGGCCCCGTTTGCATTGCCAGCAGTCACAGAATGCCCATGGGAACGTAACTGTCACCTGGGCGTGCACACCTTCCTGCTGAGCTCACCTATGTTTGACTTGGCAGTGCCAACAGGGAAACCGGCAGTGACAAAAGGACTTTGGGTCCTGCACACAGCAGGTCTACCCAGCACAGTGTTTGCCAGGTGGAGCCCAGCCTGGTTTCAGGCAGGGTTTTGACCTGCTGTGTGCTCCTGGCTGGCAGTGAGCAGCCAGCTAACCCAGCACCCACTCCCGCCACGGAACAAAGTTCAGCCATGCTACTGAGCTTGGGCACCACCCTAAAACCCACCACAAGGTCACCACCGTGCTGGGGGACAGCACACCAACACCAGTGTGGGTGCTGGTATGTCCTGGAAAGCCACGCACTGATCACAAGTACTGAACTGCCCATGGCTAGGCTTCTCCCCAGCAAAATCCATCCCGTGGCAGAGCCCCAACATAGGCCAGGAGTGGCTAGTTTGAAAATAAATAAGCAAAACCAGCCAGCTGAGGACTGAATCATGTGAAAGGAAATAGACTCACCTTTCCCCACACAAAATACCAGCAGTTGGTGAGGCGAGGGGTGACGAACAGTGCTGGGTCCAGTTGTGGGACAACTGGGGGTGCTGTGGGGGCAGAGGCACCTGTTTGGGTGCAAATGGAGCTCTGGCTCCGCCTCGGTCAAGAGCCTCCAGCAATCATTTACCAGCATTTGGCCCACAGCACCGAAAAGCAGGGAGCGGCATGACGCAGCCTTCTGCCTCTTGCGGAGGAGTTTCAGCTTCAACCTGACTGTGGTGGTGGGAAAGCGACCCTTTGGATTTCCCACAGTGGTAACACAGAGAGCAGGTTATAGCTACAAAGAATGCAAAGCTTGTCCTTGGATCCAGGACAACAGTTCCTCAGCTCTCCCTGACCACACTCACCCTTTGTTAGCTCCGCATCCTTCCCTGCTTCTCCAAGCCCTATTAATGAGCTTCCCAATGTCCTGCAGCCTGGCCCAGTCCCTCAATCTCTACTCCTCCTGAATGTTCTCTCCAGACTTGGAAAGAACCCAGAGGCAGAAGGGTTTGTTTTCATAGAGGTAGGACTCACCTGACATAATCTGCTCTTCCAGAGCAGCATTATCACAGCTGCTATAAAAGCTTCCATGGCCCAGTCTGGCCTGACAGCTTCCCACCCTCTATATTTGTAGGTGAGAAACACCTTTTCTGATAGCCCATTTGACCACAAACCAAGGAGCAGAGAAGAGCTCCAAAACAGCGCAGAGAAGCAAGCGGGTGGCTGTGGTGCCATGGATGCGTGATAGCACTCCCAAAAGCTTCTCTCCTTTTTATTTATTCTCTCCCCCCACCCCCCCTCCATGGATTTCTAAATAACTTTTATTGGAAGCAGATTAACAAAGTGACTAATTTTCTGCTCCCTTCCCATGTGCTTGGTCCTAAATTGATGGTATGGATGATTCATACAACTTCTTCAACAAATTTCCTAACTGGGAGTTGGAATTTCAAATGCTGACATGAAAAAAGAAAATAATTAAATTAACACTCCGAGATCCTACAGCTTTATTTTTTGCTGCATCTAAGTTGGAAAAAACCAAGCTCAGAAAATGTTCAGTCCAGATTTAAACAAAGCTTCACCCTCACGTGGATTGAGGCTGCTTTTAAAGCTTGGACTTTGAAGCCAGCTTCAGATTATTGGAGAATCATTAAGGTTGGTAAAAGACCTCCAAGATCACCAAGTCCAAACCCACTCCACCCCCACCATGCCCACTGACCATGTTCCTCAGTGTCACATCTCCACAGCTTCTGAACACCTCTAGGGACAGTGACTCATCTACCTCCCTGAGCAGCCTGTGTAACTGCCTCACCACTCTTCCATATCAGTTATTCTTCCTAATATCCAAGCTGAACCTCCCCTGTCACAACTGAAGGCCATTCCCTCTTGTCCAGTTGGATTACCTTAATTAAAAAGGGAAAGCAATTGGTCCTCCTGCTAATCGAGGTGTTTTATGATGTGAGCTGAACACATCTCAGCAGCAGGTGGAATTGAGCAGATTTCACAAGCGCTGCTACCGTTCTACCAGGTTCCTGGGGACAGACACAGCTCCTCACATTGGTGAGAAGGGAAGGACCAGGAGAAGATCCAGCACAAGAGCATCTGAGGGCATGCTGACCTGTGCCATCAAGATCTGGACCTCACACAGGCAGTGCTAAACACAGCATGGAAAACATCACCTTTGAAAGCAGCAGCAAACGTGTTTGCTAGCAGAGCTTCTGTTTGGGGGTCAGGTTTTCTGTTTGCTTTACTGACTGGAGAGCTGAAGCACTGGCAGCAGGGAGAAGCCCTGCTAGCAAGTTGTGCCAGGGCAAGTGCACAGACAGGCTTTGAAATCTGTGCTTGCACCACAGGAGTGCCTCTGGATCTAAATTCAAACACGCACAAGTAATTTTCAGCCTGTAATTAAGGCTGCTGTGCTTGATAAACATGGAAGAAATCCTCCTGGGTTTCTCTTCCCTTGTTGACCCCAACAGCAGCCCTGTGCCCAGCTCCTGCCCACAAGGCTGGCAGGGTTTTGCCTGGTTGGCAATTTCACTTGCTGAGCATCACATGATGCATGGATGGTGGGATGCTCCTGGGGACAGGCTGTGCTTCAAAGCAACCCCCCCCACAAAGGGTCTGCAGACAGGCAGGAATGTCCTCAGCACCCTGGGATGAACAGGGAACTGGGGCTGGCCACGAAAAATGGAAAAAAAAAAACAAACAAGGAAAAGCCAGAAATGCTGCCATCCTGCACCACTGCTGGGAGCTTCCAGACGACTGGGAATCCAAAGAGGACGTTTCAGAGACCCAGGTACTGTGCTGCGGATAGGGCAGGACACCATGCTGTGATCAGGTGGTTTTGGGGTGACCATGGCTGGGGACAAAGCCCAGCCCCAGAAGACTGAGATGGGAGGAAACGTGCAGAGCTGGGAAAGGCAGGCACGTAGGAAGCAACCCACGTGTGTGATCCCACACCACAGGAAACTATTCAAGCAGCAGGAGAAGAAGGAAAAAAACCACACAAGTAAACAGCAAGTGGCGACAGGAGCAGCCACGTGCTGCCATCCTGCATGTCTGAGTGCTGGCAGTGACTCACCAACTGTGATCAGCTGCTGCAGTGACACATCTAGTAGCTATGTAACACTTCCCAGGTCCCTCCCTGCCCGAGGTACCAGCCCAGCTCCTGAACACTGAAGAGATCATACTTGTCCATGTGCAAATCCGCTGTGAGCTGTTGGGACAGAAACGCCTGCTTGAGCACTGCCACCACTTGCTAAAACCCTCCTGCAGAACTGAAGCCTCCTATTACAAAAGTGCAGAAAGGACCGGCACCAGGGAAAGCACAGCGGCTCACAAGCCAAAGCAGGAGGTCGACAGAGGACCAAAGCCTTGCGATGGTGCCCATCCTGCAGCCCAAACTCAAAGGGTAGGGAAGGGTTGTGAACTGGGCTCCCCTTCAGGACACTGACAGCTTTCTCCTGCCTCAGGTCCTTTTTGAGGAGCATCATCAGCTCTTCATACAGCACTGCAGGAATGGCACAGCTCTTCTTGGGCTTTCCTTGCTATGTCTATCACAGTCCAAGTGACAGTTACAGTGGCGGATATGGTTCAGTGCTAAATGCAGTTCTTTGTCTGGTCAGCAGGTCAGGGGGAACAACATCAGCCAGGTCCCTGAACAAAATGTCTGGCCTGGGCGAGCCCCAGGAACAGGGCAGTTCTTTGAACAAAGGCAACCTGCACAAAGGTAGAAGTGAGCAGCACCGGAGAAGGACAAATAGAAGGAAAAGGTACTGCAATGGACCCTGGTAACGCTCCCACTGCCACAGACAGCATGAAGCAAAGCCCTGCCCTAGCTCTGTGACTCCATGAGCTGCTGGTGGAGGTCATAGGAGCTCAAGGAGGGACAAACAGGTCCTACCAGAGCATTCGCTGTGTCACTGATGATGGCAGCCCAAAAGCCACTTCCATCCTGTCCTTCCTTTGTCATTCTGCAGCCACATCGTCCCCTGTGTGCCAAAGCTATGAGAAACACATTACACAAAGCACCCACACTGCTCCAGGAAAAACCCCAGACACTGCCCAGCTCTGTTGTGCTCCCATAGCAGGTGGCTTTTTCTGTGTGAAAAACGGAACCAGCACTCAGCTTCTGCACAAGATATGGTCACATTTCCAGAGCTTTTTGCATGCAAAGAAGCTTGAAGAGCCCTAACCAGGAAGACCCAATCATCTGGCACTTGTAGCATTCAAGAGCTAAAACATCATTTGAGACCAAAGCCACAGACCGAGTACCACACAAGTGCCCTGGAACCCCAAACCAGACCTGTGCCAGCACTAGGATCTTAAAGAAGGCACACTTACGGAAAGCCACAAGCAACATCCTGCCTGCCCCATGCAAGCAACCTTCCATTAGGAACAAAACAGAAGCTCTGGGATGCTCTGCTCCACTTTCCCCCAGCAAATTACAGGGATATGCAAGCCCACACCAGCAAAACTGGGGCATACCCTCAAGCCCAAGGGCTGCTTATGATGGGGAAATGTCCCCAGGGTCACATACTCAGGTAGTGATTTGAGTGAGGGAGGCTCAAGCCCTGGCAGGCTGGCAATGTGCCCAAAACTGCAGAAGGAGCCTCACCCCATCCCAGCTCCACCTTTGTAGCCTTTGAGCTTCGAAACCCACTCAAATGCTTTGCAAACAGCATTCAAGAGCAGCTTGGGATTTTATAGGGGGGAAAAAAAAAGAAACAAACAAGCCAAGACCAGCATCCAAGCAGCTACCTCTTATGGAGTTCACTGATGCAGGATGTGACAGGGGCACCTGGGCTGGGTCCCACGGTGTCCCATCCTAGAGTTGCAGATGAATTAATGGCTAACCACATCCTGCCCTGATGCCAGCAGAGCGGTGTCACAATGTCAATAATCACGGGCAGTGATAAGACTGAAGACATGTCACGTAGCTCCCCAGAGTACCTTACTGATGAGCAAAGCACAGACCATAGCACCAACAGGAAACTCATAAATTAAAACTTAAAAAGACAAACAGAGGAAAAAAAAACAACCCAACGCAACTGCTGCAAACTCTGAAAGCTGGCCAGATGGATGCGCAATGGATGAGTATGTGCATGCACGCAGCCTAGAAGAAGGACTGTCCTCAATGCACCGTATTTCTCCTAAACAGCACTAACAGTAGCTATTCAGAGGGGAGGAGAGCAAGGCTGGCTGTTAAAGTCAGCCATAAAGATTAAGGTTTCCGAGGGAAACATGAGCAGCACCTGCTATTGCTGTAATCATTATGATCAACCTCAGACACATGAGTGAAGAACAACTATGAGAAAGCAGACAAGAGTGAATCCATGGCAGTTTTTTTCCTAAGGCAGTGAAGAAAAATTAGCAGCAGCATCTAGATGAGAGGAGAGAGGAAAGGCTCTTATCTATAAGTCAAACCTTGTACTTCCACACTCATCTTCAGTTGTGCAATGAGCCTGCCAAGATGCTCAGCCCTTCAGAGGAGAGGCTGGGAAAGCACTTAGGCATCCACCTCCCAGCACAGGATGAGTCTGGAACCTTTTGGATCCAGGCTGACCTGGATCAGCCTGGATGACTGGACTTCAACAACTTTCAGTGCTGAACTCCCCCCAGGGCTTTGACTTTTAATATAAAAATCTGGTGCATGCTTTCCAGCTGTCATGAGCAATGCTCATCCTGCAGGTACTGCCCATCCAACTGTCCACCTCCCACCAATATTGCCCACTAAACCATGTCCCTAAGTATCGCACCAGCCTCTTCTTAAACACCTCCAGAGATGGCAATTACACTCCTAGGTACTCTGTCCCAGTGCCCACCACTTTTTGAGAAGAAATCCTTCCTAATATCCAGCATGGACCTCCATTCTTCCTTAGGAGCAGGATTCTGGTGAGCACTCAGCACAGCTGGTACACACCAGGCCCTGAAGGCTATCAGACAACACAGCTGCAGCATGCACCTGCCAGGCACTTCAGCATCTCCATCATGCTTGCTTCCCACAGCAGGTGAGATGAGGAGCACAATGTAACCCCTGTTATTACATGCAGGCCATTCTTCAAGACAGAAAACAGCTTCTATCTATCATGACATGGGATGCAGGAGGAATGCAGCAAATCTGGAGACAGAGGAGCCTGCTTTGGCCTTGGAAACACTCAGAATTACCTCAACTATCTCCTTGCCATGGGCTGACATAGGGATTGTGGGAATCAGACCCTATAAAAACTTTTAAGGGGATATTATTGCTGCTCCCCTTAGACTACTACTGCTGCTTTCTAGAAATAGCTGTATGATTTAAAAGGCCTTATTAGGCAGCAGAGCTCTGATAGGCAATAGACCAGTTCTACTGTCTGCTCCAAACATTTTGCCGTATTAACTCCACTAAAATGGATTACTTCTCTGTGTGGGTGGTGCATCCATCCTGTGACCTGGTGTCCTGTGTTGTTTGAAGTGACCGCACGTGCAAAGTGAAGAGAGGAAGGAGATAACCGAGCAAGCACGCCGACAGCATGTCTGGACAGCATTAGGGAGAGGCAGCCATGGCAGAGACATCCATCAAGGGCACTTCTTGTTTTGTCAGAGAAACCTGAGATTTTGAGAGCAGCATCACCAAACTCCTGAGGTTACAGCTTTGGTTTCTCTCTAAAACACGGCCATGGTCCTGCGCAGAGATGAGGAGATGCAGCCAGACCAGCTGCAAGGACAGCATTCACAGACTGCCCTGCGGCTCTCTGCATCTCACCTCAAAGAAAACAGAGAATTTCATTTCCATAGAGTTATAGGAAAGCTCAGGCTGGTCACATTGCCCAGCAGGCACACAAAGCAGCCAGATGACCCCAAAACATTGCTCTATTCTCTTCTTCCTCCCCAGCCTGCTTCACAACAGAAGAGCTGCCAGCAATGATCCTCTTGTCACTCCAACTCTCTTTACAGGGGAAAAGGCAATTAAGCTGCCAAATGAAAAACCATAGATAACCTTCCAGATTATTTTCCATTTCCAGAGTAACTTGCAGTTTCCTTCCCTCTTTGGAGCACAGCCGCTCGCCAAGGACACACAGCAGGGCCCCCAGAGGGAGCACCGAGGATGCTGTAATGAATATGCAGGTGCACGCTGCCATAGATGTTTATTTATAACTTTGTAGGATTAAAAAGGGCCTTTAATGACCGTTTGTAGAGAGCTGAAATTACTCCTTTCTTTCTCTCTCCCTCACAGACACTGTGTCAAACAAACAAAAGGCCCAGAATTAATCCAGGTTGAAACCTTTGATAAGACACTTGTGTATTTTAGAAGTCTGCTTTCACAGCACCTCAACATGTGATTAATTAGACAGAGGTGCCATCGGTCCCAACCTGAACCCACCCAGAGATAACAAGCTGTTCAGAGCACTAAAATAGAGGCACATCTTCACAGGCAACTCCATCCCTTATCTGGCACAAAAACGCAGGGGGCTATCCACAAAACCACATTCATATTTTGGTTAACAGCTCTGCAAAAATAAATGTTGGCAAGGGCCTGGGCATGGAGGCAACCATCAGGAGGTACAAATCAGTCTCTTTAAACAAGACGGTGCTGTAAAGTCAAATGGAAGCAGTGAGAATTAAGGTTGCTGGGCCTACTTCAATGTCCTGAGCAGCAAACTGCAACAAAAACCTTGGGTTTTCAGAAGTGTTTGGATGTTCAAACTGCATGCAGTACAGACTCAGGCTGCTGCTGAAAGCTGAACCTTCTGAATGTTTTACCCTAAATTCTGTATGTTCTCAGGTCATTAAAAACCTAAACACCAAGGACTGAACTGTGTATTCCAGGAGAAAACGTTGCTGCTGGGTGGAACTAACTGAGCCTGGTTTTCTGCAGGTCTCACAGAAACACAGAACAACCCAAGCTGGAAGGGTCCACAGGGTCATTGAGTTCAACCCCTGGCTGGAGCCAGGACCACCTAAAGTCCCAACCCTATGTCTGAGAGCACTGTCCAGATGCTCCATGAACTCTATCAGCTTCAATCCATGTCTGCCACCCTCTGGGGAAGAACCTTGTCCTAACACTCAGCCCCTCGATGCAGCTCCAAGCCATTCCCTTGGGAATGTACTGAGAGGTACAAGGTCACCTCCTCATCCATCCCAGCCTTCACACCACAAACACATCAGACTCTTCACAGAAAAGAATGCTGCCATCTCCAAACATTGTCAGAATCTGGAGAAAAAAAAAAAAAACAACAAACAAAAAAACAACCAATAAAGCAAAAACAGTAACCACAAAGCCTCCAAAACCACCTCGTCTTTATTCCTATTTAGAAATACCTCTGGTGTTCATCCAACTCCTGCACACCACCAGAAACCTCGGGCAAGCATCCAGAAGCAGCAATGAGCTCCCCAACACATGCTCTCACCTGCTGGGGAAGCAATTCCTGGCAGGCATCTTTTAAACCACCAGCGACCCTATAAGTGCTCTTCCAGGGCTTTCCTCCACCCATCAGCCACGTAGGTACACGATAGGGGAATCTGATCCTGAAGTGCTATCATGCACTCCAAGGCACCAAAGACACCTGACCCGCTCCAACTTGTGAACTGCTCCCAGAGCCCTTCCTGTCCTCAGTCCTCCCAGGCACAGGAGGCACCTTAGGGCCACAAGGAGGTTTGGGGATGAGGTTCTTAACATCAAGAGCTCCGGCAGGTTCTGTGCTTCAGTGCAGGTTAAGAAGCAGCAGAGGAAACCATCCCAAATTCAGGCAGCGTTTGCCTGCTCCAGCATTTCCAGCTCAGGGCTGACCCACCCATGTCTTCAGGTAAGAGGTTTCTTTTTTTTTTGAAGCAACAAGTTATTCTAGATGACTACCCTGAGGCAGCTGGAAGCACCCCAGCCCTCAAGAAAGTGCTGACTCCAACCAACAACAAGCAAGATAATCAGCTGCTTTTAGAAGCTCATGAGCTTGGCACCCGAAAAATGGAAGGACGTGAAATTGTTAGCTGTCGTCTACAATAATGGGGCTTTCTTTAAAACCCTGCATGTAGACACACTTATGACTTAATTTGACTGCACAGGTTTACAAGGGCATAAACAAGTCAGAACAGATAGAGGAACATCCCTTAAAAAGATGCTCTTAAAAAAAAAACAAAAAAACACAACAAAAAACCAACAAACCACACGAAGGGCTAATACTGAAGGCGTCCCTCACACCTTTAAACTGAGATGCAGAACAACCTGTCCTTAAGAGGGATTCCTTCTAGCTTAGCTTGCATGCAGATGTGGCACTGAGAGACATGGCTGGTGGGCACGGTGGGGATAGGGACAGCAGGATACATGGGTCACCTCCCACAGCACAGAGGAAGAAAAGGACAGGGAGGCAGGATGAAAGCCTGGATGAAGTGAGGTAGTGGGGTCTCTGGCAGATGTTCTTACAGCAACTCTCTGCAGCACAATAAGAGTGAAGGCAACTACAACCCCAGTCTCCACTAAATGGGTAGAAGGCATGTTCTACATGGATGTTCTACATCCAGTCCCCAAAACATTTTGGCACAGACACTCCTGCAAGCAGTAACCCTGGTATCTTCAGTAATTACACCACTACCTCTTTTGGTCACGTTACCTCTCAAAGAGCAGCAAAAGAAGCACACTCAGATGATTCACTCCAGCTGCTTTCACTAGCCCCAACCTGCTGCCAAAAGGCTCGGGCAAGGCTGGCAAATTCCCCAGCACGTTCACTTGGGCTTGCAGGTATCCAAAGCAACCAAGCATAGCTGTAACACACTTCTCAAAGAGAAGAAATAACGATGAAAATTGGATTCGAACCCCCTGGCCAGGAGATGTGGGTTTTGGAGCACAGCCCATTCTGTCCCAGCCCTTCATCCTCACTTTGTGGGGGGAAGATGCTCCTCTGACTCAGCTCTGAACATCCTCTGGGATGTTTTTAATGAGAAAGTTGCAAAAAGGCTTTAAGCAGATTTCTGCTGGTGGGAACTTCTCACTTACCATGTCACCTATTTCAGGGGCACAGGGTAGCAGCAGGGAGATATACCAAAGGGGTCAGGCGCAATGCTGAGGCTCTCCCAGCAGATAACGGTGCCAGGGAGGTGGGGGGGATTCTTGGCATTCCAGTCAGCACCAGTGGGATGAAATTCCTGCACTGGAAAAAGCCAGCAGCCCCCTCCTCAGCATAACCAGATAAGCAGGGTGAGAAGTGCTTGGGGATGCTTTGCACTCAGCCACTCCTGATAAAAGGCACACAACCTCTCCCCAAGATTAAAACTAACTAACTAAATAAAAAACTGCATTTTTTTTTGTCATACAAGGAGCATGATCCTGCAGCACTACGTTTGAAGAAGGAGAGCTGGAGGATGCCTTTAACACCGCTGCTTTGCATTTGCAGGGCCGGCTGCCTGCCCAGTGAGCCTGCCCAAGCATCTCCTGGAGCCTGACCTGGCTCAGAGCGAACAGCAGACAAAGCTCCCTCCCTCCTCTTTGCACCCCTTCTGCTAAGCCACTCAGTGATTTGAACATGGGTCCCATCCATGAGGAATCCCAACAAATGATGCCATCACGATGCACCTGTTCTGTTCCAGCAGTGCCATCCCCAAGCTCCCTTTGGGGCTTTTAGTGATCAATGCAAAGCGTTGTGACAGGGCAGAGCTGGTCTGCCTGCTTGCAGCATGCTCCAAGTAAAGTTACAAAACAACCTGTGAGTGCCACTGGAGTTCACAGAAGGCATCAGAAGTATGCAGCGAGGAGCCCAGCGCTTATCTAGCCCCGTGTCTGAGGAATGTAACCCCTCTCCACGCCCTGCTGGGGGATCTGGAGCCATCTCTGCCTTTCCTTCCCTTAGAGGAGAGGGAGACGCACACACTGCTTCTCTCGGTGGATGCACTGACACCCCAAACGTGCACAGCTGAGACCTCGAAGCCACAGTGGCTGCTTTACCCGACGCCGTTCCTCTGCAATGCTGCCCCTCGGAGCGGGCTTTTGGCGTGTTGTGCTTGTGGCACGGTGGCTGGGGACAGCAAGCACACTCCGACCCTCCCGTCCCGAAGCTCCAGCTGTTCAGCACACGCTGCCACTACGAGCACAGGTCCCCAGCTCTTTCCCAGACGCCGGTTTCCACGGCCCCAGCAGCAGATCGCGGCCTCCCCGCCTCCCTGCGCCGCGAGGCTGACCTCGCCGAGCGCTTATTTCACTCCACAGCCCCAAAATAATGGGATTAGAGCCTTCCCGAGCCAGCCCCTTCAAGCTGAAAAATCAACCAAAATAGCTGCAGTTGCTTTGGAAACTGCTCCCAACTTATTTCGGAGCAGACCACGGCCAGCACCACCTGCTCCGCTGGGCCGGGGAGGCAGCGGGGAGACAGAGGTGAGGCAGCACGGCCCCGTTTCCCAGCTCCATCCCCGCGGTACCGCAAACCCCACGGGGCTGCCGGCGGCCCCGGCGCAGTTGCAGCCGTAGCTGCAGCAGAAGGGCCCACGCTGCCCTCCCCGGGGCTCGGCCGGCTGCGGACACGGGCCGCACCACTGCCCGGTGCCACGGGGCAGCCAGCGGCTCCCCGTGAGCTCCACCGGCCGCAATGGAAGGGAACGGACCCCAACGCACACTCACCTGCCACCGCTCCTCCCGCGGCCCCGCTCCGCAGCGCAGAGCCGCCGCAGCCCCGCCGCGCCCCGGCCCCGCCTCTCGGGAGATCCCTCCCCCCGGCTCCGCCCTTCTCCCAGGTGAGCCCCGCCTCTCCCCCCACGCACCTTCTGCCTCCGGGTCTCCAATTCTGGATCAATTACTTATCTATCTGCCTATCTCTGTGTTTTCAATCACAATAAAATCGCATTGGACACCTTGGCTGGAAGGGACCCCTGTGCATCCCCCAGTTCAGAGCCCCGCTAAAGCAGCTTCCCTACAGCAGGCTGCAAAGGAAAGCATCCAAGCAGGTGTTGAATATCTCTGGTGTAGGAGACCCCACAACCTCTATGGGCAGCCTGTTCCAGGGCTCTCACAGTCACCCTCACAATGAAGATGTTCCTTGTGTTCCTATGGAGCTCTTCATCAAGGCAACTAAACCCTCTTGTGAGGATTAGGTTCTTCCATGGGGCTGCCATCGCTGTTGGGACCCAAGGAGGGAGCCTGCAAGAGCTGGGTTGAGAGCACTACAGGCTGCTGCATTTTGGCTGCTCAGGAGCTTTATGCACACACTAAGGAGGAAGCATGCTGGGAGAGAGACGGGTTGGACAGGTTTGGGGAAAGCAAGGTGCCTGCTGACACCCTGGAGGCTTTGGAAACACACAGGGCCCCACTGAGGCCACTCACCTGCAAGCACCTTGCCTCACCATGAGCTGCGGGCAGCTGGGGGAGAAGGGGTGGGAGGTGACCTGCAGCATGCAGATGGGTGCCTTTGGGTGGCCTCCCACTGCCTCTCAGGGCCTGCGGGGCCATGCAAGAATCTGTTTCATAGCATCACAGAACCATTAGAGTTGGAAAAGACCACTGAGGTCATCTAGTTTGTCAGCCCAACCCCACCATGCCCACTGAGCTGTGTCCCTCAGTGTCACATTTCAACACCTCCAGGGATGGTGACTCCACCATCTCCCTGGGCATCCTGTGCCACTGCCTCACCCCTATTTCGCAGCAGAAATTTTTCAAGATATTCAACCTGAACCTCCCCTTGTGCAGCTTAAGGCCATCACCTCCCATCCTGCTGCGGTAACACAGTGCCCTACACTTGCTGAGCTAATCCACACCTCACATGGAGCTCACCAGGCTTAGGACATCCTTAACTACTCAGCTGTTTGCACTGAAGCTGCTGGGGCTAGTATGTGATGCAATACATAAGTATGCGGTTGTCACTCGGCAGCTTTAATTGTTTTTCTTCTTTTTTAAATGAACTTTTCTGTTGTTCTGACATATTTCTCATAATTATTATCTCCTACAATCAGATAATGCAGCTGGCACTCTGTAACAGGGGCCATGCCCTGGAGAGCTCACAGTGCAGAAGGAGCAAGGACTCATATAGGAAAGCAGCAAAAGCTACTCTCAGGAGATACATATCTTACTTATTAGCTTGGATACTCTTCCCAGATCCTTATCAGACACAAGCTGAGCAGAGGTTCCTTTACCATGAGTTAGGATGGTTGCTATAAGATGGAAGGATACAAAGATGGTAACACAGATAATAACATATTCAAAAGGTTATTTATAAGGAAAACTCACCAATATGGATGCCCTCACAGAGAAATACTGCAGCAACCTTCACCAGAGAACAATCTCCAAGAGATGCTGCCTTAGTGGTGGTCAGCCCTTAAATGAGGTCTAGAGGAGGTGGAGTCAAGCTGAAAGCACAGATAAATTACTCTCACCTGTGCTCCCATATCTGACCCAACACTTGCCTCAGCTGATTAATCAGAGGTTCAGGCTGTGATTACCAATTTCCCATACACTTGCCTTTCCCTGTCTTGTAATATAAAGATTCACAGTTTGAAATCATTTTACCTTCACAACCTTGCGAAGAGATTGAAAATCTCTGGGAAGTTAAAGCTGTGGCTGTGAAAAACAAACAAACCTCATACTGCACATCCAAGCTGAAATGACACTGAAATCCCCCATCCATATTTGCTCTCTGCTCCTCAAGGCATCCAGAGGGCACAGATAAAGGCATCCAGGCTCAGTTCCATGCTGCTCTGTTCTTTCAGCTCCTTGTGGATTAGAGAGACCCAGAACCCCTGACAGTAACCCTGTGCTGCTCTATTCTGAAGCTGAGACACTGGTGGCATTGGGGCCATCAGCAGGGATGGACCCAGAAATAACAGTATTGGATTTGTACTCACCTCTTTCATTGCTCTGAGCAAGTATGATTAGAGACCTGCAGTGAGATTTCTCTGTACAGCTGAGAAAATGGCTTCTCTGAGCTACTTAACCCCATTGGAAGCCCAAATCTCATGGGTCTTTATGGCACCAGAAGCCACTGCCTTGCAAAACGCTGCTGAGACACACAGCAGGATAAGTAGAATAGATGCACCTTAGGGTTTTGGAAAGTTGCATGCTCACTGTACGCCTAGCAGCCACGCTGCCTTCAGAAGCGCAGAGCTATCTCAGCATCCCGAGCAGATGAATTGTAATGGAGCAGTCTTTTGGTCTCTCTGACAGCTTTCCTGCTGTGGAAGAGGTGGTAACTCTATCTGAGATTCCCCAAAGAAAATGATGCTGGAGGGCTGATGTGCTCAGGAGTGCAGACTGAAGTTTCCTTGCATGAAGGCTTCCTAACAAACAGAATATGCTTGCACAAAACCAAACCCATAAATACAGATGCACCTGGCTCAGCCTGCAGAAGGGCGCATTTTTCCAGCAAGAGGTCTTCCTTCTCAGATAATATGCCTCCCCTAAAATCCCAGTGATTCCAGGAGAGCCATGTAAGGGAACAGCTTTCCCAGGGTGTCAGTGCCATACGGTACACTGACTTGCTCTTTCAGCAGAGCCCCCTCCCTTTGAAAGCTGTAACTTAAAACCGAAGGGAGGACAGTGACCATGGATGTGGCCATAAATAAAGCATGGCCTGTAATTGTGTGACAGGTTATCCTAAAGGCAGGTAGGGCACACCTGGGAAATGCAGCTCAGGTACCTTGTGCTTTGGGGTTGACTTTACTTTGGGCCAGGATGTGCCCTCCTATGGAAATTTCTGCAGATGTTTGTGGAATTCTTACCAGCCTGAAAGGCTCTGAGCTCATAAGACCTGACTGAAAACCCAGTGATGTCTCAGTGCAAAAGAAAAACAACTCCTTTTCTGCTTCCTGCGTTAAGGAGTAAAGGATGAATGAAAAGCAGGATTTACAGGGCCAGGACTGAACACAAATCCCCCCGACCACTTCCCATTTCCCCCCGTGTTGCTCACCCTGTGAATTGCCCACCGGCCCCTTCAGATATGGAGCACAGGATGGACTTCAGGAATGTTTGGAGTGTGTGAAGTTTCCTCAGGTTTCTTTAGAAGGCTTTGAACCCGCTGTTATTTTTCTCCCAAGGATTTTATTATGTAATAGTGCATTTTTATTTTTTCTTGCTGAGAGACAAGATGCTGCCTTGAGTGTAACAAAAGGGCCTGCCTGGGAGAATTTTTTGCTCTGTTTCTAGGACAACAAGAGGAATGAAAAGTAAAGATACCGCAGCATCACAGTGGAGCTGAAACAGGGCTTGGAGCTGCAGAGCTTTGCAGTGCACCAAGAACCAGATCCCACTCTTCCCACTTTAGCCCCTGCTTGGCTTGGGTCAGGACTGCCAGGACAGCACCTGGTTCCCTCCAGAATTCTGGCCTTTCTCCTTTAAGAACAAGCCTTCTGTAATGTTAGACATCTCCCAGCCTGCTTCATTCAATGAAGTACTCATTCTGCTTTTGCAGCCATTCTGGAAATCTGCTGAGCCCTTGTCTTCTGCAACTGCAATAGGAAAAGGGATGCTCAACAGCAGCCTGCAGGACTGCAGCTCCAAACAGCAGCACTGATGGCTGCAGGGCTATGCTGATTTTCTAACATACTTGGATTGTGCCTCGTAGATGTACAACCCTTTTCCAAAAGCAATAACAGCAGCTGCTGTGTCTATGTGCCTATCTGCTTTCTGCACCTGCAGCCGTGGGAGTGGTGAAGGGGATGATGTGCAAAGTTCTGACAAAAAGCTGCGCCCAGGAAACTCACAGCACAGGTGAATGGGTGCTGAGTGCAGAGGCAGTGCTGGGAAAAAGGAGGCGGTGGGATAAGAGCCAGAAATCTCAGGGTCCCTCCTAGCACCATCCAGCAGAAACACGCGTTGTCTGCTGTCTAGCTCTTGGAAAATCTACTGGTGAAATCTACATTCAAAGTGGAGGCAAATAGCTCAGAATGTGGATCAGTGCTCTCACAAAAGAAGCAATAAAAGTAGAAAGAAGTGAGGCTGGTGGGCTGCAGCTCCTGATTTCCCATCCAGGTGAGGGCTATGGTCCCTATGTACAGCTGAGGGTGAGCAGTGCTCTGGCTTGTGCCAGCATCTCTTACCCCTGTCCACACATACCAGAGCTCCTTGCTTCAACAGTGAGCTGAGCTGCGTGACACTGGGAACAGCAGAGGAGAAGGCCAAGAAGATGGTGAGTAGAAAGGAAGAGACAGAAAACAGAAGGTAGAAACAGAAAGGAGAAAGGGCAGTGTTGTCAGGAGGTAAGGTGGGGGAGAAAGGATGCACAGAGTGCATCCAATGGGCTTTCATTTCCCGTCCAGGTGCTGGATAAGATTCTCAATATCTGCCTTTGCCTAGGAAATAGCCCCATTAATTATGTCATTGAGCATGGGAATGCAGCAGCTCTTTGCCTCCCCGCTTCTGGGGGAGCCTGCGACCCGAGCAGTCCGGGTTTCCCAAGCATTTAGCAGTGTGGTCATGCTAATTTAGTGAGGGGCTTTCAAAGCCTTGCCGGGAAACGTTCCCTCCTTCCCAGAGGCATTGAAAGTTTTGACCTTCCGACCCCCCTTTTACTAGGAGGTTCAAAAGCAGCATTGCAGCTGTTAAAGTTTTTCTTCATGCCTCAGTGATTCTCTGATGGGGACGGGGCCTCTGTTTATCCAGCCTGACCTCCCTTCTCAGAGCCCACGATGTCTCTTTCTTGCAGTGCTGCAGGCAGCACAGCCCTGGCTGCCTCCCTCTCTGGCCATTCATCCCCATTGGTGCACCGGTGCACTATTACCCATTACAAATCCATCCCCTGCCGTGAGCTGGGTTTCTCAGCGCTGATCTGATTTGTCCATCAAGCCGCAGATTCATTTACATTTAATACACCGTGACTCGTCTATGAAACGCAACCCTCCTCCTGCTCTGATGCTGGGATCTCTTTGGCTTCTGAAAGTCAACAGTCTGCTCCTGGAAAAAAAAACTCCCACCAGGCTGCTTTGGGCCCCCCTCCCACACAGCAGAGGTTTCACCCTAAGTGTGTGTCTTGTTTCAGGATGGCAGCTCCTGTGTCACTCCCCCAAGGGCTGGTGGGCCCTGGCCTGGCTTGTTACTGCCCTGTCTTGGGTACTGCTGTGCCAAAAGGGCTGGAGCCTGCTGCCTGTCCTTTGCACAGTGCAATCAGATGGTCACAGGGCTGGGCAGGGGACAGTTAGGTTAGGATAGGAGGCAAAATGACACATGAGGAGGCAGAACAGGAACAGTTTGTGAACTTCTCCTGCCTGTCTGTGGGATTAACCACATCCACACTAGCAGATTAGGGTCATTAACATAGTCATTAAAAAAGGGAGAGTCCCACCGGGAACAGTGACAGGTGCTTCACGCTGTCAGGTGCTTGCCCCAGTGACTGGAAGCCCAGAGGTAGCAATGGCCACTGAAGTGCAGACATCTCCAGCGCAGGGTAAGCCCTCACCCTCCCTGCTCTTTTCCTGCTGCTGGAAAACCACTCGCAGTTTGCAAGTGTTCACGGACGAGGGCCTGACCCACTGTGCTGTGTCCCTGCTTGGTCATTATCTCCTTACGTGAGCTCAGCTTCCCTAGCTGCAAAATGGGCATAGTGTTTACTTTGCTTGCAGGGGTGTGGAAGAATTATTAATTAATGTTTATCAAGTGCTTTCAGATCTCAGAATGAGAAGAGCGAGATAGGCAGCAAGGATTCATGAGGCAGCTGCAAGGAATTGTGATGAATTATTGTGATTAAAAGATAAATTATTGTTATTACTGCATCACAAGCAGATACAGCCATCAGTCCTGGACAACCTGATCTCCAGCTCTGTTATCTTTTTTTTCCTCCTTCTTCCCAAGAGCAGAGC
Organism: Excalfactoria chinensis; assembly: GCF_039878825.1. Taxonomy (NCBI): domain Eukaryota; kingdom Metazoa; phylum Chordata; class Aves; order Galliformes; family Phasianidae; genus Excalfactoria; species Excalfactoria chinensis. Next base: position 50,648,918 of record NC_092829.1, read on the forward strand.
CTGCACAGCATTGCTGCAGCAACCACGCAGTCTCTCTGTGATGCAGGACCTCGACCAGTGGAAGGCTGAGCGCTGCCTTCAGAAAGGCTATAATAACCCCATAAATAAATCAGATGAGGATGAACCATCTGGCCCACCTTCTGGTGAGGAGAAGCGTGCTGCAGCCGGCTATCGGCTGCTGCAGAGGGGCAGCTCCTACCTGCACAGCTTCCCTATGCAGCAGCTAGGGCAGGCAAGAGGCCATTCCTTTGCACTGAACTATTCCCAGGAGCAGGCCTCCTGCCTGGTGCAAGCACACCACAAACTGGCTCCACCATCTTCTTGAATGCCTTTTTCAGTTAAGGAAGTGTGAGTGTACAGAGGTTATCCTGACCTTTGTAAGTCTCACCTCACAGCTGGGCTGGGATAAATACCTGTGTGTGTGCCCCTGGATAACGTGAGACAAAAAGCATTTGCTCAGAAAGGCTGAAATCACCGACCAGACCTTGCACTGGAAATAGGTTAAGGTGCAGGGAGGCAGATAGAGGCATGCAGGAACTCGAACGTATGCCTGCTTTCCCATGCTTTCTGCCCAGGTCAGACTTGGTCTGAAAGCTGTCTTTAAGTTGTTTGGCCATCTCTGCCTTCCCCAGCCCAGCTGCTTTGAAACCAAAGCGAATGTGACCTGATTTAGAACAGCTTGGGTAATGTGAACCCGGCCTTGCACCAGCAGGTTTTTCCTGTTCTGGCTTCCCTGCCTCTGTTTGCACAGAGAGGGCACCCAAGCCTGCAGGAGCAGCTGGGGAGGAGCACGACTTCCACCCTTTTGGCCACCTTTTCCTGCTTTTTCCCAGCCCATTTGCTGCACTTCAGTGGCCACCTGTCAGCTTGTACTGACATAAATCCTTGTAAAGAGCCACAGCCAGATCCACATCAACAGCCCCTCCATGTCCTTCCAATGCTGGGAGTAGAAGCATAGAATCATTCAGGTTGGAAAAGACCTCTAAAACCATCAAGCCCAGTCACTGACCCATCGCCACCATGCCACACTGTTGCAAGCAACCAGAGCATGCATAGAAACTTCAGTTCAACAGGACAATCATGCATGAGTTTGGACTCATCTTTTAATTCAGTCCTGGGCAATGAGTTTTTAACTCTCCCATCCATGATGTGGGAAGCAGAGTGTTTCCATTCACCTCCTTTGGCCAGTGGCTTGTTTATACTGGAAGGTCTGTCTCTTGTGTAAGTGCAATGAAGATAATAACTACCTTTAGCTGCCTCATATGCAATGGAAATACGGAAATCCTAATACATTAGTAGTTAGAGAGGAGCAGAGAGATTTTTTCCCCATTCACCGACAAAAATTTGTGGTTTTTCTTTTAATTTTAAAGATAAATGGCTATCACCCTCACAGGACTGATTTCTATTTGCTATTGATTTTACATGAAGATATTTGTCAGGATACTTTATTGGCTCTCCATGTCCACAGTACTCGAGTAGGTCAGGTAATGTGTCTCAGTCAACAGGAATTCATGTGGAAAGCCAGGGATATAATAGATTTTATCACCTACTATGCTGAGAATAAATGGCACTTGATGGCTACAGAGCACCCCTATCTTCTTAACCCAAGGTTTTCTGTGAACTACATAAATCAAGCAAACAAAGTTACTTTTCCATTTTGTATGTTACCAGAATTCCTGAAATAGAAATACCATCCAACAGATGCACATTCAGCATGTATCTTCCCCTCTATTGGAAAGTGAGTAAGTTGGCTTTCACTTCCCTAATACTGAGCTCTTGGCAGTGTTTGAGCACAGCCACCCCCGGCACGTGGCTGTACAGCAGGCAGACCTAACAACAGGCAACTTCAGAGAAAAGGAGGCTTTCGGCTGCCTGTGCTCACCTTGATTTTCCACCCCGATTCACCTTTAGGCTGGGGGTTGTCTAAAGAAGTGGCAAGTGATTGCAGATGAGACTTTGCAAGGTGTCCATAAACTCACGAGCCCCAAGACACATTCAAGGACGTGAGCAGGACATGCTGTGGCAGCATCTCCCCTTGACATTGGCACCTCCCAGCAGCTCCCTGATGGCTCCTGCTCACCTCCCCTTATCCCACAGGCAGCCAGACGCCTGGGAAACATAGCTGGCATTCAGAGAAAGCTGAAAATAACCCAAACTTCAGCCAGGATGAAGCTGGGAGTGTGCTGCCCACAATGAGGGACTCTCAGCCAGCACCACGGGTGATGAAATATGCCCGTACCTAGGGCCTAATCCAGCCCTCTGCAGCCACTCTGGGTCTTTCGTTTGCATTCAAGGGGCTCTGGAGCCCCTCCAAAAAGATGAGGGAACAAATGTAGCCCTGGCAACCCCAGCGAGTGCAGGAAGGAACAAAGAGGACCCCCAGGGCTGAATTTGTTTCCATTTTAATCCTTATCTATACCAATCCCCACCATGCATGGAAAGAGGCTTCTCAGCTGTATACATTTGCATTGCTACGGGAGTTTAAAGTGATAAAACGCTTGGCCTATGTATTCAGAAGCAATTAGTGATTCAAAGCAGCCCCAGACAACTTGAAGAGGCCGGGTTTTCAAGAGGCTGATGCTGCATCCTGGCTGCAAGGGAAAACTGAAGATTGTTTTGGGGGAAAAAAGGGTGTTGGAAGCTTGGAAATGTATTTTGAGTCTCAGTGGGAAAAATAACATTTTCAATAGAAAAAAAGTTTTGCCGGTGCCAAAACAGGTGCCAGGCCAAGCAAACCTACTTCAGGTGCTCTTCAGAGTGTGCTGTGCGTGCAAAAACTTATATTTAGGACAAGGTCATAAGTGCATGCAAAACAGAGCAGCAGAGAACAGACGGCCATGTGCACTGAGCAAGAGGCTGAAGGCACCAAGCAGGGCTGTTCCCAGGAGAGTCCAATCGCCCCACAAGCACAGCTCCATGGGCATCTCGCTTCTCCTGGCACGTATATGCACCGGCAGGTTTCACCTCCCACTGTTGTGAAGGCACATCAGAAGTGTGACCTAGAAACACTGCAAAAGCAGAGCACCTGCTATTTACTTCTTAAATCTTGCACTGCTCTTTGGGGCTGTGCTTCTTTTGAATGGTATGGTTGGTTCCCTCCCTCTTGGTATGGCTTTTAGAGGTCCATCCTGGCTGACAAGTGGGAGTGAGGCCACCAAGGTAGCACATGCCAGAGCTTCTACCCCCCAGAATCAATTACCAGAGAGCATCAGTGCAGCCTGTCTGGATCCTTCTGTAGGGCCTTTCTACCCTCAGGCAGATCACCACTTCCTCCCAGCTTGGCTGGATGTTAGGGGAAAATCCTTTGCTCAGAGAATGGTGAGGTACAGATGCCCACAGAGCTGTGGGTGCCCCATTCCTGAAGGTGCTCAAGACCAGGCTGGATGGGGCCCTGGGCAGCCTGAGCTGGTGTGTGGCAGCTCTGCCCACGGAACTAGATGGGCTGTAAGGTTCCTTCCAACCTGAATCATTCTATGATTCTGTTGCATGGGACCCCTAAGCTCATGAAGAAATCTCTTGGAGAAACTCACCACACAAGAATAGGGAGGAGACATGGCAGGACTGGTGGGTTCAGAGCTAGGATGGGAGCTTGGGGACAGGATGCATAGAAAGCTCTGCTGGTGATCGTTGAGAACAACTGTATCAAAACAGAGGTGTATCTAAAGAGGATCTACCTACCGGCTTCTCCCTTTGCAAATCTCTCCCATGGCCTGAGCACTGTGCTGCATCACCCAGGCCTGGGGACAAAGCATGTGGCATGGAGGGGATCACTTCTGACCCACTGTGGGCACCCACTTCCTCCCAGAGGATATTTCCTGACTCTCCAGCTGACTTGCACAACAAGTTTGTCCTCTGCCCAGGTGTCAGTGTCAGCCATTCTCCAGCCAAGAGGATGCTGTGCTGGGACAGGAGTGGGCGATGAGCCTTGTAATTAGGGGAGGGTGCCACCCACCACCTCGTCCCTCATTTAGCACACAAGATTTATAGCCAAGTCTGTTTAGATTGCCCATACAATCTAAACTATCATTGCACGCATGGCTTTTCATCTTCAAAGCACTTCAGCAGGTGTTTTGCAAGTTTCTCCCATTCCCTCACATGACAAAGGTATTATACCCCTGTACTGTAAAGAGAATGGAAAGGGTTGAAGAGAAGCTAAATAGTTTTGGATGCCCAGCTTTTCAGACCTGTGCTCAGGCACTGACCTGCAACTTGCTGCCTCCAAGGCTTGAAAATAGCACAGAGGAGCTTTGCCCTGTCATTTCAAGAACCTTGCTGCAGCATGGCACTAGTTAACCAGCCTGAAGTATTAGCATGCAAATACATACACCATTTTATTTTTCATTAATGTAGAAAGTAGCACACATTCACCTTAACAGCATCATATAGAAGAGAGGAAGGAGTCCATCCATGAACTGGGAGCCATCCTGTGCCAACACAGGAAGGGTATGGGGATGAGCACATGGATCAGGCTGGGGGCTCAAACAGCTTAAACTGCTCATCCCACCTATATAAACACTGTCATGGAGCAGCTCTGGGCTTATTAATGGAGCCACATCAACCCGTGCCAGCACTTCTGTTTGTATTGATTTAAACTCAGTAAAATCTGTTGCATAAAATTTGTATAACACTACGGTTGGCACTCCCAGCTTGCCAAAGGCCCTATCTCATCGTTGGGCCACAAGTTCTCCCCATTGCCAGGACAACCTTGCGCTAAAGATTGCTGTGCTATTTTTTGCTGCTGTTTTTCTCTCTCACTAAACAGGGAGAGGAGAGCTCATTAAAAAGGAGAGAAGGACACACTGCACATCTTTGTCTCTTAATAACGAAGCCAAACGAAAAGGCCCTAGCAGATGGATAATGAGCCACTTAAGCAGGGCATTCCCAGCCCCAACAAGGAGGACCAGGGCTGGGTGAAGCCTCCCTCCCAACTCCAAGTCTATTCAATGAGCAATGTCCCACAGAGCCCAAACACGTGTGGAGATGGCTGGCACCTGCAAATCTTGCCGAAGGGCCACCAGGGCTCCAATAAGTGACCACACAAACTCCCTCAGATCCCACATTCATTAAAAGGAAAATGAATGCCTGCTTTTAATTACCTCATTAATGATGTCTGCTCTTGTAGGAAGCAGGACGGGTACTGCTGGTGCCCTTGAAGAAGGTAGGAGCTTCTGCTGAATGAGCTCAAATCACTTCCCCTGGGCCCCACTAGTGTCCGGCAGAGCTTGAGTCGTGCTGCCTGGAGGGTACAACCTCAGGCTCTGCTTCCCCTTCCTCCCCTCAGGAACTCTTCTCAGGATGCTTGTAAGTGCCCTGGGGCAGAATATATCTTTTTTAAGAGTTTGAAAAGAAGGAAAAGAAGACTGTGAAGAAAAGGCACGGGCTGACAGACACACAGCTCTTACCACGAGTGCATCTCTCCTGTAAGAAAGCAAGAGGAAAACAAACAGATTAAGCATTATTTTTCTTAGTAAGGAGAAGGGGTAATTTCCTGGCCCTGATTCAGCACTGCCACGTAGAAACAATGACTCCCCTGTCATCACCTCCCAGCTTTGCCTTTGTAACGCTGCTAATGGCAGCACACCTCTGGGGAAGGTGCAATTACCTGGGAGTTCACTGCCTCATCTCTAGCAATTACCCAGTTGTCCTGTGTCCAATTAACTCACCCTAATCACCACATCATCACTGCAGACCTAAAACAGCTACTTTCTGCAGTCACCAGTAAATACCATCATTAAGCACCTGGGAGTGAATTCGCTATTAGCCCCGGAGTGATTACTTGCTGCAAATATGCAAACTGAGCAGGGCTGTTATAAAACACGATCCCAGTCAAATGAAATCCCATGCTGTTAGTGAGCAGCAGGCAGTGCTTATTCCATATGACATGAGGAAGGTCAAGTTGTTTAAAGGTGAAGTCCTGACTTGCTGAGGTAGAGCTTCAGGCCATTTGCTGGTTCACCAGCAGTGCTGGGAGATGTGGAGAGCTGTGCTTATTCCTGCTTGTAGCAGAGTCTTACAGGCAAAACCTGTAATGCTGTAAAGTGCCTTATGGAACCATAAACTTCAGCAACACTGTACAGTGTGGGACTTTGATGTTTGTTTCCTTTTTTAATAGACAACCTGTGCTACACATTCCCATTTAAAGAGTAAAAAATGATCAGTGTAACAGGCGTGACCCTTCCCCTCTCTCTAACATTCAGCCTATGGAAGAATCACCAGGTCAGAGGGCTGCTATGATAATCCTACACCTCCAGGTCATCTCTTCACATCCAAGTCATCTCTTCAGCCCAAGGTCAGAACTAACCGGAACTAACTTTGTTTCCCATCATGAGGCTGCTTGATGTTTGTGACGTTGATCTGTGGTCTCTGGGTGAGAAATCCTTGTCACAAAGGGAGTGACAATAATCAGTGTCATTATCAGTGGGTGTCCTGTTCCTGGAGACACCCAGGGTCAGGCTGGGTTTGGCTCTTAGCACCTGATTGAGGGTAGGTGTCTCTGCTCATTCCAGGGGATTTGGACTAGATGACCTCTAAATGTTGCTTCCAACTCAAACGGTTCTATGATCAAGGCATGGACCAGAGATGGAGCAGATGCCTTGAGCTCTTGGCATCAGACGGATGGCCACAAGATGAGGTGCTGCTCACATGTCCTCTCCCACAGAAGCCAGGGGAACTTTTCCAGCTCCCAGGAGAGGAGCTGAGATATGGGCTGAGTGCAGTGGAGGGAGGAACCATGGGATCAGCAATGTGTAGGGCTGTGCCTGACTCACCCCTCCATTATACCATCTCCAAACACTCATTTCACTCCATTAATTAGCTGTGCCAGCGTAGCTAATTAATGAGATGTTGCTCAGATGCTCCAGTGCTCCTCTGCTCTCCACTGACAACAGTTTTAAAGGAGCCCCAAATGCTGCTGGTAGGACCTGACTGTGAATCTTGGACACAGATTTCTCCATCGAGTGAATGGAGTGGGAGAAGGGACATGACATTCATGAAAGGCTGCAGGGTGTTTTTTGTTTCCAGAAAGAAATCATTCAGGCCTCCATTAGGTGCATCATCCCAATTACAGGGCTGGGGTCAGCGATGGGGCAGAACCACGGCACTACAGGAGCATGGGGGGAAGCAGCTGGCTTTCATCCCTTCTTGCTTTTTCAGGTCTACTCTGCCTGTTTTTGTCAGTGCTGATGTCTCATCCTCAGCCATGCGACACCCCCCACACTGACAGAGCTGTGTCTGGATGAGTGATTTGTCTTGAATTGGTTTCTTCTTTGAGAGCAGCCCCAGGTCCCCAGCCAGCCATTACCAAAGCAGGGAGTCAGAAATAAATCAGCCATTCCAGGAGGGCCTGGTCTCCCTCTGGGTTTGGAAAAAGGCCCAGCATGTATTGATTCAATTCCTCATTTAATGCATGTTTATGTGGAGCAATTCAGAACCGCTCCATCCATTCAAACTTGTGTAGTAACATCAGCCACAAAATGCAGGAACTCGCTCAATCCTTCCTAGGAGATCCATTATTCTGAGTCAGCTTCTAAGGAGCAGCAATAAAATCACCCTGGCCTGATGTGCCATGAGTCCAAGGGCAGAAATTGTTGCTGTCATGTTTAACACCTCCAACAAACTCATGTCCATCTCTGTACACTCCCCATATCATCCACTCCTGTCCAAAACAATCATAAAATCACAGAACCATTAAGGCTGGAAAATACCACTAAGATCAGCAAGTCCACCCCTCAACCAACCCCCACCACGTCCACTGACCGCATACCTTACAGTGCCACATCTACCCTTTTCTTGAACACCTCCAGGGAAGGTGACTCCACCACCTCCCCAGGCCGTTTGTTTCAATGCATCACCACTCCTTTGGGGAATAAATTTTTCTTACTATCCAACCTGAACCTCCCCTGGTGCGACGTAAGGCCATTACCTCCCACCCTAGGTCTCTGGTCTGTATAATCCCTTCTTCCACATACTTTTCTTTCTCATAATATTTATTCTTCAGATACCTGGGCCTGGGTTGAAAGTCCGGATGGTGGGGACCTTGGTACCAGATCTCCATCTTTTTCTCCTTCTGTGCTCATGCCTCAGCATCCTGCTAAGAAGAGATCCTGTTCCACCACCTCTGCCACCACCAGGCTTGATTTTGGGTAGAAAACCTCCAACTTCAGGATGTCTTCATCTGTGATACCTCAAGTCAGTACATTCTGCTGGAAATGTTGGTCCAGACCTGGTCAGGTTTAGAGAAGGAAAGAAGAGGGAAATCAGGTGGCCCCACATCTCCTGGAGGGGAGCAGAATAGGCTTTGGGCTTGCTGAAGGGTTGTCAGACATCAGCTCAGTTATTTACAGTAGGGAATGTGAGATGCTGCCTAGAGGGAGTGAAACGGAAGCATTCAGGGGCAATGGATTAACAAGGCAAGAGGGATGCTGAAGGGTTAAAGGGATTTATAGAAGCACAGAAGAGACTAAAGTGATTGGAGAACAAAAATCCAATTAGGAGATCTAACAGGAAGAAGCCAAGCCCAGAAACAATAAAGATAATAGGTTTAGCTGCCAAAGGAAAGATGAGAATGGAGTGGGGAGAGCAGATTTGTGGCAGGGCCAAGAGGAAGGAAAAGTTGTTGCAAAATGATTGGCTTTTGAATTTAGAATTACTTGTCAAAGCAGAGTCACATTACAGCCTTACCTGCAGCAAAGTTCATCTCAGGACCCAAACTGTGCCATCAGTCCTTGCTATTATAGCAGGCTGAATGTCCTCAAAGAAGTTTGAGCCCATCACTCGCTTAATCCCATGCATTGTGCTGTGAGAGAGCTGATCTCAGCAAGATTTGTTTGCTTGCTATTCTATGTTATCTTGTCAGAGCATTTTGCCCAGGATCAAAGCAAAGTAAAGGAGCTGTCAGGTAGATGTGCTCTGCAGGCATCCCGTATTCCTAAAGGCTTGTATTAGTGAGGAGTGGTGGGGGCACTTGGGGCACACTCTGCCCAGGTGGACCTCATTCCTGGGAGAGATAAGAAATGTGAAGTACGGAGGAGGCAAGTTCCATGGACAAGTGTGTGGGAAATTATGGGCTGCCAAGCAACATGCCCTTGGAAGCACCTGCTGTTCTCTGAATGCTCTCCAGGACACTGGTTGGCCAGCCCCATGCTCTGACCCAGTGCTGGAGTTTCTCTGTACACAGCTAGGATGCCAGTCTATTCCCATTATGTCCTCCAGGATCTGTCCTACACAACAAGACACCGAGGGATTTCTCCCTGCAATGCACATCTTCAGCCACTCATCTACACCAAAAAAATCATGCTGTAATTTCAACAGAGGGGTAGCAAGCCAGGTGTGGGCTTTTTGGGCCTTTTGGGACCTCAGACTCCAACAAGAGTTGCAGGTCTCTGCTTAGAGCCACGGAGCTGTTAAACCCATGTGTAGTCTGCAGTTTGTGTCTGTTGGGAACCACCTACTCTTGGCCAAGAGCAAGCCTAATGTGGAGATCTTTTCAGGTACTCAAAGCCAAAAACCTCCAGTACCCCTGGCTTGCATCTTGCTAGCTGACAATAGCTTTAGAGAGCCCTGTCTCAATGCACAAACCCACACAGAAAGTGGGATAAACCCACATCACTGCTGGGACAGCCTCTGCCCAGGAATTGCTTGTGGTTTAACAGCATCTCACAGCCATGATGCTCTTGAAGCCCAGCTGAGATGCACCCCATGTCACAGCTGAGATCCAGGAAAGGTCGTCCTTGCAGCTCAAGCCTTGTTAGCACTCAGCATTACACTGATTTAAATCTGTCAGAGTAATTAAAGTGGAACAACGCCCCTGGAAAATGAAAGCAGTGCCCTTTGCATTGGCATAGCTTATTCTCCTATGAGGAAGAGAATAACGCATACAGGGTGCCTAAAGGATGTGTTTATATCAAGCATGCATCCTGTAGAATAAAAATATTTCCCTTTCAAAGCACCTGTTGCACGCCTGGCTGATGTTTGCACTAATGAAAGCGCTGTGTGTGCTCTTGAAAAATGAATCCAAAATAATTAAGAGGGAAAATTTAGATTAGATTAGTGGAACCACATGAAATCTTCTCATACGCACTCTCATTAGGAATAAATGCTCCTTTAATTCAGGTTAATTTATAATTCATAAAAAAGAACAATCCTTAATTAAATGGAAGGGAGCATTGTATTCCAAATGAGAACACTGGTGTGGCTCGTGGTTGCTTTTATTGTACCTGATGCTGCACTGTTTACGTCACTCGGTGCCACATCTCCACAGTTCTTGAACATCTCCAGGCACTGACACCATCACCTCCCCAGGTAGCCTGTGCCAGTGCATCACCACTCTTAAGGAGAAGAAATTTTTCCTGATATCCAACCTGAGAAAGGGTTACCATTCAAAACATCCTTGAGAAAGTGGGGAAATAATTTGCCAAACCACCCAGAACAGAATTCAGAAGAACTGAAGGTGAGACGTGACTCTTTTACTGGAAGAGAAGGTTGAACGCACAGAGTATGGAGAACAGCTGTTGAGCAAAGAAATCCTATAGAAAAGGTGCTTTTGATCACAGTGGACCAAGTCAGAAGGCTTACTTTCAGGTGTAACCCCCAAGATGACTCCTCTCCATGTCCCCTCTGCTCACCTCCTCCTACTGGCCCATAAAACTTCACCTCCTTCACCTAGGCGAGGAAGCAGATGGACTGGCTGCTGGTACCGTGATGTGGCCCAGGTCCCACTGCTTCCATTTGTCCCTTAGCCTTGTTTCTGCTGTTGTCAGCATCAGGGTAATTCTTCCAGCCCTTTGACATCCGTGGAGGCTTTTCCTGGAGCACCCAGTCTGGAGATGAGACTGCAAAATTCTTCCTTCCCTTCATGCCAAAGGCGCAGACGATTACAGTTTCATTTCTGACTCCTACTTATCCCGCCTCTGAGGGATCAGATTAATTGTGGCACACGATCAAAAAGATTGAAACTAGGAAACCAACAAGCAGCTCACTGCAGTCAGCCTGCTACAAAGCTCAGCTGCAGACTAGCGCTGCAATTTTGCTGCACGTTACCTGGGGTTCAGCTCAGCAAGGGACCAGGAGCCATCCCATCTGCTTGCAAGGCAGCAAGTGCTCTGTCTGCCCTGCCTCAGTGACACCTCTGCTGGGAGAGCTCTGGCTTCATGGAGAGTCAAAGCAAAGTGTGAGACCTGTGAAAGTGAGCAGAGCTGTGAGGAAGCACACCATATGGTGAAGAACCCTTATGCACCTGAGTGGCTGAGCTGGTGCAGGGTGTCCTCAGGTGGGCTAACATAAGACCTTGCACCTTCTTCCCCTCCAACCATCAACAATGGACTCCCTCCAACCCCACTATCCCTTCTATGGTTGCTTCAGGAGGGGCTGGTGCTCTCTGGATCCTGAGCTCACTACTGCCAATCTCCTTAGCAAAGCCTGCCAGGCTCAGCCCAGGCTAGCACAAGACACAATCACCAGCCTGCTTTGCAGCTGTGGTGCTCACCACCAAGCAGCACACATGCTTCCCAGCCCTGCTCTGCTCAGCTATGAAAAAGCTGAAACCAAGGAGCTTTTCCAGTGCAACCCCTTTAGCACTGGTGCTGCTGCATGAATTCACCCTCAGTGCCGGCTCTGAGAGGTGGAGAAAGCCCAGCTGTGATGGTGGCATCTGCCATGCATTCTTGAGGCACCAAAAGGGCTGGAGGGTGCCAAGCATGGCACCCATCTGCTGCTTCAGGTTTGGACAGCTCAGGGTTTGTGCCACCACCGGACACCTCCTTGTCCCCTAGGAAGCTTGCAGGGCTCTAACTCAGAGGTGCCCATCTGGAGGCACTGCAGGGCTGCATCCTGCCCGCTTCGTCCCTCTCCATGGTAACAGATGGATGCTGCAGTCCCAGCCCCCTTGGCGCTGCCGGGGCGGGCGGGAGACAGATGGCGATGGAGGGGAATCAGGCCCAGATTCTTCGGAGTCGAAGAAATTACAGGAATCCCTGAATGCTGGAGCCAAGACGCTGACCCGGCACCGTGGGAGGGAGGGAAGGCGGAGGCGCGTGGCTCTGCAGAGCCTGGAATAGCAGAGCAGCTGTTGAGTTATCACTTGTAATTATTACAGCATATGGGAGGTAAAGAATAGCTCCAAAGGGGAGAAAAACAAACAAGGAAAAGGCGGGATGCTGCAGGGCTGAGCTGGGGTCACGGAGCTCTTCTCTCCATCCGATCTAGTGGGAATCAGGGCAGGAGGAGTGGCACGGTGCAGGTGAACGTGGTGTCCATTTCAAAGATTTAAGTCCAAAAATTAAACGCGTCTGAAGTATCAGTTGCTGGAGGCTGAGTGAACATTTGGGGCAAGTTTGGATTGTTGCTCATCCTGTGCAACAGGTATGTATCTGCAGAGAAAACGAGATAAGAAGGAGACGTTACTCATCCTTGCTCAGTGTTTTCTGGGCACTTGCTGATGGCTGTAACTGGACACGACACAGGGTCAGGGTTTGGGGTTACGGTGACAGGATTAGGGTGACAGGGTGGTGTTAGGATCTACTCTGCAGGGTGCCAGCGTAGCGAGCACAGAGCCAGCTCCTGCACTCCCTGACCAAAGCAGAATCTGCTCAAAGCAGGCAGCCAATACGAGGCTCCTGTGAGCCTTCTTCAGCCTTCTGAGAGTACTAATTGCTCACCCAGTGACTGTTTCCCCTCCCAGATTTTGTCCTTAAGAGTAGTGGTGCAGCCAGCACGAAGTCTGCCCCACAGCCAGCAGCAGGGTGATGGGAAGTGACATTACAGAATGTGGGGTGATGGGAGCAGGACCCAACGCTGCACGTGCCCATTATGACAGTGGCAGTTCTGTGGTTTCTTTTAGTGCTGGTTAGATCAGGACATTCTGGGTCTCTCACCCCAGATCAACCTGATTCTCACCCTGTGAATCACCCTGCAAATGAGGCGGCGGATGAGGAACTGGAAATATGAAAGACCCCATTCAAGCTCTGTGATCCGGAACATGAATAAATTGTACGTGGCAGGGAACAGTCCCGGTGCCCATTAAAAGCAACCAAGCAAACTCCACTGGCATCCCAGAATCCCTGCTGAGACATGTGCAGGGCTTGGAGAATGAAGGGACAGCTCTGCAGAATCACAGGACATCCCAAATAGGAAGGAGCCCACAAGGATCATAGAGTTCAACTCCTGGCTCCACACAGGACCACCCAAAATTCAAACCAGGTTTCTGAGAGTATTGTCCAAATGCTGCCCCAACAGGGCATCAACCACTGACACATGAGAGCAGAGAAAGGCAGGCTGGCTGCAGAGCCAGGTGTGCTACGAGAACTACAGTGCACTTGGGAGAGGTGGTTATGGTATTCAGAGTGAATTAGCTGTAGCTGATCCCAAAGGACAGGTGGCTCCACAACATTCTATTCTCCTGTAATTATCTCCTTGCAAAAATGTAATAATTGTAAGTGACAGAATGTATTAACTGATGGGATGGTATTTTTTAAGAGGTGCTATAAGGTGATGCACTGGTACAGGCTGCCCAGGGAGGTGTGCAAGTCACTGTCCTGGGGGTGTTCAAGAACTATGGAGATGTGGTAGTGTGTGACATGGGCTAGAGAGGTCACAGCCATAGGTCGGTGGCTGAACTAGCTGATCTTTCCAACCTTAATGATTCTATAAGGCCTTTCATCACAATTCCTACGTTCTCCAGTCTCTCTAATTCCAGCTCACTGAAGCTACAGAAGAAGCCAGGAGCCGTAAGACCTTTGGACACCATCATGACAAACAGAGGTGGTATCCATAGTCCAGCACGCACATTGTCTGAGTGTAAATAGTCACTGGGAGCTGAGACCTCCCTGAATGTTCCCTCATTTCTTTATCTTCCCCTGCAAATCACACAAGTTGTGTTGGCTGCCAGCAGCCCCTTGTCTGAGAGCTATCTGCCCAGCTCCACCTCTTCTCCCCTCAGGTCTGACACATTGGAAAGCCCTTATCACCGCCTGCGTGTTTATTCTGTTCAAACAGCAAACTAAAAGAAGACAAGCTAACCATTCTTTGCAAAGTCTGCTTGATCTAAAGGTGAAGTTGTCACTTTTTCCATAGCAACAATGGCCTTTCCTTTGTTTTTCCATTCCACTAATCTAATCCAAAGATCTGTGTTTGGATTCCAGCTCCCCCTGGACGGTGCATAATCCAAAAAATCAGTATTGTGCAACTGCAGTTGAATGGGGAAAATAACACCTCCCCTTCTGCTCTTCAAAACCTGGAAGCTGTCACTAGACACAAGGAAAGAAATGGGGCGGTCTCTGGGCAACCTGTCCCAGGGCCCCACCACCCTGGTGCTGAGCCCATGGCAGATCTGGTGGAACTTACATCTATCTGTGACCTACAGCACAAACAATCTAATCAGGATGTGCTGGGATTGCGTGCAGCATCGCTGGGTTCCATAAAGCACCAGCACTGAGGCAGGGTTGGGGCGTTCTGCATGTCTCATGCAGCGCAGGTTTCCGAGGAAAATAACCCCCAAGAAATCAAGGTAGGTGGTGCATGAAGACACAGCCTACACAGCACGTGGGACACCACATGAGCCAGCACATGGGACAGGGAATGATGTGACAAAGGACAGGCTGAGCCCACTGCACACCAAACACCTCCCGAGTGATCCAAAGTTGCTTGCATTTGGTTTCCCAGTGATTCTACTTATAATACTTATCTTGTGAGACTCTCTTCTTCCCTCTAGTGTCCATTTCAAGTTATTCATTCCTTCTGCTCACCAAATCCAGCAAAAGCTCTGGGTTGCCTCGGTACAGGGGCACCCACACTCCTCCTCAGACAGAAGGAGAACTGGCACTCCGTTTTTTTTCCTTACAGATGGTAAATAAATGAACATCAGAAACTGAAGATCGAGCTATGCCACTTCTCAAAGAGACCAAGCAACTTGTTCAAGGGCCCCATAGAAACCACTGAGGACCAGAAAATTGTTCCTATTGCCCCTAGGGCACAACCAAGGCTGTACCCCACAAGGTTATCTTCCTTTTGGTGGCACCATGATGCCACTTCCCAACTAACTCAGTGCTTCATGGCAAGTCCCACTGGCAACTCCCTCTCCTGGGAAAGAGAGGTGCCATAACTATACCCTGAGCTCCAGGAAGGTCTTCTAGCCTCCAGCCCTGCTGCTCTGTGTGTGGTACTGAGGGGCACCAGGGCACTATGGAGCTGCCTTGATGGCTTCCTCCATCTACCAAGCTTGTTTGTTAACAGACAGCTCAGTAATTACAGACAACAGCCTCTGCAGCCTTGTACAGCAGCTGAGCAGCCTCTTCTCATTTTGTCACCAATTAATCACATATGACAAGTTGTGCATGGCAGCATCATCCTCACAAAGTCCCCAGCCTGGGTACCACTTACACCTCAGAAAAAGAACAATTATTCCCTGTATTAACCAAACATCAGTCACTGCCAGAGAACAGACCAGGCTGCACCGTGAGCCATCTCAAATCCCATGACGCAGCGGAGAAACTGGGACTACTCAAGTGCAAGGCACTCAAGCAATCACCCCAGAAGCATCCATGCCTTACCATGGGTGCACTGTGCACAGCACTGAGACCAAATACTAAGGCTCTGAACACAGTGTCTGTCCAAGAAACTACCCTAGAAATTATCCTGGGCTGACCTGTAGTCTGTGTTTATATGAGATGTGTGTGTAAGACTTTCTTCCTTAAATGTCTCCTGGGCTTCTTCCTCCTTGGCAGTCAAAGACGGCATCTCCTCTTCATCTGGCAATGGAGATGAATGTGTTCCAAGCACAAAGCAGCCCATTTCTACAAAGCCTTCAACACAAGTGAGCACAGCAGCCATGACCAGTAAGAGCTGCACTATGTATAAAGCTGTGATGAGGACACTGGACAGGCTGGCATCCCCGTGGCATTTTGCTTACCCTGGAAGCAGTGACAGACAAGCAGTGTGGCAGCCTCACAGCTGGTGGAAACATCCCTACCCAAGGCAGGGGTTGGAACTGGATGTGCTGTAAGGTCCTTTCCAATCCAAGCCGCTCCATGATCAAGAGGTAAAGCAGACACCTTATCCTGATCTATAATTTAGCAATGTAAGGACAAATCCCTTTCTTCTGATCACATCTCTGCACTCTCTCCCCATTGCAGTGATGCTCCTTGCCCCAGACACGCACAGATCCAAGTGTTGTTCACTGAGAGAAGAGCTCCCAGGCCGTTCTGAGAGCAGTTCCCAAATCTGTACCCAGCGTTCTGCACCCACACAACAACACGTGCAGCCCACCCCATTTTCCAAGCACAAAAACCCACTTCAAAGAGCATGCTCCTACCCATCATCCAGTTACAGCCCTGCACAAGAAGAGCCCAAATGTTATCCTGCTGCAGACTATTTCTGAACTGTGCTGCCACTTCCTTGGGTCAGGTTCTTTGTGGCCCATGTTCACAGCCAGTGGCACTGACAGAGAGTCAGTTTGAGGAGCCTGTGTCATGGAATCACACACCAAGTTGTTTTTGGTGCTTTTTTGATGGATAATTTCCTCTCATGCCCACCGAAACTGGGCAAATGAGCTTCCAGCTGCAGGCTGTTTTGTAAGAGAAAGCAGAGCACCACAACAAGGCAAAGATTTTGGGCTTTCTCTGCCATTCTGTTCCTTTACTTTTAGCTGATTGGTAGAAGGAAGACATAAAACAATTAATTAACTTGTCACATAATTACTGTTTCATCAAGTGATTTTAAAATAGATATCTAACACAGTAACAGGAACTGTGAGAAATGTGATGATGCTCAGTTTCAGACTGCAACATCAATGAAATCATAAGGCACAGCCACTGGGATCAACACCCCAGTCTGCAGCCCCCAAAACCAGCTCTTCTGAACCTCCGCCAACCATAAAGCAAATGCCCCACTGAAAAACAAGAGATCATCTTCTTACTTCCCCTGCCTCATCTTTGCCTCTGCATTATTTAAAATGACTCAGTCATATGATATACAAACATGTTTAGGTCAATGCTGCCTTGAACCCTTGGCTTTGCCCCTGAACGCTGAGTTATGCAAAAGACACACAGCAGGGATGCTTGTAGGCCAGGATACTGAGCGTGGGGGGGGATGCCGCACGTCTCCCACTCCCTCCAGCCCACCCTGGAACTGGCAGGCACTGAGTCCTGCTGGTTTACTGCCACTGCCTCACCCACAGAGCAGGGCAGGAGGCAGAAGAGAGGAAATCCATTAAGAGTTGTTCTGTTTTAGTTCATGAAGGCTGCAAAAAATAACCACATTTGCTGTTGTAAGAGGTTGATTAGCTCTTCTGTTGACCAGCAGGTGCTCTTTAAAGAAAGCGCTTCTGAACCAGCTGTAGCCTTAATTGAGGCAAATCATGGCATTTGTTCTAACTGTTCTACTTGCACAGCTCTGCTTTTATCTCACAGAGGCAGCTGAAAGATGGCACTGATCCTCCAAGTGTCAGGACTGCACGCAGTGCGTGGAGGTGGCACAGTGTCAATGGGTCTGATACACACGGGCTATGAGCGGGGACTCCTGCCTTGAGATGTTGATGAGACAGTGGGTCTGGCTGGCAGCTTCTGCAGCACTGTCCCAGCAGTTGGGGGGCAAATGGCATTCAGCAGCCCAGCTCTCCCTGAGGGTCTTGGAGGTGAGAGGACGACCGGCTGGGGATGGCTGGTCACACTGTGCGGACTCCTGTCCAGGGTAGGGCTGAGGAAAAGAGAAAAAACACCGTGGTGACATTATACTCTGGGTCTGGATACCTGCATTCAAAGATGCAATGCAATGTCAACTTTACAGTAAGAAGATCAAGAAATAACCATGTTTTGGTGCATGTGACATCTACCTGATGCCTACATTATTTTTCCAAGTGTTTTATGACATGGGTTGATGCAAATCTCAAGGTAAAAAAGCCACAGTGGAATGTCAAGAACTCACTATGGGATTTACTCAGGGAGTCTCAAATGAGTACTACTAAAATCCCCTGCAACAGAGAATAATCTGTGTGTCCAGAGAGTGAAATGGAGCCATGAGGGGTCTGCAGCACAAGTCTTATGGAAGAGGAGGCTCAGGAGAGGCCTTATCACTCTCTACAATGATCTGAAAGGAGACTGTGGTGAGGTGGGGGTCAGCCTCTTCTCCTCAGTAACTGCCAGAGGAGGAGAGGGAAGGGTCTCAAGTTGCACCAGGGGAAATTGAAGTTGGATAACAGGAAAAATTTCTTAGGAGTGGAAAGGCAATGGAAGAGGCTGACCAGAGAGGAGGTGGAGTCATTTTCCCGGTAGGAGTGCAAGAAAAGGGTAGTGCCAGCAGCACACATACCTGATGCCTGCTGATCTGACAGCTGCAGGTCCTGAGATAGGTCTCGGCCTGGCAGTGATGCCATCAGGTTGGCACTGCCTTTGGGGGCTGAGGGGCAGAGGCTCCTGTGCTGCTGGCACACTGTGCAGGTTCAGCAGAGCAAGGCCCTTGCTCAGCAGCTGAGCTGAAGTCTCTTGAGTCACCCATGCCTGGCATTGCTGGGGCAGCCTGCCCTCCTCTGGGCTGGTTAGCTTCAGGCACCTTGCCCTGTGCTTCCTCAGTTCCTGGGGCTTTGCTGCAAAACCCATCAGAGCTGCAGGTGAAGGGCTTTTTGGAGGAGATGGAATTAGACAGCGGTTCTGGCTGGGGAACACTGTGCCTTCCTGAGCATGTAATGAATCTGAAACATAGGCAGAAGCACAGCAATTAACTGCTTCATCGTACTAGATGTGCTAAATGACTGACCATCTAGTCCAGCAGTCAACCCATCACCACCATGCCCACTACCAGGAGCTCCCTAACCTCCCATCCCAAGGCAGGACCAAGCACACCTGCACCATTCCTGGACAGTGCTCACCCTGACCTGTTTTAAGCACTGGAGTTCCCCATCCAGCTCTCTGAAGTTCAGTGTACAAAGATCACAGATGACTGGAGCCACTTTTTTCTTAGTCCATGTAATCCTCAGGTGCAACACACACAAGAAAATTCCTATTGATGACTTACAAATATAACAAGCATACATACATGCTTCAAAGCCATTCTATATATAGCAGGGATCCAGTTGCTTGTCTATTAAAAGACCCAACTGCACCTAACTGCCTGATGTGCAGAATCCATGGCAGGAACACTATTTAAAGAACATGCCAACCCAAATCCAGGCACAGAAAATTCATGTTTATATTTCCTAATGTATTTGATTGTGAAGATAACCATGTCAACTTTCCCTCCACACTCTAGGCGTTAAAAATGGCTAAACCTCATGATGTTTTTTTTTCATGTTTGTTTTAAGGATACCCTGAAAGAATGGCATGCCTGACTCCAGAGCCTGAAATATCACTGACAGACTCCAAAGCATGCAGATTATATAGACCTGATGCTTCTTGCACTTTTAAATAGGAGCAGTTTAGCTCCAATGACTTCTCCTTTCCTGGTCAGGATTATTTCCAGCAACAAGCTCTACTCCAAGAAAATCACACCAAGTAGGACAAACTTCTACAGTTAAGTGCTCCCCAAATCTTTGAACAAAGTCTCAACTCGCAGAAGTCAAACTGTGTTTTCAGCACCCCGCTGAATAAAGTCAATCAGTTGACAAACTTCTATCAGGTATTTGCTCTGCAAAACACGTACGTCTGCTAGGGAACAAAGTGAACAAAGGCCCTGTTTTGCATTTGTTCTGTATGAATCTCGGTCATGAGGGCCAGTTGTTTATGATTTGGGATCTGCGTCATCCATTCCATCCTTAGGTGACACCAGACTTCAAACCACTCAGTCAACCTTGCTGACAGATCTCAACAACTACACTTAAGCCCATCCACTTCTATGAGGTACAGCACTGGCACACTGAGATGTTTGGAGCATGGCCTATTAAATCTAAAAAGTGGATGAGATCACAGCAAATCATACTCAATCTAAAAAAAAAAAAATCATATTACATCTAAAAATCAGTTTTAAATCTAAATACACCATTAGATCATGGTCTAAGATTTTTGTGGTCACTGGACAACAGGCCATTTCTTTAGATGCTTCCAGTCTGCTTCTATTCTTGTTAAGGAGATACCATTTACTCTGCATTTTATACACAGAGACTTGGAATTACTCAATTATTTTTTCCAATTAGGATGCTTATGTTTTTTATTACAAACACATTTGGAAAAGAAATATTATGTATTTTCCCAAATTTTAACAGACTCATTTAGCCCTTGAAATAAATGTAAACCCACATCTCACACACTGAAGCAAAAAATGTGA
This sequence comes from Excalfactoria chinensis, assembly GCF_039878825.1. Taxonomy (NCBI): domain Eukaryota; kingdom Metazoa; phylum Chordata; class Aves; order Galliformes; family Phasianidae; genus Excalfactoria; species Excalfactoria chinensis. Next base: position 50,669,162 of record NC_092829.1, read on the forward strand.
CTATTAACAGTGGAAACAGATTTAAGTCATACTTTTTTAATCTCCTCTACTTGATACGTACTTGGAATAACCATTATTAATGTTTCTAATAACCTTAAATACGATATTCAACAACTCTGCTCTCATTCATGTGAGTGCAATTCCAGAGAGGTCTTTGGCTTCCTTCCTGAGCAAAAGAGCACATTTCATTTTTAAACACTCTGCTGAATGTCTTCCCAGAATTCCCAGCAGCCCACTTGCACCTTAATCATCAGCTCAGACATTACTTGCATCAGTGCCAACTGGGGTAAAACAGCTCGGTTGGAACAACAGTATTTTACACTCACCTGACACCATCACAAATCAATGACACGAAATGAAAGACAAAGGCACATCCATCATCTAGTCAGAATGCTAAGCTGGTTTAAGATCGGCTTTATTTCCCTTAATTCCACAGACCTGTGTTGAAATACACCAACTGATGATCAACGCAATTGGTCACTACGCCCTGAGCAGATGTTAGATGCCAGACCCCATTAAACAACTCAGTTCCTAAGAAATACATCAGTCAACAGTCAGGTGCACTTGTCCCTACACTGTATCAACCCTTCCCTGGAGACCTGGGTCCAGTACCTGAGGAGGACTGTGAGAGACAGGAGTGGCAAGAAGAAATAGGTGAAATGCCTCCAGTGAGATCCTCATCTGAGGTGTCCTTCAGCTCACTCTCACCGCTGTTGGCTGGGATGCAGCCTTCATCCTCTTCCTCATCTGTAGCTGCCTTTGCTGCTGGGATGACCCTTTCTTGCTGAGCTGTGTGCAGGCACCTGGACAATGGGAAGTGTTTTGCCATTGAGTATAGCCTTGAGTTGAGAATATGCAGCGTGCCAAGTGCAGGCAAACACTGAGTCTGTGTATTTAGCCACCCACAGTGCTTTGACACTTACCTACAGATATGCAGAATCGTCCTAAAGGGATCAGACGTTATGTCTGATCATCTGAAAGCATTCCTTTTCCCATCCCACTGGCTTCCCTGCAGGGATGAGCCGCCCCAGCCTGCAGGGTGGGAAGGCAGAAGGCTATCCCACGGAACTACCACCAGGTGGCCAAAGAGTTTGTTTTATTTTACAGCAGAAAATGAAATCCCTGCTCTATTGCATAATAAGAATTCACCCACACTCTCACCGCCACTTATGCTGCTCTCTCCACACTGTCGGCGCAGAGAAGACGTCTTCCTGGCTCACACCTCCTCCACCTACAGAGATGTCAGGGTTTTCTATCTTCAGACTGCACAGTTTCAAGGAGCTCTCTGCAGGCGGCTGAAAAATGACACAAGTAACCTGGATGACCTCAGGAACTTCCTCCATGCTGAACCTCAGCAACCATAGGAGCCAACCCTGTAAGCCAGACTGTGCACCCCCATGGGTGTTCTCTCACTCAGTTACTGGCCTGCTGACACGAACAGGCTGACCTGCATGGCCATGGGAATGAGAACAACACACTCTGTATTTATTTAATCAACAGCGACCACCTCATAGACCTGACTATGCCAACATCAAACTGCTCATAAATCTTCTGCTAGGTAGTTACTGTAGAAATACCACCAAAATGTTGCCATTTTGACTTGGACTTTGATTAGTCAGGTTGATAAGAATGTGGGGCTTTGGGTCCACAGAAGAGAGTGGGCCACCAAAACTACAGTGGAAACTCAGTTTATCATCAGATTTATGTGGGTGACTAGGCAGGAACATGAAGTGTACAGGAAAAACATACACCTAGCTTTAGCCTCCTTGCACGAAGGGCCTTGATGGGGTTCCCACATATAATTTGGCTGAGTCCTAGGAGAAAAGGAAAATAAATAAATAAATAAATAAATAATCCCAGCATTTAGCAAACTGTGCTGTCTTTGAAATCAGTCAGCATCGTTTCCTGCATACAAAGGGATGTAATATTTTATGGTGTAGGCTCACAGTGTCAGCTCACATGGCTGACGCTGATGCTAAGAGGCAGTTTCTCTTTTCCTCCCAGACTCTCTTTCTTCCTGCTGCCTCTCTCGCTCTGCTGGTACACACATTTGAGGGGCCAGGTGGTGAGTAAGTGCTGGGAACAGATCCAGATTAAAACAGAATATGGATGTTTTTGTTTGTTTTCTTTTGCTGAGTCATTTTTCATCTGGATCTTGAGCAGAATCAGGTTCTCCACATCCCCGTGTAGATGCTCTTGTCAGTACAAGAGACAAGTCTTTAAAGGAGAGGGAAGAAGCAGTGAGCATTGGGTGAAACGGCCTCTATCAGTAGAGCTAGCAGCTAAAAGTGCATGTGAAATTATGGTCTTATTCTCTGGCAAGTTGTACTCAGCTTCCATGCGCTTTCCTGAATGTACACTAAGCTGTTAACGCCGCATTGCTTCATCCCAATCATCTTCCTAATTCCTACCTACAGTCAGGAACTGAGGTGGGATTGGTGCCTGGTAGAGGCAAACACTTTCTCCCTATCTAATCTGCCCCTTCAGAGGTGCTGGAATTGAAGAACCTAAATCTCCCCAGGGAAACAAGGGAAGGATGCCTTGAGAAGTCCTCCATTTCCTATGAGAAGTGAACTCTCTTTCTAACCAGCTGTCCTCAGGAGTCCAAGACAGCAGGTCTCAGCAGAGACATCTTTGTTCTGCACTTTGATTTTCTTGACCTAAATCACGTTCATGCTGTCACCTGCCCCCGGAAGAACAAGGATGCAGCTGAGGAAGCGTGAATGTCATTCATCCTGAATGAACCCAGGAAACACAGGGCCCCTCCATCCTCACCTCCATTTATGCTAACATGGTGGTGCTCCCATATGGCAGAGCTGGGCTGACAGGGCATGCCAGTCATTGGCACAACTGAGGTTTGAGCTTGCATGAAGATCAGAAACCAAGGAACTGAATCCTTTTACTGACCTAGCCCTGGAAACCCAAAAGGACGCAGTCGTTGATCACAGAATGGTTTAGGTTGGAACGGACTCTAAAGATCATTGAGCTCTAACCTCAGTGCCATGGGCAGAGCTGCCACCCACCAGATCAGTCTGCCCAGGGCCCCATCCAACCTGGCCTCGAATGCCTCCAGGGATGGGACATCCACAGCATCTCTGAGCAAGTAGAAATGATACATCAAGTGGTTTTTGATGGTACTGATCCTGCTGCAGCATGAGTCTGCAAAACACATACTGCACCTTCCAGCTCATAATCCACTGGGGAGCCAGTGTGCATCAGCATGCCTTTCTAAAGAACTAGACTGTACAGATCAATTACAAAGACTGAACAAGATGTGCCTAGGTTTCTTCATGTAAGCTGAGCCTGATGTAGCAGTGGCATAGCTGGGTGTTATTCAAAGCATCCAGGTTTTCAGCAGCAATAAAAACATCCAGAAGCAGGTGGAGGTGAGGGAAAGGACAAGATTAAAAGATTACATTACCGTGTGTCAAATCACTGCAGTTATCTGGAAACAGGTCTTTGGAAATAGTGGGATCTGGAAGAGGAGAGATGTTGTACAACAGATGGGAATTGCTACACCTTCCTGCGTTAACAGACCACTGTGCAGTTCCAGGTCTGGAAGCTGTAGGAGGGCTTGGGCTGGATCCAGGCTGCTTTGCCATTGCACGTGGACCTAAGAGAGAAATTTCACCTGAGTACATGCAGCAGCTGTAAACCACACCATCACAATGCTGGCATTGACAGCCACTTTACCAGTTATCAACCAGGGCAAAGCGCATACACGAGTTGTGGCAACCTGGGAATTGCAGTGATAGATTTTTTTCTTTTTCTTTTTTTCCCCAGACAGATCATTCTTACACCAAAAAGAAATGTGATAATTGCATTTCATAGTGGTACAGGATAGGATGGATTATACAAAAGCTAGTGAAGGCAGACAGAGCCTTGAACTCCCACCTGCTCAAATACAGGGAGCAGAGCAAGGCTGTGCCAGCAGCGTGTGCAGCTACCAATTTGTAGGAGAGCAAATTTCATTTTGATGCCTAAATGAACAGCTTGCACTTCAAAGTGTTGAGCATTTAGCAGCTCTACAGCGGAGCAATTGGCACTGTAATAATATGGCCATTTCATTAAGAGCTGAGTGTTAGAGACCTTCAAGTTATCTTGGCTGTAGTTGTTCCTACAGAACCACGAAACACACAGTAGATGCGAGATAGCAGAGTACGTATTGCAATAGGAAAGAAGAAAACATGGGGATGCCTAAACCTGACCATATGAATTTACCAGTTTATAGCCAATGGCAAAAATGTAATTCTAGCTACACTAGATAACAACACAAACTCTAGTTTTGTGCTCATTGCACACAGTTTCCCCCAGTCCACACCATTAACTAGTTTTCTGAACCACAGTTGATGCTGCCAAATGGGGATCACTGAGGGATCAGGTTTTAATGGATTTTTTCACTACCATAGCTACTACTACACCCTACTGATCTGGATCCGCGGGGATTAGATAAATGACAAACGTATGTGTTTATTTCAAAAACAAGCTAAATTTTTAATGGAGTACAGTTGGCAGGCAAATCGCAGCGGTGGGGGTCAGGAAGCCAACGACATTGCCCACATTAATGGGAAGCAACAGGAGCAGTTATAGGAAATACTTTGTAATATTTAATGGGAAGTGGTAAAGTGCATGTAGCGCGGTATGTAAAAGCACAGACTTTAGAAGGCTATGAGCAAGGGGACAAAAGATTTATTTTCCAGCTGTTTACTCTATCCTAATGAATGTAATGGACTTAATCACAGAGAAAAAGAAAATGGAATAGGGGTGTTTCAAGACCATGCAAACTCAGTCGCTAGTAATTTGCTGCCATTAGGAAGCGGCAACCAAACTGCCCTTGCTATTATTACATTGGAGTAGAAAATCCTGCTACTTCCATGCAACATGGGATTGATTCCTACCATAGAAAGAAAGGGCTGAGAGCAGCTGTTGCTGAAACAGCTTCCAAAGTTGGCTTCTTCTAATCACACAGAAAGAATACTAAGCACAGGTTCCCAGCTACTGTTGGATTTACTTGATGCTTTACAAGTCATTTGCATTTCACTGATCTTGGTGGCCAGCACTGAACAGCTTTCATTTAAATCTGCACCATGCTGAATTCCAGCTTCCCCATTTCCCAAGTGAAGAAGACAAAGTCCTTTGTCACTTCTCTGCAATTAAGCTTTGGCTCTGAGGAGGCCGGCTAGCTCTTTGGCTTTCCTTTTCACACTTCATAACCTGAAAAATGAACCCTGATGGGAAATCTGACGTACCTAACCATGAAATGTCTCTGGGCAAACCACCCTCCTTGATGGATTCCTTGATGATTAGCCAGTCCTCATTCATCTTACTGGAAGGAGGGACAGCGGTCTGACTTGCTGGTATTCCATCCAAATACTCCAGGTGGGGAATGAGTTTTTTCACTTCAGCTCTGTAATTGTAATCTAGTTCCTGGAGAAATTGAGAAAGTGATCACTTCGACAGTTTGTTTAACAGACTGTGGACTTCCATCAGCAGCACAACAGTGTTCAATTTGTATTACTGCCATATACTTTGAAATGCCTCTACGAAGTAAACCCATTTGCCTTATTCAACAGAAATAAATAACATCAGGAGTTATCTTTCACCGGGTTTTCTGCTCATATAATTTCTACTGAAATTATTCACGAGCACATTCTGAATGCAAACACATTCCCCCTGCCCATGGCCCCTCTGCTGTTGACGTAGAATTTTATCTTCATTATACTAAGTATAGTGTATGGAAGTGAAGGCATTCACTTGATATCCATGGAAAGCCTGGGCATCCTCAGCACTTGTCCAGCCCTTCTTCCTGGTTTTGTGATTCTCTGGTATCCACATCAACAGTATAGGTTATAGCAAGACTGAAAATACATTATGAGTGCAGCTACGCTTGGTGATGGATGAAGGCACAGCTATAAACAAGCTGCAGTGAATGAGCTGCATTGATTTTCTGGGGCAGTCTTCAGGGCATTCGCGTGTGATTTTACACATCATTAGAAGAGATGACTTATTTCAAACTATGCTATCTTCTGCAGGAGGTTGCATGCCAACAGCAGGTGCACAAGAGACTAAAATTGGCTGCTCCGGGATTTCATTTCCATGCGCTGGAACAACAACACTATCACTCCTGACATACATGGTCTCACTGACAAGCAGTGGGGAAAGCACTGATGCGGCCCCATTCTGTACATGCGGGCAGACCTGACTGTGAATAAAATCATTCATGAACCTATGCCAAGGTCTGGGACCTCTAGGCAACAAAACAATCCAGAACAGTTATGACTGTACTCAGAGTGCACCGCAAATTGTTCCATTTTGGTGGATTCCAGCAGTAGAAAGACATCTCCACTTGGAGCTTCCTTCTTTAGGAATGTTTAACAATATCTCAGGGCACTGGGACATTCAGTTTTGCAATGGAAATACTGCAGTGGGAAACAGTCTTGGATAACAATTGGCAATAAAAAGTGGTGGTGATCTCAATATGCTTCCTTCGACTTCAGTAAGTATAAAACAAGAGTGCATTGCTAGTGGCAGAATATGCATAGGTAGCTTCCCTGAGACATATCAGCCACCTATAAATGAATTGCTTGATGCAGATTAATGCCATGCTTTCCAGGACAGCACAAGCAGCATTAGAAAACCCCACAGAGCTATCATGAACAGAAACCTTTTGGTGATAGCTGGATGGCTGTACACTCCCTCCCTCCACACAGCACAGCAGCAAGGCTGGCAGAGGGAGCTCGCCAAATAAAGCGTGTAATTGTTGTTGTTAAGGGGCAGACACCACACTCCTCCAACTGAGCCTTTCATCTTAATTTAGAAAATGAGTCAACCAATCACCATGCTACCACGTACCGTATGTGCTCTGAGCAGAGTCTGGGCTGCAGCCAATCTGCAGCCGTGTCCTGCTCGAGCAGAGCATCATGTTACGCTCATGGTACATTACTGCAAGAGAGGCTGCAACATTTATCATTGGGTTGTTGCTGTTGGTTTAGATAACAGAGGGAGATGAGCTCATCTGAAAATCAAATTACAGAGAGCAAGCAGGCAGTATGAACAAAGAGCAGTAAATCCAGCTGGGCCATTCCATATGTTGGAAACAAATAAATAAAAGAGGTTTTACAGGGCTACAGTAAAGCCACACTACAAGAAGACTGAGGAAGCAGAACCCATATCCAACTCTTCTCTGTATTTCAGGTGACTTTGTCCATTAGAAGCAGGCAGTGCTTCCTGACTATCAGAATATTTGGGCTTTTCTCTCATGATTGCATCCTTCAACAAGAGAGGAATGTTGACGGAGAAATCATTGTGAATATAAACAGCTGCAAGTGTGGTCTCTGAAGTACACTCCTAACAGCTCAAAACAGAAAATGAGCGTGTAATACTGTGTTTTGGATTCCAGAGAGGAAAATCATGATAACTAAAGCACTACCTTCAGCTGCTGCTTTTACTGAGGGATATGATCAAACAATTTCATCTCAGAAACTCTTGTATCTTAAAAATGAGTAGATGTAAAATATCCACTACAATATTGAGTTTCACTGATAACACCTCTGTTTTCAGGACCAAGTCCAGGACAAGTATCAAATGAATCCTTTCATGCAAATCAGTGGTATGGGTATGACCCCTTTGGAACACACAGGGAATCTATTGAACACAGCACAGAGGATATGTAGGCCCAGCACCTGCTTTCTTAATCCTGTATTATCAGCTTCTTATGGCACCACTGTGGGACGTGCCATCCATAGTGAATACTGTCTATTATGTACCTACATATGTGTGGATGACAGTACATAGTAGGCAAGCTGCAAACCGTCCTCTGGTACATGCTAGACTTCATGTGACCAAAATGAAGAACAGTCTTTTTTGACTCATTCCTTCAACTCCAATTTTCTTCCACTTACCTTCTGAGCAGATGTCAACATGATTTTTGTTACCTCAAGAATGCTAAGATTTTGAACTAGGGTAAAGTGGAAGAGAGCACTACAGCTTTGAGGCTGTTCACACAGAATTAGATCTTCCTTACTTATTTCTAGTGGACCACCCTGAAACCCAAGGCAGATCACATATTGCTTTGTTACCATCTCTGTGACACAAAGAATCTCCTGCACTTATCAAAATACCTTTTCAGAACTGACTTCATTTCAATATGTAAGAGATGAATCACTGTACTTTCTACCTCCAGCTTCTACAAGGGTCTTTCTGGCCATTGCATTTTAACCCTTTCAGGGAAAGGACAACAAGCAATTTCTACAATACAGCTTTTGGTAGTTACTTCAAGCATCCACTCCAAGGTTTGAGAATGGTGATTCTAAAGAAACTGCTGTTGGACAGGTGATCCCCCAAAAGAATATAAAAGCCTAAAGAATGCTATCTAACTGACAAATTTCAGTTGGCACATCCCATAAGAGAAACAGTAGCTACCTTCCAACTGGCTGTAAAAAACCCCTCACAAGCAGGAAGTATTCACACAGCTGAGGTCTGTGCTCTCCTTTGTCCTCGGACATGGGAAATGCCTCCCATGTCATCACTCACATTAAGACAATTGAAAGACGCATTTCTCATTTACAGCACAAGTTTTAAAAGCACTACAAAAAAAATAAAGTTAACATAATCCGTACAAACCGTGCTCTCACCTCTGCAGATTCTGCATTTGGCTTCAGACAAATAAGGTTGCCCTCCACTGTCAGGCTTCTCAGTTTGCAGCAAAGCCCCAGGTATTGCATCTGGTTGATGTCCTCAATATTGTTTCCTTCCAGATCCAAAACCTCAAGGTGATCCAAAAAGCAAAGCGGGCACAGGTCTGAGATTTTGTTGTAGGCCACGTAGAGTTCCTCAGCAGAAGGAAACAGAAGTATTAACAGGTTCACATTAGTAACACTCAGCATTTGCAAAATGAAGACCGCAATTAAAGAGAAAATATCAAGCAAAGGTAGATATCAAATAATTGTTTGGCAGGACACGTTGATACTTACTTTTAGAGAACTGCAGGCAGAGATTCCATCTAAATCCAAGAGCCCACAACAAGTCATCCACAGCACACGGAGATGGGACAATGTGGTTCCGAGATCCCTTATGAAAGAAATAATGGAAGCTCTGCTCTATTTGAATGGGCAAATGAACTCAGGATTTGCTTCCTTTTCCTTTTAGGTCACTGCCACTTTCTTCAAAACACTTTTTTTTTTTTTTTTTTTACAAGAAATGTCATTAAAAATGTCATAAAATCATAATCCAAACTTTTCCTCCAGAGGTCCCTGCTCTTGTGTGCCAACATGTTTCTCCAGTTCTGCTTGAAAAAGATTCTTCCAAGAGACTTGACATGGTAGTTCTTTCATAAACTGCACCTATGTGCTACGAACCGAGTGAGGTTTATTCATGCTGGCACAATTTACTCTACACATATAAACCCAAACTACCTAGACTGACTCACAGGCATCTTACTCTGTACTTCCATTGAGTTACCCCTTTTGTGTTACTGCAATTGAAAGGAATAGCACTCTTACCAGATAACATTTTCCTTTCCAATCCACAGAAAATTATAATTTGTTCCATCTAATTTGCTCAGTTTGTAGCTCCACAAAATGTAGAAAATGAACCATTTGTGTGAACTCCAAACGTTCTGGTCTTACTCCAGAGAAACACACACCGACCTGTTTACCTCCACGTATGTGGAACATCCATATTGTACCACAATAGTGTCAGTGTAGAAAAAGACACCACAGAACACAAAAGGAGTAGTAAATCAAACTGGGGAACCTTCTATCTTTGGTAACATTAAGATGCACGAAACCATCACTAAATTAAAAATAATACTACTACTAATAAAATGCATTGCCTCATTAAATCCCAAGCCAACCAAAAGCCCAAAATTCTTTCCCATAGCTGTGATACCAGACCATCTGCATTATAAGTTACAAATTAATTGAAGCAGGCAACTAAACACAAGGACGGCTTATCAGAGGAGGCAGAGGCTCAGCTGGAGTTCCTACAGAGAGGCTCTTGGACTTCAAAACTGTGGATTAGTGATCTTGTATAATATATACTTTAATGCATTTTCTAGGGAAAAATTGCAGAAGATAGAAGAATATGGTCACAGAGTCTCTTCTCATCTTGGAGTACACGTAACAGCTTGCTTATTTGTGCCTTATCTCTACGGGCCATGGGGAAAAAGAACAGCTTTGTGCTGCCCTCAGAGAACTTTGTGCAGCTTTGATGCAGCTTTGCAGCAAAAGAGACCGCAGCAAATTGCATGCTCCAGGGCTGCTGCACACCCAGTCAACCCACGGGCTCAGGAGTGCTTTCACAAGAGAGATTAAGGTATTATTATCCATACTTCTTTCTTATTTTTCCACTGTCTGAACACTTGGGACAAGCCACAGTAGGAAAAAGGGGACTGTAGAAGGCAAAACAAGGGATCCAACAGGCAGTTTGCCAAACACAGGGATAGAAAGGAGCTTCCAGGCTGAAACAAACAGGTCTGGGGGGTTCTGACCCCCCTGCCTAGTGTGGTATGGTTTGTTCATGGCTATTATTCAGATCTGCCTCACTTTAACCCTTCCCTAACTGCCAGTGGTGCCTCAGAAGGGCTCCCCCTCTGCCTGCTGAAGATGTAAGTAAGCACATTCAGATACATCAGTACAAACCCTTTCGGTAAGGTTCTATGGCCTCTTAAGTATGGGCAGGGCAGATGCTCAAATGGTCAAAGCAAAGCAAGTCAGAAAAATCTCTGTCAAACGGCATATTTCTCTGTCAAAGGCTGTTCCTGTATGTCACCACACCTCCAGACCTTGTAAAAGAGTTTCCAGAAACTCTCTGCACTGTGCTTATTTCATAAACAGAGCAAACAGTCGTCCCAAAGCGTCCTTAAGGAACAGATGCCTTCCACAGCAAGAGTTACAGAAATTTATTATTAGATTTGTAAGCTGCGTGCCCATAATAAGAAAGAAATCAAATTAAATGTTAAAGCAGAACCTATCATTGACCAAAGCTAATACACCAATAAGCTCTAATATAGCAGGCACTAGTAATGCAAAGGAAATACATTGCTCACTTCATGGCCCACTTAGAGCACTGATCAGTTTTTTAATTTTCAGGCTAATTTTGGTGCAGAATCACCTTTTCTGTAAACCAAAGGACACAAGTCAACGAGAGCGGTCATCCCCATTGTCACACTGCTGAAACAAGTGCTTCTGATGGGCACCGTTTATTGGTCTAGCAAAAGGGAGGACAACCCTAACGTGATTTCCTTAGACGTGGCATGATACAATTCATGATTTCAATTGTCTTGTACTTCTTACTTAATGGTGTTTTACCACAAAAAGAGTTTTTGATAATATGCTTGTTATTGTTATTTATCTTTCTTAACACGCTGGGTGGCACAACAAAGGCATTCCCAGGTAGCTTTACACAAAGCCCTATGAAGAAACAGCCATCTCTTCTCCTGCAAACATCTCTTAACACATTTGGAAGAAGCAGTCCTTGCTCCTGCCTAGAGGTCAAATGGCCTGAGTTAAACCATATTTTTGCCTGTGTGTGAATTGGACAGTTATGGTTTTCAGTTCCAGCACTGGCTTTGGCTAAATCAAGTGCACATGAATATGACCAGCTCGTGCTCAAACTGCCTATGGAGTCATGCACAGCTCTGTATTCACTGTGAATTATGAGCTAATGCATCTCCTGGCTGCTGGAGGGGTGAACTTTTTGGGTCACAGTCAAATATTGGCCCTGCGGCTCTTTACTCCGGCATCCACAGTGAGTGATCTTCAGTTTCAGACATTACTGCAGCAAACTGCACCTGCAAATATTTTATTTGGTGACTAACAAAAGGCTCATCTGAAAGCTGTGTCAATCTCACTGCAATATCAGAAGAACTCCCTCATTAATTACTGTACAGATGATCTTTCCCAAGAGTACGGCTGCTGTAAGGCTGCAGGGTTAAACAGCAGCATAGCTTGGAGCAAGCAACTCCCAACAGACAACTGCATGCACCTGCACTTCTGAAAACACTTCTGAAATATCCCAGCTAGGGAGAGGAGAACTTCAGAGCATGCAAGAGTCAAGGGAGTGCCTCCTCTGGGCCTATCCCTGCTGCATCTGGCACATACAGCTTCCAAGGGTCAGGGAAATGTGGGTTTGTAAGCATGCATAGAATCATAAAGGTTGGAAAAGATCTCTAGAATCATCTAAGTCCTACCCTGCTGATCCCACTGGCCACATCCCTCAGCACCACACCTTCACAGCTCTTGAACACCTCCAGGGTGGTCTTCTACCGCTTCCCTGGGCAGCCTGTGCCAGTGCCTCACCTCTCTTTCTGAGAAAAAATGTTTCCCAATAGCCAACCTGAACCTCCTCTGGCACAACTTCAGGCCATTACTTCACTGCGTGCGTGCAAGAGTGATGTGCAAACAATTAGCAGATAGAAGGAATCAAAGGACACTACAGTGGAAATACAGCCTCATTAACATACACATCAGCTAATTCAGTTCCAGTAGACAAGTGTCCTATCCCAAGTGATGTGGAAGTTGGTAACTTCACAGGAAGGGGAAGGAATTAATGGGCAAACAGCCATAAATTTTGCAGTAGTTTGTATGGGCCAGGTCTGATGCAGAAAGACAGAGCACAGGGTGAGAATGTGTGCATCATCACTCTGTGACAAGCAGGATTACAGTCTCTGAGATCATCAAACAAACATCCTCTGGATTAATTACCCCACAAACATAACGGCACATTTGCCTACAGAATATATGCTGAACACTCAATCACATTTTTAGCTCTTAAAAGTGCTACAAAACCAACACAGGCTTCCTTAGTTCCATTCTGACGCTTACATATATTCATACATAACCTTTTTCCCCCCTCATGAAAACGAATAAACAGAAGGTTTTGAAAGCTCCAGACACTGCTGCAGGGAATGGAACTCATTGAACAGCTTTGTGTTCTGTGAGGGTCTTGGCAACACCCTCCCACTTGTGCACAACCATTCAAGATTTTTTCCCATGAAATGCGATGCTCCCATCTTGTCATCACTCCCCAAAGCTGGGGGGAGAGCACAGGGGCAAGGAACGGTTTGGCTCACAACACCTAATAATAGTTTGAGAAATAATAACATGTCCTTCCATTAATCCAGCCTCCTTGTACTTCAGGGATTGACTTGTTTGAGCCAAAATTCTGCTGGATGGAGACCAGACCTACACAGCCAAATCCTGTTCTTGGTTTCACTACAATAAATCTCAGGTAGCTCCACTGAGCTCATGCTACCCAGTAAACACAGCAGCACAGTCCTAACAGAGCCCAGTCCTGCACATCCATCAGCTTCAAGATCATCGTTTCTTTTGGAAATTGCTTTAGAATCATCCACCTATAAATAAAATATGAAACCCACTGAACCTGCAGACAATTCTTGAAAGCACACTCGCATCTGTGAAATAAATCTGCAGTAGCAATATATCTGAAATTGGGCTTGATGCTGGTATTTACTTTTAAAGGTCACTCAAAGTGAACACGCTGGTGATTGGAGGGAATCTGAGTTTAAGAGTGACTGAGCTAATGTCTTACAAAGCAAAGAAAGAAAACCACTGATCTACGGAGATCAAGCTGCACTTATCAAGCCATACAGCGATGACAACGATCCAGTCCATATGTCAGTACACAATGATTCTGTTGTACTGATAATTCTGACATCAGAAGCAAAAACTTTTAAGGCCTCGATGTTATTTAAATCAGTAACACATGTTCCAATAGGAAGCTTACAAATAGTTTCATTGTACTCTCAAATAGCTGTAAAGCGTTCAGAATTGTAAAACTGATTGTATGCACGTGTTGCCCTTGATCAAATCCATCACACACCCCAACCCTGCAAGCAATGCTAAGGCAATGTCCTCATGTCCCTTGCAGTGTCCTTTTGCTATCAAGTCCAACTTTGCATATGAATGCCAAGAGCTGGCTGCAGAGAGATGCTTCGAAGTACTACAGCCTTGCTTGGTTTTGTGCCTACTCTCTAAAATTCAAGTAGCAAGATGCTACAGCTGTTGGCTTGGATGCCCTCTGTCCTGCACCTTACAGCCGTCGTACCCGGCTGGCAGTAGGGTGTCTCTATTGTCCTATTTTTGGGGACAACCTTCAAGTGAATAAGAAGGTGTTTTCCACATGGGCTGCAGTGCTGATGATGCCGCTGGCAGCATTTCACAGTTTTATTTCAAATCTGTTTGCTTAATTATTAAAAAAATAATAATTTAAGCTCTTGGTTGAGAGCGGAGGCTGGAGACAGGGGATGACAACAGAGGGCAACACAGCTGTGGAACCACATCAGCAGGCCATTGCTATCATGCTGCTTGGGATACTTCATACATTATTGCCACTTTTCACTGGCTCATTGAATTCACAGTAGCTACTTGAAAGCCCTTCCCTCTCTAAGTCACATTGTATCCCATTTTAAGCTAAAGTGCTAGTAGAGACCAAGAGGACAGAGATCTTAGTAAATGGCGAACTGATCAGCATTGTAACTACTTGTCGTTCTGCACAAACTAACCCAGACATCTAATTCTGTTAAGTTAATAGCGTTGCAAAGTGATCTGGGGCTTTAGTTTCAAATGCTCTCATTTTTGACTGCTGTCACAATAGCTAGAGGAGAATTATGGGCTTGATCAAAGTTGATGTACTTGCAGCCATGAATAGTGATTCTCTAAACACACAAATATATACCATACATGGGAAGGATAATGATTTTTTTTTTCCTTAATTTCCTTTTGATCTTCAAAATTACTTAGCAATTTGACTACCTAGTAGCATTTCATGAGATAGCATAGTAGTAGCAGTGACCCACTCAGCTCCCACAGCATGAAAGTAGCAGGGATTTCCAGTGTGATGCTGTGGGCCAACTCTTGCCCTTGACCCTTTGTACTCACCATGAAGCTGTGCCATGGTGATGCTGCAGAACCCAGCACAGTGCTGCATCTTACACACTCCATGAGGGGGAATTTTCAAACAGAGCAAAGTTCAGACAATAAAACTGTCACACCCATGGACCAACTATCCCTCAGTCAAACCCCAGAGCTACTGCCATTTCCTATAGATCTGGCAGTCCTTCACTCTCACTGTTGAAAGTTTACACATATAGTAAGTAAAGGATAATGAAACCCTGGTTAAAGAATGAGTTATTTACAACGTAAGAACAAATCCTACAGCGCTTAGAATTTCCTGCATGAATACCTTCTAAGTCTCCCACATGTTTGTGTACCTGCTTTGCAGGATGTTTCAGGTCTGAGCTTTGGCAGAACATGACAGATATATTGCAACTTTGACTGAGTGCAGATCTCATCTTTCAAAATCAGCACTTGAAACTCCTAATGCTGCAGATTAAGCAGAGGGAATATTTCACAAAAACCCCAAAAACTGACAAGATTCTCCAGCGTTAAAAATCTTAAAACAAAACGCACAACCCTTCACAAGATTTCTGTCACTGAAAGTGGTGGTAGGTTTCATTATCAAGCCTTTATCTCTGGGTTCTCTGTATGAAGAACACATTGGGCAGCTTAAGGCAAAGAGTGAAGAATGGGTGCGAGTGATACTCGCTGACTGAATCCCAAATCTCACTTCCTAAAACATCAAGGCATTTTGGTACTTCTTTTTGCAGGTATTGATCCATCCCAGAGAGACCTGATGCGGTCTGTAACAACCTCAGGGCAGAGGGAAAAAACTTCGCCAAAGAGCAAATCAGAAATAAATCTACAGAAAAAGAAGCGTGCAAGTGGGAAAATAGCAACACGTCCTCAGCGTACAATAACGTGTCCACAGAAAATGAGAACAACTAAATCAAATCCCATATGGAGAACATTTTATAGGAATTGGATTATTAAAACTGGTTGTGCAACGAAACCCTATTTATTCCTTCATTGCATATACATACTGCTGGCAGTCACCAACCGATTAATACAATCAAGGAGTTCATTCCCTTCCCCCATCCTTCCCCTTTCCAAATCTGCATTTACCTTGCACTCCAAGGTAACATAATTTCCAAGACTTTTCCAAATTTCCAAAACATAAACTCCAAGAAACATAATTTCTTAATGAACATAATGATTCTCCAAACAAAACAAATATACAATAAACCCAGAGGCGGATGAGCAGCACTCAGAGGGCAGAATCAAAGCAACTTGCAAACACAGCACATCATGCTACCATTACTTTCCTACCTGTTTTTCCAAGGCCAGCCCCTCCTGGTGGCTGCTTGGACCACAGCTGTTGAGGAAATGAAGGTGGATATCTTCACCAGCAGAGACCTAATGACTACTGCTTCCCAACCCAACTCTCTGGGTTTTCTCAGATGATGATTATAGCCATTCTGTCTTACCACTGATGAAAGCGTGTATTTTCATAAGCAATCTCCAGCTCTGACATCTAAAACACAGCAGCTGCAAACATGAATAGCTGGGTATAGAAAGCATTTATTTGCTGCCAGGTATCTGCTAGTTACCACTAACATTGCTATTTATCATATTATAGAAGTATCCCACAGCATGTAACTGAGATCACAACCCCATCAAGGAAAGCCTTGCACATAACTCATAAAACACCATGTCTGCCCCTGGGTAATACATAAAGCAAACAACTGAAACTGAAGAGATGGCAAAATTCTGCAGCTATACCTTTTCTACAAGTAGCTGAAGAGACCACAGCTAATTCCAAAACAGAGTTGTATTTTTGAAGTCTTGGTCCAGTGGCTCAGCCACAAAGACGCTGAATTCCTATGATCTTTGAATAAATTGCTGCCATTGCCATCTCCAAGTGGTTCAAAGAGTGAGGATGCTCTTGTAAGCCCAGAGATTGGAGTTGGGTAAGTATGAGATCCCGCACAAAGCTTCTCAACCACTAAAAGCAGCTGGCACATCAGTATGTGTAAGACTGAAAACAGAGGCTAATATTTCAGAGGCACCCTTTGGAAACAATATGTATTTTGTTGATGAAGGAAAGGAAAGCAGTATACAAAAGGTGAGAACCACAGTTGTGCATTTTACAAATGTGGATACATGCATTTGTCTCTGCTGGCTGACCTTGAAAGAGTAAGGGCTGTATTCTCCCTTTGAGAGCAAACTGTAACCAGAGGAGGCAGAGGAGGGAGGCAGGATGTCTCTATCTTCACACTTCCTCAAGATAAGGGAAAAGCAGAACATCATCTACTGTCTCCTCTCTAGTCTCTCATTCTCCTGGAATGCGCAGTCCTGATAGTACACCCCCCATATTGTTTTCAAATATCTGAGAAGTGGTGTGTCTGTTCAGACAGTGGGCAGAGGCATGACAATTCATTAAATGACAGACTCACCTTAGCCTGCAGGTGGTTGCTAATGGACTTGTTGCAAGCGTTATCTATTATTTACTTAATTTGCTGTTTCACTAGCCATGTTCACACTGCAAAAATTGTGTTATGCTTACTGTCCCACCAGAAAGAAGATCACGTGAGAGAAGTATGTGGGGAAAGAGCCCTTTGTGCATCACTGGGTTGCAGGGGAGCTTCAACTGGGGAAGACAACATAGAATGTAGGGTGCTGAAGATGAGAATCAGGTTCTCCTAGGGCTAAAAGCAGACTGGCTAATGGTGTTTTACTGAAAATAATCCAGTCAACTAAAAATAGCTGCATTTCTACCCCCAAATCATTACTCTCTCTTTTTTTTTTTTTTTTTTTTTGTAATCAATAACATGAATGTCCTTAAAACCATCGCTGCTAAATAAAACTTGAGGTCACAGCAATTTTGCCAAGGTTTATGATATTCCCAGGGATGTGCAGGCATTAATACAGAGATTAAGTTTCAACTCAGATGCTTTCTTTCCTAGCTCCTGGAAAGCACCCAAAGTCCTCAAAGAATATCTTAAGATAGACTTCACAGCAACCTTATTTGCTGAAAGGCTTTCAGGCTGCCCACACACAAGAAGCAATAGAAGTGCTTTCTAAAGAAACCAACTTGCATTGAAAAATAAACGCTTTCCCCATGCAGAAAAAACAAGTGTAAAAGCAAGCACTGTTGCTCTGGGCACTGAAATAGGGACACAAAGAGATTGAGACAGACCAAGTGAGAGCAGCAGTTCTCTGTGTGTGTCAATACAGTGTAATGCAACGGGACCCTGATCTCTCATTAAGGGCTGTAAGCATTACTGTAATACAAAGAGATCACCTGTTGATAAATACCTGCAATCTTTAATACAAGTATCTGATGTGAGTTTAGAAAATAGCCTGAAATTTTATCTGTTGTAAAAGATCTGTGGCACAAAACATGTTGTATTTACATATCAGACATGGAAATTCTCTAACTGCAAAAAAAAATAAAAATAGAAACTGCTGAAAGATGAAAAAGCAAACTGAAGAATAGTGGGGAATGGGGAAAAACAATTAATAAAAAACAGATTAAAAGGAATGGTGCCCCTCTATCTACCCCTTCTGTTTGAAAGGACACTGCCCAGCAAACAGTAGGATGCCAGGCACTCCATCAGCAGCACTTCCAATTCTGGGGTCATATGTATTAAGCCACAGCCCTGTACAGGACGGTGCCACTCGGTCCAGATCCAAGAAAGCACTTGGACTAATGTTCAGTTTTCAGCTCCACTGAAGTCAAACTTCTGATGACTTCAGAAGGTGAGCATTTGACTTACCTATTCATTGGATGAGTACCAGGGAATAATATCACTAATCACAAATTCCTAAGTATCTCCATTCAGGTTGCAAAGGAATTTTTAAACACTTGTTTAAAGCCCTTGCCCCTAATTAAGAAAGAATTAGTTTGGCTCTGCTTTCTTAATTAAATCATTGCTCAAACCACTTTTTTCCCTCCCACATTTTCAGTCATCTTTGCACTGTCAAGAGGGCCCGAAGCCTTTCAGGAGGCAAACACACAGACTCTGATGCAGCCAGTCTTGGTCCCAGGAGCTGGTGTTTAGAAAAAAATAGAATAATAATTATCTATTCCAAGGCTCAAAATAAAAGCATGAGTAACATCAAATTTCCATGTGCTCTGCACCCTCAGGACCACTGTCCCTCCTTTTCCACTCTCCCGTGATGGCTTTACTGGATTGCCATCTTCTCATTCTGGAGGACTTACTGCAATAGGGTAAGAGCAATAAAAGAATTAGATGCAATGCGGACTGCAGCAAAGAAATCTAAACTCTGGATGAAGGAAATCTGCTCTCCTTTTACTACATTCCTCATACTTATATTGGCCCCTCACTCTGCAGACTCTGGTTTTCATCTCTCTTAATGCATAAGAAGTTCTCCGTATTATAAGCAGTTCCTTAAGTAGCCCTGGGAGCAGATCAGTCTTTTGCTAGCTCGGCTAGAGCTGAATTGGAGGAAATGCACTTCAGCTGATGAAACAGCTTCTGCTATAAACTTATGGGAACCAATTCCTAAGATTCCATATCTGATACAAAAGCCCTTTCATAAAGATTTTTATCTAACATGTTTAAACAGATCTCTTCATTCATCCCTGAATTCAGAATAAAAGCAATCTGATAAGAAATATATAGGCAACATGCCAAAGCAGAAGCAATAATTCACTGGTCTTGAAATATAGTGCTTTTCCTGGGGATATTACCAAGAGAAGGAGCGTGTGTCATCACAAAAGAAAGTCAGGCTTTAAGACATTTCAGAACAGGCTTCGTGTTTTGTTCTCTAATATCACTTCATAAATCTGGAATTTCTTGGCTGCAGGTAGATGGGCAAAGGTCGCCAAATGAGGACCTCATAAAATTAGTGTGGTTTAGAAAACGAACAAAGATCAGAAGTAATTTATTTCCACAGTACAATGGGCATTCCAAGCTGTTTACCTTTAGCAAGAGGCCAGTAGAAGGATAAAACTAAAACCCAGAAACAGGCATGTCTGAAACACTCTCAATCTTTTTGTCTTTACCTTTGTTTCAATAATCCAACCAACATTGCACAGCCTGTCCTTAAATGACATTTCATCTTATTTGCTGCCTATTTTCAAACTACAGCCACAATGATTCCAACCTTATCCCTGAGAAAGTTTATGGGAGTTACTTTTATCAAGTAGGAAGAGCATTCTTTTACTATTTTCAAGAGCACCACTTAGATGGGTTTGGTTGAATACAAACAAGTGCCTACCTCTCAGACAGAATTCAAGCATCAAACATTTTAATTCAGAACAAAAAAAACACCAGTATAACCATTTATGAATAACTAGAAACAGCCTGTTAGAATGGCAGTCTAGCTATATTACATTGGCTGTAGAAAACATCATTACTGCTCTGAAGGCAATGTTGCTTTAAGAGGTAGTATGTTGACTTAATACAGGTGTCCAAAGACAAAGTTCAAGTCCCAGACTGTGCTTGCACCGTGGGCCGTGCCCTGGTGTGATCTATGTTAACCAACGATAGACTGTAAAAGATTGGAATCCAGAAATGAAAGCTGTTCCTGTCCCTCACTGAGTGCTCTGGGAGAGCAGATTCTTGCTCCTCCTTTACATATACACCTACTACTGCATTTAATTGGCACATAAAAAGCATGCTTACTTGAAGTTGAGAGTGTGTAGTTTCTCATTTGGTCTGTATGCCTGGGAACTGCCACAACAGGACTGTCACAACAGCCAAAACATATTTGCATTATAGTCGATCAAATCAAAACTCAACAAGAGACCAAGTATCATCTGCATGAAGGGCAAGAAGGATGTCATAGAAAACACACTGCAAAAACTTTTTGTGACAATACAAAAGGAAGTGCAGAACCTTGCTAAAGCCCTAGGTCAAATAAACCAGACAGTGTCATTCAGAAGTTCAGAAAACTCCATGACAAGGCTTGGCTGCCATTAAAATGCTTGTAGCAATGTAGATTCACCAGTTTCCCACGTTGTGGTTTGTAAAATCAACTTAAAAAAAACAAACACACAACTTTAGAGAGCAAATATTTCAACTTACCATCAGAACAAGGGAAAACATGATCTAAGTGTAACAACTGAATGATGAAGTAGCATTTTTAAACACTATTATCTAAAGATTTTTTTTCCTCCTAACTCAAAGTCCCTCTTTACAAGGTCACATATGATTGAGAAGCAGCTTGTGTTCTGACACAGAACAAATGACAGTCCAGGTAATCCATTCTCATAATGGCCGTCGGATCGAATCTGCTCAATTCTCTTTTACATTTTTTATCCTTCTAGCAACCAGTATATGCTCAGTCAAGGGCCTTAATAAAGAGATGGTGTTCAGATCACCAGTCATAAAACTGGAAGTTTGTTAGCTACTTTATCAACAATGCATGGGAGAGAGAAGTATTGCTGCTATCCATTGAAGAATGTCATAGAATCACAAAACCATTTGAGTTGGAAGGGACCCTTAAAGGCCATGTAGTCCAACTCCCCTGCAACGAACAGGGACACCTACAGCTACATCGGGTGCTCAGTGTGCCTCCAGGATGACCCTGAGTGTGTCCAGTGATGGGGCACCCTCCACCTCACTGGGCAAACCTGTGCCAGTGCATCATTGCCCTTACTGTACAGCATTTCTTCCTTAGATCCAGTCCAAATCTCCCCTCTTTTAGTTTGAAACCAAGGAGATGAAGCTTCAGAGCAGCTCTCAGTAAGTGCAACTTACTGACTTCAGTCAAGCCAAGGAGATTTTCATCTGCTGAAGAACTGGTCTGACCTGTACAAGAAAGACTGCTGTGCACAATAAAAGCTTAAGGGCTGAAGCACTCTGAAATCCAAGCATCTAGACGTACATGTGAGTAAAGTCCTAACTTCAACATTTCTGCAAATTCCCATGGATGTCAGCATGGCAGCAACTTTTCTCGTGGCAGACTGCAGGGTAATCCATTGGCATCACTGTAACTACACTGATTTATTCCAGTTTAGGTCCTGTCCTTAAACTTAGAAGGTTGGGAATACATATTTGTGACCCAAATCCATTATCATGACATGTGGAAATGATAGGAATAAAAGCAGCATAAATGAAGATTTTATCATTTAAGTAAAATGGAGGGCCGTTATTCTTCATGTTTGCTTCAGTTATCATTCATTTCTTACCTCACGGATGCAAGCAAGCTATTGTTCAACTTCAGCTCTCTCAGATTAGGAAGATAGGCACCTACGGGATCAGAAGAAAGAATTATCTTGCACATCTGGTAGTAGGATAAAAGAAACTTCTGACAATTACAAGTTGAAGCATCTTATTTTACCTACCTTCCTCATCTGTTCCTGTCAGATCTGTGCTGGACCCCTTCTAAGCAAATTAATTTAGTTATTTCACTTAGAAAATATTAAACCCTTTGCATTTTTGCAACGTATATGTCATGTCTGCATGACTAATTCTACTTTTTGAAAACCCTCTCTGACAACTCTGATAGAGCACCTTTCCAAAGGGACAACACAATCTGGCTTCGTGGTGACTGTTCTCTTTGTTCTGACTAAGAATCCATATTGACTGTCAACTGAGTGATAACTCAAAAGAGCTGAAGATCAAGAGCACTTTAGATCATAGCAGTCCATGGATATGAGCTTCAGGCACAGGATACATTTGCTACTGACAACAGCAAACCTGCCCATTCCCATCAGAAGAGTTTACCCATAGCGAGAATCCTCAAGTACAATGTATCACCATGGAGTGGTAACATGAATTTTAGGCGGACTGGATCAGTGCTAAGACATTTAAACCTATTCTCTCAACAATAGTGTGACTGGCAAAGGACAATTTAGCTTCACATTCTAGCTATCCAGCTCTTCGCAAAGGATCACAAAAGGAATTTGAATTAAAAAACAACCAAAAAAGGATGGGCGTGGGGGGGAGGGGAGCAGGATCTCACAAGCAAACAAAGAAAATTATGCTGCTCATTCCATTTCCCCAAACAGTTTTTATGGCAAAAACATTTTAATAAATCATGTTTCAGAAGAAGCATTATCTTCATCTAATGCTGTTTGGAAGTGATTATAATCCACATATTGAATTTCATGCTATACTGCAAATCTTAAACGTTGTTTGTTTGCAAAGCTCTTTAGAAAATACTAAAAGCACCCATTGAGCATTTTTTTTTTTAAGGCTTATTTTTAATAATTTTCCGTAACTCGTAAAAATTATAGCACAAATTATACACACACCATCCTCATCCTGCAAGGTACACACTGTCATGTAAAATTTTATAAAGTATGGCAAAAAAACCCCACCAAAATACTTCAGATTCCCCATAGAGGAGATACAGCTATCTCTGCTAATTATTCACAGCGGTCATAAATGCTACTGAGCAAAGACTTCTGCAGACATAATCTGTGTGCTAAGAAAGACCCCAAGGGAAAGAAACCAAAATGTGCGTGATTAAAAAATAAATGCTATTTTGTTGCTGATAAGAAACCTGAGTTATTAAGAAGCAAACAGGCTTTAAAAGTCAAAGTCTGAGAAGTAAAGATGACTTGAAGGGAATTAAGTCTCGCTCAAAAGAAAACTTTCTACTGAATACGTCTGGGGTAGGTTCAAGAAAAATATACTATTAAAGGATTCAAGGAGGCCATGGGGTGTGGCAGCCAGCATTACAGGCTGAAGACAAAGTTCTCACATCTGGTTATTTCATTACTGCAACACGATCTCCCATCTCAAACATTTTGTTGTATTTTGGCACCATCAACCCCTGGGCTCTGTAGTAAGTAGGAAAGAAGAGAATGCTACGTGCTGTAGTGTGAAAATTTGCCTGGAGGACTTCAACAAAGTATTTCTCTAAAAAGCTTATGATCACAGTGCTGATCTGATTGAGAACTGAGAGCAGCATGAAACGTTATCTCCTCTATCTTTGATTCTCTTTCATTAAGTAGCCTTTTTATAGAATCATAGGTTGGAAAAGACCACTAAGATCATCTAGTCCAACTACCAACGCATCCCCACCATGGCCGCTGACCCATGAGTCTCAGTGCCATTCCTTGCAACAATGCACGAGTGTTAAATTCTTCTGCTGTGCTACTCCAGTGGAACAAAAAAGCTAAATGAAGAGTAGAAAGAAATTAAAATGTAAGGTAGGTGCTTGATACCTGATTTTTTATTGTTTATAAATAAACTTCAAATCAAAATAGGACCTGGAATGAAAACATTTCTATATAAATGTTAGTTTGGCCCTCCAACACAATGTGCATTTGTAGGGAAAAGCCTGACTATGCTATAAAATGAGCATTCCCCTGCAAACACCTACCTTGGAGCTGCTTTCTTTAGAGCAGCAGACTGCAGTTTTCAGATTACTAGCTCAATTTCTGGATAAAAAAAGATACACGTACATTCAGCTACATTGCCTTAAGTGCTGAACTTCATCAGCAGAGTAGCGACGCAGATCACATTCTGAGCTGCCTTGATATAGCAGGTGACATTTACATAACTCACTAGCATTAAAATGAAAACAGGCAGGTTCTGGCTTTATTATATTCTAAAAGCCACAGTATCTGTATTAATTACACTTGTTGTTTAAATAGCAATGCAGTATCCACAGACAAACCCAAGCTAGCTGTCGCCTAGCTACCTGAGGTCATATCTCACAAAATGTCACACCACAAACCATAGGGTTTAATGTAAATCCCCTTCTGAAGTATTTCTGATTGCTGGAGAGGTTGGCCAAGACCTGCTGCAGCCCTTGCTGTTCTATCTTCTCAGCAAAGCTTATTCATACCAGCTAAATTACCAGGCTTCTCAGAGAGGTGGTGGATGTCCCTAGAGACACTTGGGGTCAGGCTGGAGGGGCTGTGAGTGCCTGATCTAGTGTAGGTGTCCCTCTTCACCACAGGGGAGTTGGACCAGATGGCCTTCAGAGGTCCTTCCAACTCAAACCATTCTATGATTCTATGGATTAAAGGCAGCCTGGTTAGGAGGGCATGTGTAGGAGAGTAAATGTCTTCTGCCTTTGCTTCTTACAAAGAAATAGTAACAAACAGAGCAGAAGGAAACAGATAAGACAACCTGGTATGAAAAATAACATATGCCTATTGCTGAACCTTTGGCAGAGTTTTCCTTGATAAAACACTCTCTGCTGAGCAGTGGTGCAGCACTGCACAGTCCCTGTGCAGCAAACAGCTGCCTCACCAAAGAGAAGCAACAGTCTCCAGACACATAATCAACTTAGACTGGCTGCCAGAAGGCAACAATTGAATAAGTACCAGTGAACAGCATTGTGGGTAACTTGATTTGTAGCTATTAAAATCACTTAGGACTAAGAGAACTATGTAGTGTCTTAAATGACTATATCCAACCATTACTTTCAGCAGGGATTTCTACGAGCTGGTCATCAAAATGGTCCCAGATCTGTCAGCAATCAAAACTGAAGGGATAAGCTAATAAAAAGGAAACAGTCCATCTGCTCAAATATAAACTGAAGCCTACACACAGTAATAGAGAACAAAAGTAAATCCAAATTCCACAGAGCTGGATATAAGACTTGCCAGTGAGGTTCAGTGCTTTGCCTGTCACTCAGCAAGGTGCACTGAGAACCAACAGCTACAGATTTTCAGCAGCTATCCCAGATCCCACAAAGAGACTCAAACTCAAGTTCTGGAATGAAGCTTTTCATTATTCTAATACTGACCACAGAAAAACATTTTAACATTGGTCTTTTAGTGTTTGAACCTCCGCCCTGTCCCTAAGAATAAGATGGAAATGGTTTGCAAGGTGGGAATAGTGCTCTGCGATTTGTAGAAGCTGCAAAAACTTATTCAAAGGGAGCAGAAGGAAAGGGATTTATTCCAGTAGTGGGAAGGGAAGTGCAGAGGAAACATGAGAAAGAGAGATCAATGACACGTAAATTAACTTGTTTTGCTCTTCTGCTCTAATGATACTTCAGAAATCCGACAAGACTAAGTGCAGCATTTCTGTATGAGCATATGAGGAATAATGGACTGTGAGGTAAAGTTTGAAAGAGGAAATGGAGGGAAATACATATTTAAGGTAATACCACAACACAGAAGTTACAGATAAGGTACGGCATTTTGCTAGCTTGTCATAGCAAATGCATAATGACATGGGAATGGGAGCACCATTTTGGAGCACTAGTAGAAATGGTATAATAAGATTTTCTTATCAACCGGAAGAAACAAGACTGAATAGGCTATGAACTCTGAAAGAAACAGATGCAATTTGACTTAAATTACCAAGTGCCTAACAAAAAGAAACCTACCTGCAAACTAAATTGAATAATCAATACATGCCATAGAATCACTCAGGGTGGAAAAGATCTCTAAGACCATCCAGTCCATCTGTCCACCTTCCACCAATGCTGCCCACTAAATAATATTCCTTAATACCACACCTGCATGCTTACTGAGCACCTACAGGGATAGTGACTCCACCACCTCCCTGAGCAATCTGTGCCAGTGCCCAGCCTCAACTTTAGAGATATTTTCCAGACATCCAGTCTGAACCTTCCCTGGTGCTACTTGAGGCCATCCATAAGATGGCTGTGCAGTTCAAAGCAAAAGCCCCCTTTGCTGTACTTGCTTTAACTATTCTTGATATCAAAAGGCCCAAAGCAAACTGGCTGTTACATTATTGTCACTTGCACACCTTGGTGCTCTGCACGGGAAAATGAACCGCTCATATGAAATACCAGCACTGGCTTCTGGGGGTGCAACTCCCTTTGGCATGTAAAATATTACCCTGCAATAGTTGTTCAGCTTCAGGACAGGCAAAGATGGACTTGGCTGTGACAGGACTACACAGGTTGCTGCAGAAGTGCCTTCCAGTCAGGAAGAAAGGAATGTTCCACACTCTAAGTGTTGACTCTGCTATTGAAGAAATTCCTGCAGTAATTCCTTACTTCTCTTGAGCAGAGATGATGACACAGATGAATTACAAGCATTCAGAGCCTCCTGGGGCTCATCAAATTATGTATCTAGAGGAGCTTCCTCAAGCACATTCTCCAGCACAGTTTGATGAGGTAGCATAGGAAGCAAATCCAGGAGGCTGGCAGCACTGGCAGCCTCATACCACCATCGATTTTCCAGCCACAGGGGAATCTTTCAGTGGAGACAAACTGAACTTTGGCTACTCTGTCTCACTAGAATAGCAACAAATAACCTAGAGGGCAACTTAATCAGTAAATACTCATTTAAGTCCTTGAAGTATATCATGAGGAATTGGTTCAGTTCTCTCATTGGAGAGGTGCTCCAGTCTTTTGAGCATCTTTGCAGCCCTAAATGGCGTCACCCATCCATTGCTGTAGCATTCAGTCTTAGAGTCTCACAGAAGAAAACAGTGATCATGATATGAGGGCTACCAGGAAGAACATGTTTCCAGAGCCCTCCAGTACAACAGTACCTTACATTGGCTGAGTTTCTGAGTCCCCATTCCTGATAAAATACAATAGAGAAAAATTCGAGAAAGCGTTGTTTTCTTACCAAAGTTCCCCAAGCTGCTCTCTCTTGTATCTACTCGCATCTCTAGGGCCTTTACTTGCTGCAGATCATCCATCCCTGTCAAAGCTTTCTGTAAAAATAAGCAGAGAAATGTGTATTCCCACACAACAAGCCAGGTGATACAGGAACAGAACATTGTAGCACTGCTTGAAAGCCTTCCTATGTCAGCAGTAGTCCAGGTCAAAACAGCTGGATACATGATAACATTAAAATAAACTTAGTATTCAGAGATCTTTCTTTCTAGCAGCTCTGAATTACTTCAGCTTCATATAACTTCTACAATGCTCACACAGTCAAGGCAGGGCATTACATTCATCTTGCAAATCAACAAAAGATTACATGCCAATTATCTTCATTTAAACTACATGTCCACACTGTAAGAACTGTGTAATATTTTACTAATCCTAGGACAAGAAATGGTACCCTTGGTGTCACCAGGAATCAAAAAGGTGCCAGGTAGTAAAAAACTCAACAAAATACAATGCTTAGCTTTTTAATCTATCAAAAACTTATCAAAAGGAAACAGAATTTTAGCTCAAGACAGTCATAAAACGGTTGCATTTCTGAAGGAACACAACACTAATTACAAGAAAGACAAATTTCCTATAAAAGAACTAGTCAATGCCAAAGGAAGTCTCCAAAATCTTCCTTTGTTACTGCAAAATCTCTGTGATAGGGTCAACCACTGTATTAAGGGTGTGTGTGTAAATGCAGCTATCACAGGTTTTTGTTTTGTTGGTTTTTTTTTTTTTTTCCTTAAATATCTGGAAATTGGCACTGATACATTCCGGTTTTTCCTCTGTATTTAATATAGGGTAAATCAAAACCACCCTTTTTCTAACTTAAACACAATGAATGATAAAGGGAGCCTTGAACCAAAATCCTGGTGTGCCTCTTTCCAAAAGAAAAGCCTGAGAGAGTCCACTCGGTAACAAGACTGCCATCTCTTCACTTACACTGCTCCTCTCTCCCTCCATTCCCTCATCCAGGTTACATGCCCCACTGCTTCCTTTCCATCAGCTCTGGGCACTCAGTGAATCCTTCATGCACCAATTCAATGAAACAGACCAAGAGAGAATTCTACCCCTTCTTCCTGATGGGTTTGTAGTTCATGGAGCAGCCTGAAATACTCCCAGAGAGACGAGGACAAGGCTTTAGGTCACTGCAATTGCCTGAAAGAGCTGAAGCTACAGATAGTGATGCAACTGCTACATTTTCATCTTTCTATGCTGAAGAGTTAAGACTTAAAGCTATAAAAGTTGGCTTCAAAGAAAACATCTGATTCTGATTATCAGTTTGTCTTCAACGATGCAATCAAGAGCATGGGCTGAAAGAAGTATTGTCACCTGCCTTTCGTCACACTACTGAACATGAAGGAACAAAGTCACTCAGTGACGCCTACCATGTAAGAAATAAGTTTTCTTACAACTAGAAAGTCAGAACACACTTTTGTTTGTTTTCATTTGGAGGTCAAACTAATATAGGGGAAATGATTCATTAGAAGGGAATTTGTGTAGGACCACCTCTGTTTATGAGTTTTTGGAGGGAAAAATAATCACAAGAACATCTAGTTGATTTTTGCAGGGAAAAAACAGCAGTGGCAACATTCCCACTCATCAAGCAGAATTCATATTGCTCACAAGTGATCAATTTCATTCACTCTAATGGCTCTACATTCTCTAACAAACAAAGGACCAAAACACTCAGAGTGAAGCTGAGATGACAGCTTACAAGGGCATCATTTCAAGACCAGGGTTGATGAAACAGCTAAGCATCGCTCCTTAAAAAGCTTACATGCTGAGTAAGGCTTTGAGGTAAGACTTCTCAGAAAGAGAATTATCCAAAGTCTTCACCTGCTTTCCAATCACCTTTCAGAAACAATGTGTAAAATTAGTGTCAATCTCAATTTTTAACCGTGATTTTAAGCTTCTGTCCTCCCTTGCCTCCACAGTAGGACATGATAAACAAAGTTCTAAAGCAAAAACTCCCCATACCTCAGTGGCATCCAGGAATATGCTTTCAATCCCCAGACGCAGACCCCAGAAGAACTGTTTAGTTTCTGCAAAGGCAGCAAGCGTAAATACTACAGACAGCTTTCTCCCCCAATTAAAAACAAGGTACTTTACTGCAATCCATATTTTGCAGTCATCCTTTTCAGCAGACAACACTATTTGTCATGTACCATGACAGCATGTGAGAAATGAGAGCTAGCTGACATCCTGGCATGCATCCACAGGCTCAAATTGCTGGGCTTGGATGCAAGCTCATTGTCATGAAAGGCAACACCTTCTGATAAATACCTCCCTGGTCCAGGCCAAAATAGCCCTAATAGCCTACTTCATTAAAAGACTGAGTAGAAAGAGGTCCCAGAACAATAACCTTTGGGATGTGCATTTCGTCAGTATATCAACAGAATGCCCTAGCACCATGCCTTTTGAATGCTTTTGCCTTTCCCCACTGCTCCCTCCAAACTATCCTTCCTCTTGCCATATCCCAGACAGCCTCTTTTCACTACTCTGACCACAAGAGATGCACTTCTGCTCCTTGTCCTCGTCTTTCAGAATCAAAGAGTAAAAGTCACACAAGGTTATATTTTCCTCTTCTAGATTTCCCTATTCTTTCTTTTCCCATGGGTGGAAACCAGATTTTGTTCTCCTTTTCCCTCTTCCAGATCCACCATTCGTTCTTTTCCCCCTGACTGAAAGCTGAGCCACTTAACTCACCAACATTCTGTGCTGCAACAAACAGAGTTGTGGCCCCAGCACTGTAGAAGGTTGTCAACTGCCACCGCTGGCTCTTTGAACTATAGACTGCTGATTGAAGCACGCGTTAAGCAAATGCAATAGACTCCATCTGTTCGCAGTTCCTAGCTCCCTGTTCCACTCTTCCAACAATCACCAGGAAAAGCACTCTTTTTGCCTGCTGATGCTGAGGGAGTTCTTAGAGAGTTTGAAACTGACAGGCTGTGGGATGCAAAAGCCATCATGCTACGTGAAAGAAACATGAAATGAGGATATGAGCTCATTACAAAGGCACTGGAAGCGCAAGGAGTCCAGGTGTGGCTGGGAGCTGGTTAGCAAGAAAAGGGTCAGTGCAGAAGAAGGTACCTGGAGAGGACAGCTGGGACACTCCTACTCCCTAGGCACCTTTCCTGGCATACTGGTGCAAACAGAGGACTCTCAGAAGTCACAGACACAACTCTGGCAGCAAGACTGGGGAGAGTAAAGGAAGGACATGGAAACACTTAAAATAAGAAGACAATAGGACCTTCCTTTTATACTGCTGTTTGATGTCAAAGCACAGGAACCTTCAGCAAGAATTAAAAGGAAGGATACACAGAAGGAATTTTGCTGCTGTTAGGTTGTAAGAAAAAACAAACAAACAAGCAGAGCAAAACACACCACCAGGGATGATCAGATTGGACTGAGGGATGTCTGGAACCGTGTGGTTGACATGTTGTGCTAAGGTGCTACACAGTGCTTCACTCTACGGCTGTGCCAGGTGTAGGACAAACTCGTGCTCTAATTCAGAGGTGTCCCACTGTGGCATCAAGTAATGGCTGTCTGACCAAAGCTCAAAAGGATGTACTGGCAGCCAGAGACAAGACTCCTGCCCATGTCCCAGGAACGCTTACTGCTATGAAAGTGCTGTGCCATCTAGGGTTTCCTTCTGTAGTTTACAGCTGTAAAGCAGACAAAAAGGTACCAAGGATCTCTTCTAGGCAGAGTTGAATTGACATCAGAAAAATGATCTGAAAAATTAATTATAATTCCAGGTTGATTGCTGGTTTCCAGAGAGGATTCTGCCTGCCACCTACCCACTGAGGTGGGTACTGGTTAGATAGAGGAGGCAGTTGTTTTCTGAAGAATCAAACAGCAAAGTCCTTCCTGCACACCATGTTCAAGAACGTGGTCTGACAACTTGTGCAGCGCTATACTCCACCTTAAGTCTTCTTATTTGGGAGAACAAATACCTCTGGAAAAGCAGTGCACAATTCTTTGAAGCATGAGTGATAAGCAAAACAGAAATGGACCAAGTTCATATTGCTGTTTTGCACCTCCTTTGAAACAAGAGTAAAACTATTTCTTCCACAAGATCATGCAAAAGCTATCAGTGGCTAGTATAGCCAGTAGTTTAAGAAGCAACCCCATAATAGCTCACAAAGCTCTCTCATCCTGCAAAACATTTGGGCAACACCTGACTGGAGAGCATGCGTCCGTCTGGAAAGCTTCTCTTCTGACTGACAAGAAAAGCCACAAGCATACTATAAAAAAACTGCAAGTGAAACATTCTTCTGTGTTTGTAGAGCTTCCCTATTCAGGAATGCTGGGAAAGTCACCTGGGGATGCTGGGAAATACAGTTTGAGTCCCACTTGCAACTCTCTGTAAATTCCTTAATTGGAAATAATGTCTGTGCAATTAAAGCTGGTGTACACAACTGATTTCTTTGCTCCTCACTCAGTTTTTCACATGCTCTAAGAAAAGCAGAGATGTTGCTGAAAAGCACATTGCACGCAGCTGCCTGAGAAGCGTTTCCAGCTGTGTGCTCATTTTGCTGATGCTGGTTAATTTGGCCAGCACAGGAATTCCTGAGTGGTGAGCTTATTTTCTTCTAATACTACACCTGTATGCAAATATCATTTTCATGTCTATTCATGCATTCATTGCTTTTCACGGGGATTTTATTTCAAATTCCCAGCCCAAGAATCATCTCCCATTGCACAAGAAAATAATGCTGCCGCAAGTATGGCAACTCCTATTTCTTCTAAGAAGAAAATTACTAGAATGTTATAACCAGGTTTTAAGCATTGGGATCTTCTTGGCTGGTACAAAAACAGTAGTGAAGAAATGACTGAAGTTTAAATGGAAACAAATACTTCACCAAAGATGTCTTTTTGTTTTTTTCCTCATGCTAAAGCTCCAAGTCACACAAACAGTTCTACATGCACAGCCTTGTCTTGCCAGCACTGGTCCAGCTCCCTGCTGACCTATCCTGGGGATTCACAGTACTGACACTTTTCCTTTCTTAATTGCTAACAAGGATCTGATGCTACAGGCTGCTAAGAGCTCTCTCTCTTACTACCGTAAACTTCAAAGGAAATGAAGGGCTTGGAACTATATGGGAGGTACAGATATAGCCTGTACCATTCCTCCAGAAAGAAACACAAGCTCAAGTCCAACTCTCCTGAATTAACACTCACAATATCATAGACATACCAATTTTTGCTTCAGATTTAAGGCTTTACATTCCCTCACACAAAAACATACTGCAGTATGAATTCTTGTTTTCAATCTAACAACATGCATAGTAAGCGCCTGCATTTCAACACACTACACACTTACAATTCAAGACTTAGTTAAGCAGCTGTTACTATATGCAAATCTGTTTTGTTTTTTAATAAAAAACATGCATATGTGTATAAGTATATGCATATAAATATACTCCTGACACGACAATGTGAACATAAAACATCAGATGTTTACATAGCAGGATATATATGAGACTTCACTGGAGTGAAGGCTTTAATATTAGGGTAAGAACATACAAAAGGAAAGCTCTGAAAGTAAAAGAAGCTTTGTAACTCCTTTTCTATTCACAGTATGCTTACTGCTATCTACCATCTCAAGCAATTTGAACTAGCACAGAAACTAGCTGTGCTTTTAATAGAAGAATGAACTAGAAGACCTCCAGAGGTCCCTTTGAACTTTTTTTTGTTTTAAATCATTATAAATGATTGCCCAATTCTAAGGAAGGAATCAAAAGATCCGAATTAAATCGGTTATGCCCATCTCCTGACTCCACATATTATAAGTTATCAAGATTTTGCACCTGTTCCCTTGATCTCCAGTTTCTTCTCAGATTTATACAACTCACAACTGTGAGGAAAACTTTCTGCCAAGCAAAAAAGGAAGTGACTGAGTCATTCCAATGAGAATCCAATCTGTTGTTCCAGGACCCTCCAAGATTTTCTTCGCCCCATGAGGACGAGTGCATTCCACATGAAATACACCCTACAACAAAACTAAACACCACTTCCAAACATGTGTTCCCAAGTTTAGAAAGCACGATTAACTGGGGCAGGATCAATAAACAGTGCAATAAGAAGAACGTTGTCTTTCTTCTCTGAAGACCACATAAAAACTGTGATGATACCAAAAGCCAAGAAACTGAAGTGGTAAGCTCTGAGAACATGACGATGTCTGGAAAATCATTTGTAATTTGTTCTGAGAATTTGATTCTCATTGTCTAAGTCAGAAAGAAGCTTTGCTTCCAAAATGCAAGCAGGAGGTAGGGGGGTTTAATGAGTAAAAGTTGGATTCAGGAAAGGTGAAACTCCCAGTTTCAGTTCTACCATACTTAATGGTAAACCTGTGTATCCCCCATTAAAAATGAGTTTTCAGAATAAAGGGAGAAAAAGGAAGAATTTGTTCATGCCAGCACTCTATAGCATATGGCAGTGCACTTAAGCACCACACAAGCAGAAGAGGAGAATGGAGCAGCAGACATTAAACAAGACATATACAAAGGGAAAAGCAAAGAACACTTATTGATACAGATAAAGATTAAACAGTACAACAGAAAATTGCTATTGATACTAGAGGAAAGAATAAAAAGAACAGCTAATGATACCAGCCCTACCATCAAACGCTTTTGACATGTAGCTTAGATGAAGAGTATTCAAATGCAAAAGGACAAAGTGTGACATTACAGCAGGATAGATTCTAGCAAGCAAAGAAGAAACTACTGAAGGTGTTATTAACCCAAGCAGAACATGGAATCACAAAGGATTTCAAAGGGAACATTATGCTGGAATGAGGTCACAGAAAAACACAAAGCCCATAGTGAACAAGCATAAGATTTAAGCAAGGTGATGGTCTGCTGTGAAGAGCAAGAGAACAGCAAGGGAGAGTTTTGGAGTAGCTGCCTGTCTCTCGTGTTGTGGAGTTCAGTAAGGCAAAAAAAAAGACAGGGGAAAAAAAATACAAATTTTAAGGCCAAATTCTCCTCTCTTTTGAAGGAAAACAACCTGGCAACTGGAGAAAACGTGATGGAGTATGAACATCCTATCTTTTGAAGAGTCCTTAGTAATGAAGTAATGGAGAGTAATGATTTCATTAGTGAATGGAGATTATGATCCCTCCAGAAAAAGGACAAACTCAGACAAGCTTGCAGGCTGTGATGCATGGCACCCAATCTTTAAAGGTTCTATACAGCCAGACCTTCAAGGCTTCCCCATACAAAACCAAAAAAAACAACAAAATACACCTGCACATATTGGAACAAAGAAAAATATATCTTGGAAAAATTCTCCTCAGGAATCTCCATAAGGTGTCAGAAACCTGCCTGTATAACACTGCAGAACTGGAGCTTATGTCTTTACCTTTATAGTATAACATTAATAAGTGTGTATTTTAAAAACCTGTTTGTTCCTTCTTAGAGCCCCTCCGGTGAATGCAATCAATAACTTCTAAAATATTCACAACTACTAAAAGACAAACAAAATGACATTACGAGTGTGTTGATTCAAGCGGAAGAATCTTTCAGACCACTTGGTTATCAATGGCATGTGGTTGCTATACTAATATGCCCATGATTGTTCTTCAGGTTGAAGTGGTTGGGCAGCATATCTATTTTTACATTAGAAAATGAAGAAGTAGTAAATCCATGGAAGCAGCAATTTTGGTTTGATCAGTGTAAAGGTCAAAAAATAGATCAATTGGATGTTATTAAAACAAGCCATAAACACTGTTAACATTTCCTTCACAATGTCATATAGTTTCTCCTCTCAACAAGAAGTATCTTGGCTATGCCAACACAAATGTCAGGTTCCAGGACCAGGAGATAACTGCATCCAGAAAAATTAGTAGGACAGCATGCATCCATTTAAAAGAGTGAATTCCTTACAAATGTTAGTGCACACAAATATCTGGAACTGCTGTAGAATTTAACTTCTGATCTGTATAAATAATAAAACACAACCAAACAATGAAATTCAGTTTCTTAGATGTGGATAACACTGCCTTAGTGAATGCTTTTCTGCTTATAATTGATAGTGAACGAAAAGCTTCAGAAAGAGAAGAAAAACCACAACCATTCCAACTAAAGCACTTTCTAAGGGTTTCATTCAGAGTTTATTGAAATCAAAGGGCAGCAGTTCTGGTTACTGTAATGGGCTTCCTTTCACATCCTAAGATAACAGACTAATCCGAGAGCTTCCCATTGGGCTTATAAAGGGTGCTGTAGGCCACAAACATATTACTCTGGTCAAACTCCACATCAGGTTTTAAAGAAAAAGACCAGTAAGTTGTCAGTGGTTGACATAAGCCAAAGGAAAGTGAACGGGGTAGATCACAAGGCCACACATCGAATTTGATTTCTTGAAAGTTTAAAATATACACTCTACAGAAATCAGTGTTCTTAGGAGAAGACTTGGGTACCACTGGAAGAGACATTCTGAGAACAACTGGATATCTCAGCTCCAGTGAGTGGTCATAACAATGGTTGGCATATATTGAGGAAGTCATGTAAACCTGCAGTCAGACATAACCCCTGCAGAACGTGAATGCAGA
This sequence comes from Excalfactoria chinensis, assembly GCF_039878825.1. Classification (NCBI taxonomy): domain Eukaryota; kingdom Metazoa; phylum Chordata; class Aves; order Galliformes; family Phasianidae; genus Excalfactoria; species Excalfactoria chinensis. Next base: position 50,705,099 of record NC_092829.1, read on the forward strand.
GGATTATGAACATGGAACACTATCCTGTGCTCTGGGAGCATCTGAAGCACAGCCTTGCCCCCATCTGTCTTTCATGGACTTCTACCCAGCTCTGCAACACAAAAAACTGCAGCTTCCTCCTTCTAACTTCTGCTTCTAGCTCTCTTTCCCTCCAGCAGGAATAAGCAAGGTTATTTTCCCAGCTCTTAGCTCCCTAGGGATTCTACTCTTAATTAGTATTGAGCAAATATAGCACAATATACAACCAAGAACTCCTTCGCTAGAGATTTCAGCACGTTACTCTCATTCAAGAAGCTGCACACCAAAATCACTTCCCTCTGGTCAAAAAGGAACACAGCTTTCAAATGTGCTTTGAAAGCTCACACTTCGATAAGTAGAGAAAGTATTTATAACACTTGCAGAATATTTTAATTGGCTTCTTAGAAAGACAGAGGATTTCACTAATTCAGAACAGAAGTTAAGCTTTTTAAGTTTTACTTTCAATCCATAGGAAAGGTTCACGTAAAAAGCTTTTTCTAATGCTGAGATTCAAGGTACTTCAGAAAGCTTTAATGAGATCTCTTTAAAATGATAATTACATTACCCATACTTCACGCTGCTTCAGGAAAGCTGACAAAGACAGCAGCATTCACGCTGGCCGTATTTTTGATATGAAACAAGGTGAAAAGACAAACATTTGATACATTTCCACAAGACAGAATCCCATTTTATGCAGAAGCCTAGCTGTCAGACATGCAATGCAACAATCTGCATTCATCACAAGGGCTGCTGGAAGGTTAAGCTAATGCAGCACTTCATATGTCAGTTTCCTTCTTCTACTTCATTAAAAAGTTGGATGTCAACTCACCAGTTTCCTGGGGGAAAGGTATTCATCCAGAAGTAGCTCTCCATCATCTTTAATCAGTGGACTGGGATTTAGGTTACCTCGCCAACTCAAGTCAGTCACCCGGACTGCAGCTGAAGCTGGACGAGAAGCAGTGCCAGGATTCCACTTCAGGTCCTTCTTCATATGCTTTGGACAAAAGAGAATAAACAGTCTGATTTTATTTTATTTTTTCCCCTGTATTTATTATTTTCCCTTCAGCAAAAAGTATTTTGACTGCTGTTGCAGGCTACTTGCAGCAAGTACCTATAAAGACAGAGGTTTCCCTAATCAGAAAAAACTCAGTGCAGTGCATCACGTAACACGTATTCTTCCTTTTCTTCACCCACTAGAGCTAGTCATAGAATCATAATGGTTGGAAAAAAACGCTAAGATCATCTATCCCAATTGTCCACCCACCACCAAGGCCACCTACTAAACCATGTCCTTAAGTACCACATCTCCTTGGTTCTTGAACACCTCCAGTGACAGTGACTCCACTACCTCCTTGTGGAGCCTGTTCCAACACTTCACTACTCATTCTTCCTAATATCCAGCCTGAGAACCTGACAGAACAACTCGAGGTTACCCCCTCTCATTCTATTACTGCTGTCTGGAAGAAGAGACTAACCCCAACCTCACCACAATCTCCTGTCTAGTTGTTGTAGAGGGCAATTAAGTTTCTCCTGAGCCTCCTCCAGACAGAACAACCCCAGTTCCCTCAGCCACTCCTTATGAGGCTTGACTGGGAGCATTAATGTATCAACAACAGGCTAGCCTAGAGAAAAGCTTTCTCACTCAGTTAACGAACACCTGCAGTTGCCTCACCTCACTGTGGAGAACCAGAGGAAATCCCCATTCTTAGTGCTGGAAAAGTAATTAAATAATCAAGGTAATCATAACTGGCTGATAAGGCTTCACTGGCAGCTCAGACCTACCTCCCCCTTTCTACTAATAAACAAAAACAGGAGTAACTTCTGACAGGAAAAACAGGAGAAACTAAATGCTCAGTTAGTGATTTCTATTCGAGAAGAGAAGCTAGTGAGAGAGGTTTACACCAAAGGGACTCCTCATCTCGACTGCATGCAAGCAGTCAGTCTTCATCTCTGCACAGGCAAAGGAAACCTGAAAGACTCAGAGCAGCCAGAGAACAGCAGCTTCCCATTAAGAAGAAAAGCTGATCTCCCAGTACTAGACGTCTTAGCTTTTGGGAATAAAATATCTAGCCTATCCCCTTCTAACACCAGCTTCTTTCTCCAGACAATCCCAGAATTACTAGGATCCTTTCCTGTACATTCCTTGGAGCAGGTCTTTATGATGTAGTCATTACATGGAGTTGTAACAATCATAGAATGCCCAAGGAACTTACATGATACCAAGGTCTTCTGGTGCTGACTTTATTTTTCTAATGTTACTTTTGCTGAAAAACTGACTTGGAATAGAGTATCTGCTAAACAAACACTGGACAATTATAAAGGATTTGTTGGGATCATGTCTAATACTGTTGATTCCTTCTAATTGAAGCAAGTATCGTTATTATCCAGAGATAATCCTGCATGTTACTGGAGCCAGGTGGATCAATACTCAGAAATTACTGATGTAACACTTGAGTACAAAATGCACATAAACAGCAAGACTGTGTAGATTAGGGCTGGAAGGAGTTAAAACACTTGAATAAAACAAGTTATTGTTCTCCTTCCTTCAGTCCATTGCTATTACACTTCAGAATGCTCTTATCTTTGAAATATGTGTTGATACAGCATTTATTTATGGTTTGACAAGCAGATCAATTTGTGGCTGAAGACCTGAAGTAACACTTCCAAATCTATGCTTCCTGCTATTGATCCAGTGCTTGTAATTATTATAACAATGGATTAGTAGGAAAAAAGTATTTTCATTAGAAATTTTCTGGGATAGAATTGAGTCACTGTCAGCAAACAAAGCTAATCTTTTCATCATGCTTCCATGTTCATGCAATACAAAACTTTCTCCAGAGAAGAAGAATTTGCTTGTGAATACAGATCAAAACAACATCCTCAAAACGAGGGCTAATGAAAAAGAATGTAAGAATCCTAATGGTGACGTGCCAACCTTAAATAAAAATCCACGAGCCTCCAAACCTCCAGAAGAAGTCCTGCACACCACCTGCCCTCATGCAGATACAGAGCCAGGTTGTACGCTATTTTCAGTGTTGCCTAACCTGAGGTGGTTAAAATCTTTCCAGTAAAGCCATCTCATCCACTCATTTATACTACTAATAAATAAACGAGAAATCATGGCTCTGTCAAACACACTGGCTAAGAAACCAGTGACCCTAAGTAGTGTTGGCCTCAGGGAACAGTTCACAGGGGACTGGAAAGATTTCATTGTCAATGAAGAGGTCTGAAAAGTCACCAACCTGAAGATTGACTCCACAGAACAGATGGCTGCATCGGATACTTTGAATATATATGCTGAGTGGCAATACATAACATTCCTGCAAGTTAGTAACACCAAACAAAAACATTCAAAGAAATCAATAGGAAAGCAAAGCAATGCCAACAAGCAGCTGGGAGAGTCAGGGAAAGACTCATAATTGCTGAAATAGAATGGAGTTTGCCCTGCCTGTGAACACTGATAATAAAAGACTGAAAGAAATAGGAGGATTAATGTTTTCAGGATTTGCACTGGGGATCTTGATTTAGCAGTCTCTTCCATGCAGACAACTAGAAGCAGACTATCAGTGAGACAGGAGACCCCAAACAGCTAAGCTGCCAACTTCCTCTAACCCAAAGTGAGTGTGATAATGATGAACATAACAATTTACAGGCGTGCTGCAAAGCTTCATTAAAACCTATACGACACTTTCAACATGCTTAGATTAGCATAGCAACCAACATTCCCAAGGTTGGAGGAATATTAAGCGTATTCAGTTTATCATTTGAAAGTCCCCAATAACAGTGTTGCAAGTTGCCATTCCTCTCACACCTTTGTGCATTGCACTAAAGCCATCAGAGAAGCCACCCATCCCTTTTGCAATACCAAGCCATTTGTAAACGGAAAACAAATTAGTCTTTCGCCATCTCTCAGAGCCCCCAAGATTACCTCATAGCCCACGTGATTTCAGGCTGTAGAGTAGAAGTCCAGGAGAGTGGGTTTCTACCTCTCTTTCCTCTGCTTTGGCTTCCATAGTTCCTCTTTCCCTACTCCTAGCACAATTCTTCTATCAATTATAAGCTCTTCTAGCTTCAAACAAAGAAGGATGATATCCCATACAAAACCAAAACTCTACTCCCTTAGACCAGTTCCTAAGTCAGTAGCCCTTTTTTTTGTCCTTGGCTACCCATGACGTCCCAAAGCCCCCCTGCATCATGTCAGGTAGGGTGCTGTGATCTGTATATCCTTACCATTATACCATCATCCAAAAACATACCTGGAAGAAAAACACATCAGAACCATTTTGCCACTCCTTAACGAGAGGAAACTCACAGTGAAGACTTTACTTTCATTTGCCTTGTACTGAGTAATCATTGTTTAATTCAGAAACAGATTACAGTAGTGCCCATACCGTTACCACAAATGATTTGTTGTTTACTAAAGATTTGACAAAGGTCTGGCTCATGAGACCAATGGGAACCATGAGTGGCCCTTAAGTATAACTTTGTGCAAGTGCACTGCAGATAACCTCTTCTGGAAAATAACTGTTTGGGCAGCTGGAATTTGCTATGATGTCATCAGGAAACTACTGTTACAATAATCCGCTCCTAATGGCAAAAACAGTTCCTGCTACTCTTATGCAATATAAAGCACCCTGCAACACACCACTCGATTTTAGCAGGTGTGACTTTCAAAAGCTGAAAAATAAAACATCTGACCTGATATTAACGGGAGTCTTTTGTTTTGGAATGGGTGATACTGTCCTAATCTTCTGTTTCTCTTCAACAGAAAGAGGTAGAATGTACTTCAATGCTGCTGTAATATCAGGGGATCACATAAACATTGTAAGGAGCATTTATAAACATTCCACCTGTATGGGCCATTATAGAAAAAAAACCTAAAGCCTTTACAAGAATGCTGAAATAAAGGAGAATTCTCCTCCCATTTAACATCATTAAAAATTCTCTGATTGCTATGACACTGGATGATTCAACTGTTTACAGTAGTAGTTTTGTTTTACCCTTTGAGAAATTAGAAGCTTTGGGTCAAACAGACTCTCACAAGCAGCAAACATATAGATTTTCCTCACTGTTTATCTTCTTTATGGAGTCAGAGGTTGTAAGAGTGCCTGGTGGTCCTTTGGTATTGCATGTAAATTCTGCCCTGTAGTTGCCATGGCCATAGTGGGGAAGCCTTAGGATGTATGCCTCTCAGTCCCCAGGAAAAGCTTTTGGGAGCCTCCTGATGTTCATGTTACTCCATGCACAAAGCTGAGTTCAAACTTTGCTGCTCTCCAGAGATGTAGTGGTCCTAGAGAAGAAAGCCCATGCTGCAAACCTAGTCTGGGCTTGAGACAACATTCTTGAGGCATTTCATGTTCTTGCAAAACAAAGCAGTAATAAATAAAAAGGCAATGCATTTAAATACCACCGATTTCTCTTTTATACATCTATAAATTGCATGTATTAAAATAGCAAGCCAGGTAATGCTTTCCCACGCTCTGCCAAAGAGGCTGTAAGGTGATGAGGAATTTTTATCCTATGTGCTGGAAATACCTCTATATTAAATCACTCTGAAACTAGCCTGACAAATGCTGTCTTGATAGCAGGAGAAAAAGCAGATTGATCCTTATTATACATGCTGTTACGTGCCAGAGAAACAATAAACCCAAGTCCATTCAATTGTTTTTATTTTCAGAGCACTGTGGTGGGAAGGGATCAGTGGCAACTTCTACCAAGACTTAAACATTCATTGATACCTTCTGTGGTGCAAGTGCTATGAACTTCAAATGAACATGGATTATCTAAATCCTTGCCTGAAATTGCAAGAAGCCAGAGAGAGAATTTTTTTTTGAGGCAGGCTTTCTGCTGCAAGAAAATGTCTCAGGAGGCTTCCTTCTGCTTTCTGCCATCACCCTTCTCCACCACAAACATAAGAAGAGAAAAGCAAGCAGTAGTACATGGCAATACTACATGAGCAATACTATATGAGCAATGAAAGTTATAGGAAAACACACCTGCAGGGTGACTGTGAATTTGCTGCCCCAAAATCTCACGTGCTACTACCTTAAATGTAACAGATATCCCTAGAGCCAAAGATGGGGGAAAGTATATTTTAAAGCAGTCCTCAACATTATAAGTTCAGCTTTGTTAAAATAAGAAGTATTCATCTGTAACATTATTCTTTCCAACTATTCCCAAGGTACAGATATTAATTTAAACTATAGCACCAGCTTAATGAAGTCTTCTGTAAGAAAACACTTAATATTCTTTTCTCTTTGGATCTTACTTCCAATATTCTCTTTATTTCAGAAGATAGAATATGTAGGTAAGTACACACTCTCTGAATGAATTAAGGTTTGATCTTATGCTTAATACTCCACCGGTTGTCCTAATATCTATTGCATATTCTGTAATCTTTAAAAGACAATTAACCCAAGCAATTACTCTTTCTAAAAAATCAACCAGGTCATTCACCTTTCTAGCACTTAAAAGGACTAGCACTCTCATATTACAAGTAAGCACTCAGCAGTTTCTTTGAACTGTAGATACCAGTCATGTTAGATAGCCATGATGCTCTGAGGACACAAAACCCAGTGAGGTTTTGTAAAGACAATAGTATTTTAAGATCAGTGCTTGCAGTTAAGAATACTAACGAGATAAACTCTCCTCTTGTCACAGGCACCCATTCATGTGCTACATGTTCTCTAAGCCTAAAAAAGAAAATCTAACTCAACACCACAGTTTTAAGGCCCTAATCCTGAAAAAGACTTATTTGCATAAATAACTTTCCATATAGTGAACAGGAGGATTATACAAGAACAAAGTTCATCACCTGGCTAATCCAAGAAAGAATTAAAGAATCATTAAGGTTAGAGAAGAGCACCAACGTCCTCTAGTCCAGCCATCAAACATGCTTGCTAAGTATGCCCCCCAGAGCCACATCTACCCTTTTATTGAACAGTTGAAGCATCCACCGATATCACTTAAATATTAACATAGACATTTTGAAGAGGACCTCAAAACAAGTATTTCCTCTTCACTACACCTCTATGAGATGCAGTCTACAACCATGCTAAAGATTTCTGCTCTTCATAAACACATACTAAATGAGATGTGGTTGAAGTCCCATAGTTAAGGGCTCATATCAAATCATCAGTTATCCAAATTGTTTCTTCTTTAGTTCCTGATTTGACCGAGAAGACTTAAAAATACAAAACCCAGCATACTTTGAGCTGGACTAAAGAAAGGCAGCCAGACAGTTCTCAGAGCTTGAGAAGAGCACTGTACATCCTTCAACCAGTCTGTATTTCAAGCCTGAGTACATTAGAAGAAAGATGACCTTCAGGAAACACTCCTCTTAAGATGTTTATTTACCATCCAGGAAAGCAAACAATACTGTCCCTGTGTGTAGCCTGCAACATAGATTCAGAAAGTCAGAAGCAGGATGAAACCCTATTTTAGGGGAAGGAATAAAAAAGAATTCAGCAGCATCATTTTTTATGCCCTGTATAGACATAAAATTTCACTCAATTAAAAAAATCATATACAAGGTGGTGTCAGTTGCTGCAAAGACAGGGGAGGCTATTAAATGGAAGTATCCCCAGTCATTGCAAACTTAGGTTCTGCTTTAGGAGTTGCCCTAATCGTCCTTTCCTGTCACACGCAAGTACCACAAACAAAAGCCAAAAACAAACCAACCTTCTCCTCTTACATAAATGCTCTTAAACTAGCCTTGTGGCCTTTGTCTGGACCTTAAAGCAAGATATATTCACACCAGTTGATCCTCTCCCACATCCTTATGAAGATGAGTAAGCTGTCAGAGAGAAACCAGCGTAAAAACACATTCTCCATTTTTTCCTAAAGTCCTTGCAGGCTTTCTCCATTTGTTAGAATAAAAATGCTGCTATGTTTCCTGTGACACAGATCTCAGAGATACATCCACCAGTGCCTGTCTGCACAGGTGAATGCAGTACCAGGAACCAAGCTTAAAATATTGCTGCTCATTCTCAAACTGTTCTAACTCATGGACCCAGAATTATGCCACAGCCTAAAGCTGCAGAAAAGAAAAGCTCAGCATTTTTGGATTCAAAGCATTTTTAATAATCACCATTCAGAAGCATTCCCAGATTCCATTTAAGAAATGGACTACTGCTGCACTACATTTATAAGCCTTTTGAAATCCAAACTTCTACACAGAATGAAAATGCACCACATAAAGCATTTCTGCATTTCAAAGTGCTCTGTTGTCCCCCTCCAACAATTTTCAGTCCACTCTATTAGATAATTAAGCCATTTGAACCAAGAGATTCCATGGCCTGCAAAGCCATTTGGAAAGTCATTTTCAGTGCTGGGATGGTCCTAACTTCCAGCGTGTTGCTCTCATGGGATATACTGATTAAAGAGACTAGTCCTGGTTTAACTTGTAGGAAAATACCAAACAGTGCACAGGAGCTTGTTTAGTAATAAATAATCCCAAGATTTTAGCAAGGCCTGACAACTTACAGTGAAAAGTACCCTATGAAATCACTTTACACTACTACATAGGTTGTGTTGTGACTGTCGTGCTGGGTCAAGGCAGATGGCCAGCTCGCTACTGCAGGCAGAAACAGATACTTAAAAAACAGGATCAGAAACAGAATAGTTCAAAGCAATCCTTCCTCTGACACACTGTCCTCATTTCTGGCAACCTGCTACTTAGTAATATCCTGAGCCAAAAGGTGTGTTGTGTTTGACAGCCATGATTGATAAGTAAGGAATCAATTATTTGTCAGGTCTTAAGACAAGCAGTGGTACTACCCAATAGAAAAGTATTATCAGGAAGCAGTTTTTGAAAAGGGGAAGATGTACTTCTGCAAGGTATTGGGTTAAATTGTACAAGTCACTGCCATAGGTTGTTGTGATGGCTAAAATCAGAAATGAGGTGAAAATGGTTGGATGCATTTATGGACAATCCATCCATCTGCCTACAGCATTCATGCATTCATTAATTTATACCTTTCTTTTGCATCATCTCTTTTCCATCTCTTCCTCTAGCTGAGGAATCTCATTTTATTTTGCCTCTTTCATCTTTGTTCCATTTCATGGAAACAATTTCAGTTCTGACATTTACTTTCCAGGATGGTCAGAACTGCACAGAAGATTCAAGATATGGGCACAGAGAAAGTAAATGAATTTATACTGTTTTCAATTCACTTTTCTTTTTTAAAGAGTTTTAACATATTCCTACCAGCGGTGAGATGATACTCTCAGAGAACTACCACAGCAGCTTGTCTTTCCCAGGAAGCAATAATCTATTTAAAGCCCTTCATTCTATATACTTCCCCACAAACCCCTTCCCCCCCATGTTCATTGCTCTGAATTTGGATGGATTCTCTACTAAAATAAAAACACACACAAACATTACTTATGTTAGCCCCATAAAATAATAATAATAATAAAAATAGAAATCAAAGCATTGAGTTCTAACATTGCTGAAAAAGATTAAACAAAAACCCACGATGCAAAAACTATAGGATAAAACGGCGTTACATTTCAAATAGCTCACTATATGAGATACTGCAATGAAAGAAGGAAGGCTCTTGGAATTTGTGTTTTTCATATCTGATAATGTTGCTTTGGATGGCCCACATCAGCCATCTTCAAGAATGGATAAATTAGCCTTTATTGCATCCATCTTCACAAACCGGGCCTTCTGGTTTGTACTACAGCAGGTACTTGTGGCCCAACTGATACAAAGTACGTTTTGCTCACAGCTTAGGAATCTGCAGAAGGGATACCAATGCCACTTCATTGGCAAATTAAAGTTACATATTCATTTCTGTGAGAAGCTCATGAGCTTTCCAACTTAAAAATTACTTATTCATAATTCATCCTGAATAAATATTGAACTGTTCCAACTAGTAACAAATCTGGCAATTCCAGATGTGTGATACATTAAATAACGATACTATTTAGTAGAATTAAATTGTATACTACTTCACACTTGGAAAGTAAGCACATTTCTTTTACCACGACCCTGAGGACTTCCAGTTGTATAAGAATGCACAGACACTAATAAGGTTAAATCAATCTAGTTTGGTGCTAACTCACATTTGGTCTCATATCACATCTGAACCCTGTTTTCATGCGGAACCAGGTCCCTAGAGCTGAGGTAAAGCAAGTTGTGACATCACAGGCCACAGATAGAGACCAGTGTTCTCTGTTCCACTGACAGCAGCACACAACTGGACTAGCAAACTGTCACAGATGGATGTATCCATTTATCAGATCTCCTGAGACAAGAGCTCCAGGAATATCGTGGGACAGAGGAGACACCAGTTTCTATTCTTCACTATGTAGCCAGCAGAGAAGCCCAAGGCACCCATGGCTCTTACACTGCTTTGCATGAGTACTGGCATACATTGTCTGCAGCTCCATCTTGCTACCCACATTCTCAGTGTTGAAGCCAGGAGAAAGAACACATAGGCTTTTTATTATGCTTTTTTCTGACCTATTAATGACAGCAACTCTGTCTGAATGCTGTGTTTTTTTTTTTTAAACTGAAGTGCTTTATGCAAATTCTTTAAATTGGACCAAACCACAACAAACAGATCTGAAACATCTGAGCCACTTGTGCCTTTTCAATTACTTTACCTTTTCTTTCAGCAGTGCTGCTGTTCTTCCCCTTCTGCTTTCCATCCTTCTGCTGGAGAAATTTTCATTCACTGGTCATTCATCCCCATTTATCTTCAGTGATGCATTTGCTCACAGTGCAACACCTTGTTTGATTGCTCCATATCCTGCTTAAATAAAAAGCAGTAAGAACGAAGACTTCAAATGAAACCCCCATGGACTCTGAGCATTCCACAATCAGAAAGTATTTCTTCATCAGCTGTAACAGCACAAGCTCAAGATCAACAGACCTTAAAGATGTATCAGTACATGTAGAATCACAGAACGTTTAATGTTGGAAAAGATTCCAAGCTTGCCAAGCTCAACCCTCAAGCCCATCCGCACCATGACCCTCAGTGCCACATCCATCCTTTCCTTGTATACCTCCAGGGACGGTGACTGCACCACCTCCTTGGGTAGCCTGTTGGAGAAGAAACCTGGACCTCCTCTGGCACAGCTTGAGGCCATTCCCTTTTATCCTACTACTGTTACCTGGGGGAAAAGCCCCCCACCTCACCACAATCTCTCCTTTCAAACAGGTGTAGAGCAGCAGTACAGCCTAGAAGAGCCAAACAGAAGCATAACTAAAGCAGTTCCCAAAGGAAAACACAAGTGCATGGAAGACTGATATAGAAGTATCTACATAAAGGCAAAAACAAGGCATTTGCTGAACAGTTATTTACTCAGTAGTCGTTCAATGGGCTTTAAGAATTAGCTGAGGCTACGTTACAAGGGGAAAAGGTTAAAAATACTTTTAATTAACACGCTTCCATACTCACCAGAAAATTTTGGTCAGGATGGAAAACTCTGAGACCAACAGGAGCATTCACATGGTGAAGTAATGGAGTCTTTTCCACGAGAATGGTGCAGGCTGGGTGCATGACCAAGACAAGTCGGGCTGTTGGGATTGCTCAGGACAGGCAATCTCCCGCTGATGCGGTGCCCACAACACCTACAAACGCGCAGGAGCCTCCGGGCTGCCACCAGCTGCTCCCTGCGAGGGACCGGAGAACGAAAAGAGGCTCCCAGCAGCAGAAATCGGCCGCCACCGGCCCCGAACGGCTCCCACCGGCGGCTGGGGAGGCCCCAGTTACCCGGCAACGGCCGCCGCCACGGGGCAGCCCCAGTCTCCCTTTACCGCTCCGCCCCACCGCAACGCGCCGTGCCCGCCGGCTGGCGACCGACTGCGGCACGATGGGTGCTGGAGGAGAGAGAGCTCTCCGTGTTCCTAAGAGCGAGGGATCCTGGCTGGATGGAGCCCTGAGGATGGCTGCAGGGCAAGGCGAGAGCTGTGCAGGAGACAGTGGAGCAGAGGGAGAGGCAGAGGCGATACAGCTTTGTTAGCAACGAGAGCAGACCTTGCACTTCTGGCTCACCACGTGGCTGCATGAGCAACAGTATGCTGTGCTTGCCCCATTCACCACCTCTTGTTGGAGAGCACTATGGCATCAGCCCAGTTCTTTTTCACTGTTCAACCCCTGGTATAAATAAATAATACTCAGCAATTTCAGAAGGTTAGAATTTTCTGGGGCATCCCCAAGAGTGCCATCTGAATGTTCCACTGACCTCCTGATACAGTGGGAGAGATTAACTTGATGGAAAGACGACACAGGAGAGTAACAGCAAAGGGACTAGAGTGGATGGGGTGGTATTTCAAAGGAAAAGTAAAGGCACTCACCCATCTCCAAAGATCTCCAAGGATCCAGGCTTACAGAAAAAGCTCCAAAGCCTTCTCCAGCAGCAGTCAGCCCTTAAATGAGGTCTAGGAGTGGCCATGCAGCTGACCTCACCTGTGATCCCACCTAATTGCCTTCACCTGTGCTCCCAGGGCTGACGAGGTCCTTTCCCCAGGTGCTTAATCAGCGGCTCAGGCTGTGACCCAACAGCTCCCATACACTTTCTGAAGCAAATCTTCATCCCCTCTATGTTAGGCAAGGTGGTTTGTTTTTGCTGAACTAAGAGCTTGGGCATGAAGACACGGAGCCATCGCTGCTAGGTACACCCCCTGCACAGACAGGCCAGCAAACAGCATTCTCTTTCTGGAGCTCAACAGCTCACCAGGCATCTGCAGAGCCATATAAACTGACCGCATAACAGCCCCTCCATTCTCCAAACCAAACATGTTTGCTTTCCCTTAATGCGATTGATTTTAAAAACTGGAAGACTAAAGCACACTACGGTCAGTTTTCACAGCTCCACCAAGAGGGAGTAATTAATTAAATCAGGTTAATTCCATCATCAGATTCATGCGTTCATCAATTAGATTTGCCTATTCAAAGACAACAGTTACCTTATCTTTCAGATTCATCACTTAGCACTATTTCTTTTGGGGACAGGAAAGTGGGTCTGGAGGAGAGACCTGGAGGCCTGTCTGATGTTAGGAAAAATGGGAGTTTTGAATATGCAGCTTGCATACACACATACACCCACAAAATATGTACTGTAACTTTGCAAGGATGCTGGAGCACAGCAGCTGCTGGAGGGCTGCATCATCATTTCCTTTGCAACAAGATGAAATTCATTCCAGGGTCTGGAAAACACTACTCTAAACCACAGATCAGGAAATGTGTTGCCTCCCCTTTTGCAGGGTCTGACTGTCAGTTTACGTCAGAGGAGATCACCAGGGGCCTGGGTTTCCCAAGTGATGAGCATGCTCAGCTTCACCTGGTGTCACTGCCTTCCAGCTGCCCTACCTTTGCAGGAAGGAAGAAGGTGGGCCTCAGCGTGCTCCAGGAAGACAGCACAACTCAATGAAAACAACACCAAGCAAAGCATATTCCCCTTGAATTTCACTCCCAGCTCTGCCACTTACTTTCTGGATAACTAGCTTTAAGTCACCTTGACTTGCTTTCCCAGTCCTTGGCTTGCATTTCCTTAAGGTTATCTACACAGCTACTATGTAGTGTATGCACACCTCTGCATGGTAGCTTATTTCTCCTCCGTTTTTTTTGCTGAAATAACCTTATTATAGCCAACCCAGGCTGAACTATTTGAAACTAATCAAAGAAGAAATGCATCTTTCCATCAGTGAGCCAGAGAAAACCTGGCACAATTTCAGAGTAAATACAGGAGCTTTATGCCTGCGCTGCTCAGAGTTACTGTAATTGTTCTGGCACCGCTCCCAGAGCTGAGCTAAGGTCAGAGAGAAACCTGTGAATTAATAACTGTGGAGCTAAAGTGATCTCTATCCAGGAATCACGTTGTACATACATGAAGCTTTATAGCAGTTACACCGCAGTTTTGCCACGAGATGTTTAAAACTGTTAAACTGAGGTATTAACGAATGGCGTACCCGTTCAGAGATGTGGGACCTGATTTTGATCTCGCCATCTCAGGAGTGCCACGAACTAGAACAGGTTAGACTGGATTAGTTATATTGATGCAATGCAAATGAACAGGGATCAGGCAAAACTTTCTCTGAAAACCAAGCTTGGTCAGACATGCTGTTCTTTTGGGGTCTTCCAAAGAAGAGATACAGCTGTCCTTGTGGCTTCATCCAGTCACAGCGTGCCCAAACAACAACCAGGCACCCTACCTACTAATAAATATTATTAATTAAGTGCCAGCTGCTGTTGATACTTGTACAATTAACATTTAGGAATACCACTGCACTACACCTCAGAAAACCAGGATCAGAAGGGGCTTCCTGGTTAGGGGATCCAACTCTATTGCAGGTAACCACATCAAAGTCACTTAGATACCTGCCATTCTCTACTTTCTTCTCTTAATAGCCTCTCTCTGATGGTTACGGATCTTCTAATTTATAGACTACAAATATTTATTGCTAGTTTATACCTATCTGTTCTTTTGCCAAAATATTTTCCAGCTAAAAATAACCCCTGTCTGATATTTGTTTTTCTGATATATTTATAGGGCCCACTCTCATCTCATCTTGACATTTATATTGCTAAGTCATACAAGCCAAACTCAAAATCTTCTATGATAAAAGGCAATCTCACCATTTTTATTATCATCCTGGATTTTCTTTTCTAGCTTTTTTTTTCCTTGAAGGTAGGTGACCAGAATAGCATCCTTTACTCCACGTGTCTCATATGGTAGAATATATACTATCTTAACTTGCTGGAAATGCCAAGTCTGGCATCTTCGCAGATGGAGTTATCAAGGTCACATCGAACTGGTCATCTCCCACAGTCATCTGTAAATATAAGCTGTTAAGATGAGGCTTCTCTCTGGTTTTGTCCCGTCTGGGGGAGTGGGAGTCCCCACTTCAGTACGTAAGTAAGTGTGTGGCCTTGCACTTTGTATCGCTTTTGTTTTATTCTGTTCTTATCACTCTGTCCCTTTTTTCCAGCTCTGGTGATGTGGTTTAACCATTATCAAACATCATTAGCATATTTCAGTGTTTTTTTCCAAAGGGCACTAACAGAAACGGGGATGAGTATTGCCCAGAACAGCTCTCACTGCACACTCTCAGCTGTTTTCCATTTCAACACCATCTTTTCTCCCTACCAACCCCCTTACAAGGGGTGGCTGTAATCCACCTTTGGGAAACTCCTGTCATGTTTTCCATTGTCTTTAATTAGGCTTTCAGTTAAAATTTGTTTCAAAACATTTAATGTACTAAGTGCCAAATTAAAGTGTATTAAACTCCTGAAAGTTTGCTTTCTCCCTGGATAACTTCCATTTCTGTGTATTCAGTTTTCATTACCCATCCTACCACTGCCACTGTGTTGTACATTTGGATTGAAAGCAGAGGAATGGCAATTTGCTTGTTAGTCCATACTTGGATTATCTTCAGGCTTGCCCCGTTCTGATTTGATCTTCAATTTGATTTGATCCATACTTTGTATCAAAAAAGGTGTCAATGAAGCAAACGCATAACAAGTGAAATACATCAGGTATGGTAAAAGCTGTGCCTCCAAAAGCTTATTATTCCAAGTATTTAATGCAGAACAAATATATTCACTACTGTTTTATGCAGGGCGAAAATCAAAATTAAGTAATTTAAACTGTGTTTCTGACTTCCCCAATTCAGACAGCTGCTCTGCTGGACCATTCTCTCATGTTATTGTATGGCAGAACACTTTCTACCTTTGGTAATTCTGGTGTTGAACAAGAACTAGAAATTACCATGGCATTTTTGAAAACTCAGCCCAGGCCCCTGGAAAGGCCCTTGTTTGAAGCATCAGTTACAGTATTAACTTCTTGATTTCACATGCTTGAAGTCACTGCATTTGTAAGATGATGAAAGAACAGTTTTGCCCAGAGCAGGTGCTCAGGATACCATCATCAAAAGCAATGAATGAGGCTGGGTGGGAGTTAGAACTGATCCAAAGATCCAGAGGAAGACAGAAATCTGTGAATTTAATTGATTTGGCTGTAACTGCATCTGGCATGAAAAGAAAGGGCAGTGAGATGATCCAGTTAAAAACCATTTTCTCTGACTCACCAGATCCAAGCATTTGTTTTTTGCTCCTTTTCACAGGCTTACGTGAATTCATAAAGTACAACCTTAAAGGAAAGCTTCGTCAGGCAACATATGGCATTTCATACAAAGCTGGATCTTTTCAAGCTGAACTGGACCTAAAGAAAAAAAAAAAGTAACTAAATTTTTTGAGCATTTTAACTCACAGTGAAACATTGGCAGTTGTGAGTTTTCTTTGTCCCCACTACTGACTGGAAAGAGATAAAAGGCAGCAAGCTGCACCTTCCCATGGAGGATGGTTTCATAGAGAAAAGGGAAGCTTACAGAAAGCTTCAAATGTGGTGCTGCTGGTTTGTACTGTGGGGATGTCTCATTAACCTAAGCCTTGAGCAGGTTCAGCTCTGCTGAAATGAAGAAACACCAGTGGAATTCCACTTATGTTCAAGCAATCCCCAATGCCAATGCCCGGCTAGAGGATTCTTTCCTCCCTTTGCATAATCGTTTTAGAAAGACAGAATTTGGCTTGTGACAAAGTGACTCTACCCAGAAATGGCTGTTAATGTGTGGTTGAGGCAACTGATCAGAGTGAACAACATGAAGTAACATAAGTGAAGTGGGGCACTGCATTAACACTTGAAATGACAAGTCATAACATCCTAATTCCAGCAGGGCTTATCTCCTAATTCTGTCTTAGTTGTAACTAAGATTTGTAAATAAATAAATAAATGAATAAGGAGAAGATTTCTCTCCTGCCCCATTTTAGGAAGAGGGAAACAAAATTTTCTTAATATGAAATATATATATACTGAGAGCCTGGAAAAAAACATGCTTGAACTCTCTTGCTTACATCATTCATGACTCAAGATGAGTCAATGGTAACTTGAAATGTCTGGGTATAAAATAAAGATTGTTGTTTTGTGTTTCTCTTCAAGGACATCTACCTTTCTCCTCTTCTGTGACAAACTATTTCCAGCACTGAGAAGCCCAGGGTTGCTATCTGCACATATCTGCTCTTCCAGACTATGTCCCACTGCACAGGACACATATAGAGCCACCCTACAGCATATAGACAATCATTTTAGCTAAAGAATTGGTTGTTACAAAACCTGATCTTGTAACAACTGTAGCACTACTAGAGGGGTTTCATTTAAGTTAGGGTCTCCACTGTTCACAAATCCCAAGCAAGAGATGGTCTTACTGAGATGGCTTAAAGATGGTTGGCTCACAGTAAAAATATAAAAGGAATACTGCTGGCTGTGGAGTTAATGCACTTGGGACACCGAAGGCCTCTTGTTGATGCTATTTATAATTCACACCTGGTCCACATTGTTGGTGGTCTTTGCATTTCTTCTGGGACTAATTCCACGGTCAGTGACCGAGTTACAACTTTGTTTCCAACATTATACTAAGAGAAAAATGAACTGGTGTTGGAAAGAAGTTAAGGTCGATGTCTGTTTTGCTGTAGTTTTTCAGGAGCAGCACTTCTTCTCAGCAGTGCAAGGAAAACTTGTGAACTCACCGTGTTTATAGTTCTGCTTTGCCATGCAGACATTAGCTGTGAAATTCATTGAGCTGTCTTCAAGCAGTGAAGCAGCAGCTTTGCAGCGTGTGCTTGCTTTTTGTGCTAGTGCAAAGCCACCGCAAAACACCACCAAATCAGAAAGGTGCCAGTTTATATTCACTTGCCATCAGTGTAAGTGACAACATGCAGTGTGAAACAGTGGAGGAACTGGACCTTTCAAAAAAATTAATCAGTTCAAAGCACCAATCTGCAGGCAATTACGCTGCTTGTTTGCATTACTTTGCACAGTTCTGAGCTTACTCTGCATGCAACTCATGTACACCCAGGCTTTCAGCCATCACTCTCAAAAGCACTGCTAGAAGCCACACTACAAACTAGAGCTTTGACAAAAATACTTCACAAGTCCCAGGACATAGTGTACAGTAGCGTAGGGAGGAAACCAGCATGTAGATTTGCTGTCAGGCAGCTCTGCAGGCTGCATTTGGGCTGGAGCAAACCCTGCATACCCTCCCTAAGCATTCCCACACACACCTTTTTCACCCTAGGAGCAGTGTTTGTATCTGAGGGGACATAGCTCTCTATCCTCACATAGGAAGAGGCAGAGTGTTTATTTTGCCTTAAATGCCATTCCCAATGCTCCCTGGGGGCATTTCAGCTCTGTTGTCTACTGGGTGATTTGTGCTCGATTCGGGCTGCAATGAATGAATTGGGCAAAGACAAAAATGGTTGGGCTTCCTATTTGCTCTGTCAAAGGAACCCTTGACTCTACACATCTGCTTCTGCTTTCCATTCTGTAGCGCACAGGCCAAATCTCAGTCCGGCAAGAGCTTCACAGAAATGAAAAGTAAGGCAACCCACCACCATCCCCTGCTGAGATTTTCCCTAAAATGTAAGGATCTCGCCTTCCCTTTCCCATTGGAAGTCTTTTTGGAAAGCTTAGGAATTCATCTGTATTTGGGTCACCGAATTGCATAACTTCCCTGTCAATGCTAGCAAGCAGAAGGAAGCCTACGCTCATAAAGAGGGAAGGATGTTTCCATGTTGTAAAAATGACAGGAGAGACTTGAATTCCAAATGTCCTCCTTACAGCCCTGGCTCTGATTTTGCATAATGTGTGCTTAGAAAAAGGACTGCGTACTTTGTTATTCCAGCAGCTAAGTTAGATTAGTGCTGACAGAAGATGGATTATTGGTATGCTCCTTTACTTTTCATACCCTGTCAGTACAAGTTAGCTCTGTTACATATTTCAGCACACCAGGTGAGAGAAAGACAATTGCTCAGGTGGTATTTCAGAGTATCGAACCATAGAGCACACCACAGTCCGTGCAAATCTCACACCTACCTCCAACTCCCCACCTGACAGTCTGCTTTCAAGGATACAGCACACAGCAGTGGATGTGACATGCTGTCTGCTGTGGGGCCTTCAGCTTTGCTTGCAGATCAGTTCTTTGGCTGTGAACTCTGCAGTAACTCCTCTGTTAGCTAAGCACTCCATCCCAGCATCCCCTTTACTTGAAACACTGTAGAAGAGACCCTGGGGTAAATCCCCGCAGTGATTTATCAGAAACTCCTAGTTCCTGAGATGAATATTCCACTGTGAAGATCCCTGCAGCAGAAAACAGAAATGAGAATGGAAGCATCTCATGATGCTAGCTCTGTGGAAGGCAGATGCTGAAGCTGCACAAGTACCATGGCCACTGCAATACCACAGGTAAGGAAAGAGATTAGAGTAGGAAAAGTTACCAACTTGGGCACAGAAATAACTGAGTGCCTTCAGCCAGGAAATTTTCAACCCTGCTTATGCAGAAACTTTGTAGCATCTTCCCTGCACAATGTATCTGCTGAAGCCTAACGGTTACAAATACCTGAGGCACACAAAGACAGGAGGTGATTTGGTACACATAGAGCACCCCTTGGCCCTTCAATAGGTGCTATCAGATCACAGCGCAGACTATATCAGCAACTGTGAAATGCGTCTGGGAGAAGCGTGGCAGCCAGCAGGCAGATCTGCCTGCACAGTCACTGCACCTGGCAATGTAGCTTATGTTACCCTCCAGCCTCCCCATGGATATCAAGCCATCTACGGACTGAGCTCTTCTATGTTCTGGGAACCCTGGGCTCAGGATGGAGCATGCTGCTTGCTGCTATATCAAAGCCATCTGAATGAGGTTTAGTGATGGACTTGAAGTTTATTTTTCTGCTCTCAGAACAAGAGGCGCATTCTGTCATCAGTGCGATCATTAGTATCAGCGCCAGCAGGCTTCAGATCACATCCCTTTCTCTGAGTGACACAAAGGGAGCAAAGGATCACTGAGTGATTTTTTGCTGAGCTGAAAGCTGAGCTCCCCTGCACTGGATTTCAGCATGCAGGCAGTGGGAGTGGGAGGGCGCACACAGGCAGAACTCCCTGCTCTGAGCCTAGCAGGTTGGCATCTTGCCTAAGCCCTGCGTTTACTTAAAATGCAGCCTGGGAGGGATTGTCTTGAGACAATCTGATGGATACCGTGTGGGTGCTGGAGACAAGAGAAGCCAGGAAAGTGAGGGATCTATCTGCAAGCTGCTTTAGTCCCTCCAATTTCTAATGCAAGTTCTCCATTTCAGTAAATATACTCTGCATGCTACTGTGGATTGTATATGGTTCTAAGTGTGGTTTCGTGAGAACGTGGTGCAACACTTGAAGCGAAAGTTCATTTTTCGTTTGTGTGGTAATAACATCCAAGTAATAAAATAATTTATGTCTGCAAACAAGTAAAACATGACACTTCAAAAAAGTAATCCACATTTATCTTACTCTTTGACCTCCCCTACAATATGCCTATTGCATCTTCTCTATTCGGATTGTTTTTAACCTTACAAAGATCCTTCAACTCCTGGAATTTTGATCATCAATTGCCAACAACAGCACTTATAACTCCTTTAATAAAAACTCAACACTTGCCCTTTCTGCAAACTGGATTTCAACAGCACTCCTCAACTCTTCTCCCTTGTCTGCCTCTGTCTGAAAAATATGCAAGACCATTTGCCAGAGTTAATTTTTAATAGTGTCCTCACCGCTGCAGTGAATGAAGTCATTTATTATCCAGCAAGCTAACACGCTCGGCAATAACAAATGCTGAAGAAGGTGACTCAGGAATGAGCACCCGGCCTGAGCTTTACCTTCCCACCTGCCTGATGGCTCAGCACAAAGGGCTGAGAATGGCATTCTGGTTTATCATACACTAAGCTTTCATTATGGGGACTCCCGGATTCAAGGCATGAGGCCAGCTAGTTTTATTTACTTTGTATTCATGTGTGCATGTACACAAGTGGAGCTGCTGCAGACTACATGGCCCTCCCCTCTGCCTGGGCACTCTAACAAAGGAGGTTAATATTCCCCCTGAGCAGTCATCGCTGCTGTGGGAAAGTGGCAGCTCAGGCAGTTTGCCCTAAATGCGCTTTGTGATCTTTGTCAGCCTGGAGCTCAGCCTACCCACCTGTAAAAGGGCCGTTAGCTTCTCTGTAGAAATGCTAGAAGAATTACTTCATGTGTGAGATCTTTACATGAGAGCTGCTCGGTGATAGAGGGCATTTTAAAAGAGTGACTGGAAATCAGTGCACGTGGGGATGACCGCAGAAGTAGCACTCTTCTCATCCCATTATCCAAGAACCTCATAAAGGCTGAGATGCAGATGATTCAGAAACTGAGGGAGAAAGTGATTTTGAGTCACTTATTAAGTAGGATTTGTGTTGGCTTTACTGTTCCAGGATGTACAGGTTTGGAATGCAGAATCTCTTTTGCCATCTCTTTGGAGTGAAACAGAGAGTCCTCTCATGCATGCATTTATCAGACATTGTGCTTCTGTGTCCACAGGGCAGTCCAAAGGCCACTGAAGAAGTCCATGAATCTTCCTCATTGCCTGCAATAAGCTTTGGATCAGACCCCAGTGAGCCAGCAAGAATGTGCCTTTCAACGTGCTATAACAAGCCCACTGGCATGTGCTGATAGCTGCAGGAGAGCTGTTAGAAGTATGCCTCTAAAAATGAGGAAGATCTTGGCTAAGGAGGCAGCACCTTTCTGCCCAGCCCTCAGCCCCCACGCAGTGCCCAGAACACAATGGAGCCTCTTAAATTAGGGAACAGAGCAGCCCTGAATCCATTCTTTCCCCCATGCAATATTACAAGAAAGCTAGAGAGTATTGTATTACTCTTAATACACTTTGTGATCGTGTAAGTCTCCCAAATCCCACCGCCAGTTAAGCTCTGGTGATTAAACAGCTTACTGAAGGGAAACCATAGCTAACACTTTCTACCCTTATCAAAGTGGGTTGCTAATGAGGACTGGGAAAACTCTCAGTGTTAATACAACATCTGTAGATTAACATTAGCTTGCTTGTGCTTTCACAGTCAATGGCTAAAATGCAGTCAATCACTTGGATTCACGTCACACTTCTAATTGGTGTTACGGTACATCAGCCTCAGTATTTCCCCAACAGAAGCACACTGGGAGTGGAAAAGGCAATGACAAGAGCTGGCGGCCAAAGAATAAATCTGCAACTAGTTGCTAAGGACATCATGATTTAGGAACCTTACAGAAGGTCTGAGAACTGAGGTTCGGGGCTCCTAATCATAGAATCGTGGAATCATTAAGGTTGGAAAGACCACTAAGATCATGTAGTCCAACCCTCAGCTTATCCCCACCATGCCCACTGAGCCATGTCGTGCAACACAGCACCTGCCCTTTTCTTGAAAACCTCCATGGACTGTGACCCCACCACCTCCTTGGGCAGCCATTTCTCATTCCTTCTGGAAAAAGGAAAAACAGTGAAGGCAGAAAAGAAAAGGAGAAGCAGCTTGAGTCTGACAATGAGAAGGAGGGAAGTAGGGCAGGGCTAGAGACAAAGTGCAGCTGGCACATTCAAAAGCAATAATCAGAGGAAAAGGAACCAGTGGTTCAACTGAACAAACACTGGTGTCTTCAATTCTACCTAGTTTTACTGTGGGTGCATGCTGTGCAACGCTGCTTTGAAACCTCTGAGAAATTGATGTGGTTAACAACTGTTCCGCAGTGTAGAGGGGAAGAAATTCTGTACTAATTGATAAAGGAGTAAGAAGATTCTTTTTAAAGGAGTGAGAATAGTTTTAGTGTATCCTCCAGGACAACATAGGATGGTCTCAGATTCAAGTACAAACTCATCTGCTACAGGGAAGCCTTGAACGCCACATGGATAAATCCGTTGCACATCAGTGAATGCAGAAATGACAGAGAGAGCAAGACATCCCTTAGCAACCCAACTGCTTTCCTTGCCTGGAAGACAGACTCCTGTCAGCACAAGTGACATAGATGACACAGAGCATGGTAAGTGATCCGAGCTGTCCCAAAAAGAAACTGTTGATGTGTGACTGCTCAAAGTTCTCTGAAGAGTTTGAAAAGGAAAATCACAAGGGGTGTAAATATTGTAAGGGCCTGTTAAAAAATACGGCTTTCTACTTTTAGAGACCTGAGCTGTTGTTGTATGAAGGTGAGGGCAAGAACCTCCCTTTGGTGCACAGTGATCTGAGAATCAGGCTCCAAGAGAATGATTGATGTTCGACTGAAGCAGACAGCAAGCAAAAGCTCTTGTGCTCATACCAGCAAAACACTGCAAGGAAAGTCAGCGCGGCCCATAACTTGTGGATTCCTACCTTACCAAACCTCCTACTCTATCTGACCTTTGCTGGTCCTGGGGTTAGCCTGGGACTGAGTGGAAGTGGATGTGGGATACTTACTAACTCTGGTCACTCTCATCAGGGGGGAGCATTTCACAAAGGAATCTGTATCGCTTCAAAGTATCTTAAGCTCCAGACTCACTGTGTGATCAGCTACAGTCCTCGTGAAATAACACAAAACTCAAAAAGATTTGCTAGAAACTGGAGCAAACATCTGCTGGAGCACGTGGCCCTGCCAGGCAGGAGGGTTGGAGCTTCATGATCCTTGAGGTCCCTTCCAACCTGGACCATTCTGTGATTCTGTGAGCAAAGGGGGCTCTTTCTGTAGAAGGCAGCATGTTTCAGACTGGGCCACAACTGTAGAGAGCGGCACTACTTCTCATTATTGTCAAACTCACCATGTCAGATTTATATCCCATCCCTTCCCCCATCAGCAGACTGTGAAGTCCAGGTACCCCACTGTCCTCACAGATGAGTGCGTCACATTATCAACTACTGCATATCATTTATAAGAGAGATCTTATTCCTACATGTACCTCTACAAGAAGACTGGCCCATTAGGTCTGACCAGATTTTTAATTATGTCCATTTTTGTGTGGGAACTGCTCTTGTTTTTTTACATATAAAACAAGAATCTGCACTTGTTTGTGTTTTTAGACGGTGGGAGACAAGCAGTGATTACAAAGCCTTTACTTTCTATGACACCAGAACATCTCATGTCTGTGAGTTCCCATATTCAGTTTATAATTGATCAAGTCCAGCTGGCAGCAAAATCAATAGATATCTTACTCTCGCTCTGGGGAACTTGGGTCAGGCACCTGGTAAGGTGTGTGAATTTTTGTGCTTGTTTCAAACATGAAATCCATGAAGAGAAAGATCCAATTGTGGACTGCAGTACTCTCCAAGACTGATGATTCTGCTATAGCTAACCAGAATCTTCTGCAGTGTTTTCAAATGGTTCAGTTGAAAGAAGCTCGAGTGCTTTACTTAGTAGGATTTAATCCATCCGTAATGCTGTTATTTTTAGGTTTAAAAACAAAGTGGGCTCACTCACTGGTTGGATCATCTGAAGCAATGTCATATTTTTGGAGACAATACGAGTGGAAGGTTTTGTCAGCTGATTGAGGGTTGATGAATTAATTCAGGCTTCAGTTAATTGATTATTACTACAGGAAATCGCTCCAGTTCTGCTCAGAGTCTGCCTACAGAAGAAATAAGTATACTGGGACTCACTGGTCTTTTTTCTCTGTGTGGTCTCTCAGTTGCACTTTTTGTTCCAAGTTTTAGGTATCTCTGTGAGCCCCAGACCTGTGGGATGTTGCATTGGCAACATCTGTTACAGCTCTGCCTCTTTCAATCATAGAATCATAGAATCATAGAATTATTCAGGTTGGAAAAGACCTTGAAGATCATCAAGTCCAACCACAGCCTAACCAGTAGCCTATCTCTTAAAAAACAATCACAAAACAACACTACAACAACAAACCTCTGCTAAATCATATCCCTGAGTACCACATCCAAACGGCTCTTAAACACATCCAGGGATGGCGATTCAACCACCTCCTTGGGGAGCCCATTCCAGTCCCTAACCACCCTTTCTGTAAAGAAGTTCTTCCTAATATCCAACCTAAACTTGCCCTGGCGCAACTTGAGGCCATTTCCCCTCGTCCTGTCACAAGTCAGTAGTGAGAAGAGACCTGCCCCACTCTCACTGTAAGAACCTTTCAGGTACTGGAAGACGTGTGCAACTGGAAGACAGTGCAACCTGTGGTAAGGATTTGCGTAACAATTCACTGTCAGGAGTAAGCTGTAGCCTTGCATTTCTGTATAGATTTATCTGATACATTAAGAACTTCTCCCAGGGGCTGATTTCCAAGCTGTGATATTGCTGGGGCTTGTGATCTAGCAGTATTTTCACTACAGCCTCATTGGGAAGTAAGACAGGGATGGGCTGGGAGCCACAGCAGTCTTACCTGTAAATTCAGCCCAGAAGGCTAGTTGCCATTCCTCACTGTTTACCATTTTCTCACCATCGTATCAACTATGCTATACCAATATTCTTCATATATTGATATATGTTGATATACTATACCAAGAAGCTCAACTTTAACTGGGGTAGAGTGTTTTTAAAACAGAAAGGGAAAGCACCTATTCATTCCATTGCACAATGGGAGCAGTGTTACTTATAGCTCATGTCAGTAGCCTAGGGATTAAGAAACTTTCTGTTTTTCTTTCTCTTTTGAAGACTGTCCTCCAGGAGGTGTCCTTTCCACTTCAGGTGTAAAGCTATCACTTTGTATTTATCCTAGGCCTGCTCACTTGTAACAAATGAGCCCACCTTAAGCATGTTGGCTTCTAGGAACGCTTGCACATATAGCAGCTTCCACAATCGTCCTCCTCTGAGCTATCAGAGATCAGTTTTGCTCTCCTTGTACAGTGACACTTAGGAGGGTTTCCCCTTGCTGCCCTTAACCACTTCACTGTGTCTTTTCTCAGTTCTCTCACCAGCACAAGTAAGCTGCCTACCAGGAAGTCTGACCTTCCAAGAAGCATTTCTGTAAAGAGAATGGATGTGAACGCAGACTCCACTAGCCTATGCCATCTTCTGTCCCAGATAACACCAGAACACTCCCAGATCTGAGTTTCCTTAAAAGAAACTGGGAAAAGAACCGAGACTGCTGGAGAATGGAAGCCCAATTAATTTCTGTAGAAAGAGGTTCAGCTCTTCCTGGCATCTGCAGAGTTGTGTCAGCTTGTTGCGGATATGGATTAGGTCTTGTGCTTCTGAGAATCCAGCTTTGTTTCAATTCTTCTGAGCACTTCCTTCTTTCCTTCTGACTGCACTTCGGTTTTGATCCAAGTATCAAAGAGCCTCACGCATCAGCTGACTTGCACCAAAAACAACATGAACTTCTCCTGACAGCTTACCTAGGTGGTGCGCAGCTCAATGCTAACCAAAAAGGATTAAGGTCTCAGCCTCTTCCCTTGCTACAGTAACAAAGCACCTGGTGGTGCTCACTTTTTTCCCGTCTCATAAGCGGGTTGCCATGGCAAGTTACTTGTATCGCACTGTCAGCTACTAAAAGGAAACAATTTGCCTCCTCTAGAAAACTCACTTTTAAAACTCTGCCATGTATCCGTTTGCTTTCTGTCTTGACACTATTTATCCCCTAAGCTCAGGGAGAGGTGAGCAAGAACAACATCCCAGCGCAGAAGCACCTGAAGGTGTATTGAGCCTGGCGTGTCTGCAGAAGGAATAAATTAAATAATCATGAAGAATACGGTGCTGTGGGAAAGCACCTCAGAATCTCTGCTTTTCTCAGCATGCTCTCAGAGATAATGATATGGAGAGCGCACTGATACAATCTTCCTACTGAACACCTCACGCAAGTTTCAATTACAGAGAGAAGGAAAACACAGCCAGAAAAACAGACCAACAGACTATCTGAATGTGGAGACAGCACGAAAGGCACAGAAGGAGCCAGGAAGTACTCTGCATAATGAGGATGAAGCTTCAACCTTGTGAAGCTACAGAAGTGTGGTCGTTTGCTTTGCTGGTGATATTGATGATCACAAGAAGTTCTCATTTATTATTATTTTTTATTATTATTATTTCTTTTTATTGATTGATTTATTTATTTAAAGGGCAAAAGAGAGTAGAGTTCAAGCTAGCAATGATCTGGGTGCTCCTACTAGAGAAACCACTACAAAAGTTCAACATCTCCAAACTTTTGGGGGTGGCCTTGATTTGATGAGCAATTCAGTTGTTAACTAAGTCTGTGGCATAAGTTTCAATGATACAAACTTGTGTTTGCATGCTTTCATGTCACACCAACCTCCTTGCAGAGACTGAAGAGGAAATGACAATGTGACAATGTCAAGGAGTTATTTTCCTGGGGAGGGGGGGGTCACAGCACTTAGAGAAATCAGTAATGTATCTTTCCAGGGCTGAATTTAGACTGCTGTTTTAAAACATCACATGACTATTGATGGGAGAAGCAAGTCCA
Source organism: Excalfactoria chinensis (assembly GCF_039878825.1). Classification (NCBI taxonomy): domain Eukaryota; kingdom Metazoa; phylum Chordata; class Aves; order Galliformes; family Phasianidae; genus Excalfactoria; species Excalfactoria chinensis. Next base: position 50,732,349 of record NC_092829.1, read on the forward strand.
CAAGTTATGGCCTCCTGCATGCATGCTACTGGTTGATGAAGATGATGAGTTAAAACTGAAGGCACTGGAATGACAGAGCAGCTCTTCATCCCCACTGCAGGTTTGGTTTTGACAACATTAGTGGGGCAGTAAAAATAGAGTGATGCTCTCCCCATTTCCTTCTTATTGCACTGTGTGTCAGTGGGCCCAGAATTAGACCAGTCTTCCTTTCTTGACAAGAAAGGCTTACAATAGTTAGTACCGCTGCAGCATTTCTAGAGAGGTACATATTTCTCTGCACCTGCCTTGAGGTTTGCTGTAGAGCACAGGAGCTGCACTGGGCAGCTGTGGGTGGGTGGAAGAGTTTGCTGGAAATATCAAAGGATGAACTGGGGAAGTTTTGTTAGCAGAATGAACAACCTTGCCAGCTGATCTGCTGTTGCTGCGGCATTGCTCCTGTGCTTAAATGAGATGTTTCTGTCTTCTAGAGGCATTCACCTGTAGAAAAAGAAAAGCAAGAATGTGACCAGGAAGAATGATGTTTTATGCGCAGAATGAGCTACATCCTCAGCAAGTGTAAATCTGTCCAGCTTTGCCAAAAGCAATGGAGTTATGCTGTCCACAGCAACACCTTAGAGCAGTATTTTGTCTTTTTATCAAAAAAGGGATGGACGGTGGTAGTGTCAGGCATACTTAAGATATATCACTCTCTGTGTCCTCACAAGTTTGTCAGCAACCCAATGTGTGGTTATGAGTCACCAGGAGATGATTCTGCTACTGTCTTTCGCGGCCTGCCAGCAAGAAGTAGTCCCCAGGTATCTTATGTCCTGATGTGATCACAGCATTGAAGAATGACCAAGAGGCAGACTCAGTCCCATCTTCTGGTGTGTCCTGGCACTTGTAGGCCAGCAAGAAGTCCAAGAATCATGAGGTTCGCCCATAGCTTTCATAGAAACATAGAATGCATGAGGTTGTAACGGGCCTTACAGCCCACCCAGTTCCCATCCCCCTGCTGTAGGAAGGGCTGTCACTCAGTAGTTCAGGCTGCCCAGGGCGCCATCCATCCTGCCCTTGAACACCTTCAGGGATGGAGCATCCACAGCTGCTCCGGGCAGTCTATGACAGTGCATCACCGCGCTCTGAGTGCTTTGTCTACTACACTCATCTACTGCCCTACCTATTTGGGTCTTATGCTCCCTGATGAGTCCCGGCTGACTGAAACAGAAGCTTGCTTGCAGGGTGCAAAATACAAGATCCCTGTATGCTCCAGTACCTGCCTGCTCACCAGAAGGGTGAAGACAAGATGAGACAGGCAGTGCAGAGAGGCGGTGCGCCGTGCGTACGTGTGCCTGCCTGTGAAGAGACCCAACACCTTTGTGCGTGCCGCTGCTGCTGGCTTGCATGGGAGAGATGCCACGTTTCTGCAAGCCGCTCTTCTTGGCTTTGTGGAGAACAGAGGAGTTGTTCCGAAGCGGGAGGTCTTGTTAGAAGCCAGCAAACATTCTCAAGGTAAGCTGAAGCTTCGTCCTCTTTGTTTGGACCTGTCTGTTTGTGTTCCAGCTTATAGAAAGTGCTCCAGCAGGTTCGTTTGCGCTGCTGCAACAGCCTGCGAGACCTGAAAAAACCTGCAAGGCTTCTCGGCAGGTGTCCTCACAGCTTGCTTACTCTGTTCCAGCCCCGAGCTCTGCAGGGCATGAGCTTTCTTTTTACTGTGTCAATGGCAGCATCTAGAACAATGGCTTCTAGATCCATTTTCAGATTACCAGATACCTTTCTAATGGAAACAATCAGTAGTGGTGATGCGGTTGAGGATTGCATCAGAGCAAACAGTGTTTCTGCAGTACCAGGAGCGCAGACTTTATTTGGAGCCTGATTCTGCAGTCCTGCCTCAAAGCTTGGGCACGTATCAGCAGTAGTGCAGCCAGCAGGAGCACGGTGCTGGACGCACCTCGAGCACCGTGTTCAGCCTGGGGCCCCTCACTACAAGAAAGGCATCAAGGCACCGGAGCGTGGAGAAGGGCAACGAAGCTGCGAAGGGTCAGGAGCACGAGGCTGATGGGGAGCGGCTGAGGGGACTGGCATAGCTCAGTCTGGAGAAGAGGATGCTCGGGGGAGCCCCGTGGCAGTGGGAGCGCCCCACCCCGGCGCCGCCCCCTGAGCCCCCCGCAAGCCGGCGCGTCAGCGGCAGGCCCCAAGCGCCGCAGGCCGGCCGGCCGCAGCGCCACCGCCCCACGGCCAGGCCGCGGGTGGGCGGACCGCGGCGGATGATGAACAGGCGGCGCTGCCCACCCGGAGGGCGGCGGAGGCGGGGACCGCCTATCAGGGCCGGCGGGCGGCCGTGAGTGGCGGCGGGGCGGGGCCGGCAGCCTGGGCGTGTGCCGCGGCCGCCGGCGGGGCGCGCTCCCGCTCCGCTGCGCTCCCCCCGCACGCACATTGTCCGGGCGGCGGCGGCGGCACGGAGCGCCCCGGCGCCCGGTGCCAATGCGGGGCGGGCGCGGCACGCCGGGGGAGCCTCCGCCACCGCGGTGGAAACTTCACCTCGCCGCCGGTCCGACGCACGGCTGAGCGCGGCGGGCGGGCGGTGGAGGGGCGAGGGGGGGATCGCTCGATTCGGTGGTCGAGTTTGTTGGTGTTTTTTTTTTCCCCCGGAAAGGAGGAAGGAAAAAAAACAAAACAAACCCCCAAAGCCCCAACCCCGAACCGAACGCCAAACAGCGCTATTCCAACGCAAACTTCCGCCGCCCTCCGCAGGACGCGCATCCCGCCCGGGTGAGTGACCGGGGACGGGACGGGGAGGGGGGGAACGCGGGGCCCGCAGCCGCACGCCCACCTGTTCGCGGGGTACCGGGCGGCCCCGCCTGCTCGCCCCTCTGCGCCGCCACGCTGCGGGTGGGCCCGGCTCCGGGCAGCGCCCTGCGGGGAGCGGGGTCACCTGCGCGGCGCTGCCGCCGCCTCCCTCCGCCCGGCGCTGCACCCCGGTACCCCCCCATGGCGGGGCCGTCCCCGCGTTCGCGGCGCGCTGCGGGCGGTGCCCGGGCTGGGGGCGGCCCGCAGGTGGCGGAGCGCGGGGCGTGCTGCTGCGGGGCCGTCGGCGCCTCCCTTCCTCCGAGGGACGCTGCGGTGCGGCTGCACCCGTGCGGGGAGGAGTCCGCGGGCAGCCCGGTGGGAAGGAGGCTCCGCGGGACGGGAGGGTGGGAGGCTCGGCCCGCCCGCATCCGCACGGGATGGGCTTCGGTCGGCCGTAGACAAAAGAGCCGGTGGGGAATCGGGAAGGGCTGCGGGGTGCCTGGAGGAGGGCGGATGGAAGCCGGAGCATCGGGAAGAGCTGCGCTGTTCCTTACCTGAAGTTGTCTCCGTCGCTCCGTGCAGTTACTCCCGGCAGCCTCGGCGGTGCCCGATAGGCACGAGCTCCTGCTGGCTGTGCTCCTCTGCAGAGCCTGACCCAGGCATGCACAGAACTGCGTGCCTCGGGCTCCCGGCACTGTGCAGAAGAGCAGGAAGGGATGCATACACCCTGACTGCTTGTGCCATCACAGGGCTATGGTGAGGCCACTCTTCCTCCCCCAGTCCAGGCCATCAGAGATAAGGGGGCACGGGCACCGCTTTGGTCAGAATTGCTGACGTATTTATCCTCGCAGAGCTCTGAAGTGTTCTGGTTTTGCAGCTGGAGAATGAAGCTTGCACGGTTTTCCCGGTGCTTGTAACAGAGCTGTGGCTGTGAAGTCATCTGTCCCCCCTTCGCACACCCAGGCACTGCAGCCCACTCCTCCCGCACAGTCCTGGTCTGATTAACAACGTGCAAACGGTGTTGTTTCAGCAGCAGGGCAGCCAGAGCTAAAAGAATTCCTGGCTCGGCCTGCTGGTGGGCCTGCAGGCTGGTGGCTGTCACTGCTGGGCTATGCCGGGTGGGTGCTGCCAGCACAGCCTCCAGATCTCCGTGCAAACATTGGTGCAGTCATACCTTTTCTGTTTGTGCTGTGATCTAGTAATTAGCAATAGTGACCTCCATTCGGGGTCATCCTCATGCCATGATATTGAAAGAAAACCAAAGGCCTAAGGGAGGCTCTTGCAGGCTCTGTGAGTCACTTGAAAGGGGTTGCTGTGAAGTTCTGAAGGAGGTTCTGTGCTCAAACTGTCATGAGGGGACCCTTAGAGCGCTGTTGGACCAGAGAGGGAGAAGCAGGCTGACAGTTGCTGCTTGACTTCTTTTCTTGGCTCCCCCAAGAAGCAGGCTGCTGGCACTCATGAAAGCATTCCCTGGGAGAGCAGCAGTACTAAAGCACCGTTTGCCACATCACTGTCTTCCACCAAACTTCCCTAACCTTTTGGGGAGGTGAAGTGCAGCTTCCAAACATCCGTTTCCCAAGATGACAGCCTGACAGCATGGATCCCCTCCAGCCTTCCCACTCGTCCAGGCTGGGCTGCCCACAGCGTTTGTCACCAGGACCCAATACATCGTGTTGTTGAGAGAAAAGAGCCTTCTGAAGTTGAATGAGAGGCAAAAAAAAAATCAACACAGTGAAAACAGAGGCAAAGGCTGCCCTGTGTAGAGTTTTTGGTGAAGAAGGTAAGGGGCAGGAATGCTAGCCATGCCCCAGCTTGCCATCTTTCAAGGTGCACTGTGCTGCTCCACTTCGGGCAACCCAGAAGAGCAGCACAGTTGCACCCCAGGCTATTGTATCTAATTGTAATTTATTGCCAGCTTTGTATTTAATACATATTTTTTTTGAAGTGTAAACTTAAAGCCAGCAGATAGATGTATTATTAGTTTAATGTTGGTAAGAGTTGAATGTATTCAATGCTTTTAATTGTACAAAATGCTATTTCATCAGCTTTACGGCTCATTGGAGGCCAAAAAGCAATATTAAGTAGATTATTTGACAAATACAATGAGATTAAACAAATGACATCTGCTAAGCGCTGGTCAGCTGCTCTGCCCTGTCCCATTCCTCTTTCTCTCATTGTCTTTCTAGTTTCCATTCTACTTTTTCATAGTTTCTCTTTTCCTGAGCCGTTCTTAGTATCTGTTTCACTTACATTTTTTCCCCCCTTTCTCTTTCTCCCTTTACTGTTATCTCTCAGTATATCATGGCTTTTCTTTCATCTGCCTTATTTTTCAGCCTCTCTTTTCAAGCTTTCCAAGTCTAAATTTCCCCCTTTTACTCCACCTTGGTGGAGATTTTGACTGAACTCTTTGTCAGCAGCTGAACTAAACCCAGTGACTGTCTGAAGATGTTTGCTCAGTGGCAGTGCTGCTCTGCCTCTCCCTGGCATTCTGGCTGGTTGTGAGAAGGGTGTTTCTACAATTCTGGAGTGTTCTTCCAGCACTTAGTTTTGCTTGTGCCTTTTCAATGTGATTTTTGACTGAATAATTCAGTGTCTAGAATACAAAGAGAACAACCAGGATCAAATGGCAGACTGGTTTTTGTGTCTTTGTACAACTATGTATCTTAAGTTATGTGTGCTGTACTTTCCTGCTGTAGGTACAGGAGTTACATGATGACACCTCCTTGTACTGGGAAGGAAAGGTCTCTGTTGAAGTGAATGAAGTCACACCATTCCTCTGTCACATGAAATGCTTTGAGTGCACTGCTATAGTGAGCAGTCCTGGCAGCATGTAGTCCTGAAGCCATATTGATCGGGGAGGATGGGGCTGAGAGGAATATGCTTTTGCAGTTAATTATTTACTGTGGAGAGAGAGCAGAGCTGGTAATAGTTGGTTTATAATTATAGATATCCAAAGGAAAATGCCTTGAGATGATCTGTGTTGTGTTGCCACCTGCTCATTGGTCTCTCCTTAATGTGGAACCAGCACTACTTCACAACTAGCTCGGGGAAATTAAAACTTCAGTTATCAACTTCTTGCTGTCAGAACACAATTCTGCAGCTTGCAGAGTGCGCAGCAAAGTGCCCTGGTTTTTCCATGTTGGCTGAGGTGTACCCATATTAATATACAACCTGCTTAGGCATCCATCTGAGGGTGATGTGGGCTCTTCAAACAGCTAATCCAGCTCTCCAAGTCTGGTGCTGACATATGGCTTTGTGGGTAAATGCAGTGGACCCAGGAGTCCTGACTCCATCTCTGCTGTTGGCTGGGCTGGTTGCTTCAGCTCACCAGACCTCTCCTTTGCTGGGAGCAATGTTGACCCTCCTGCTGGGTGAGGGTGCTCTGGTAATGCAATACATGGCACTGGGCACAACTGTAAGCGTAGTTTTCTTCTTGCATTGCTAAAGCCATTACAAATGAAGCTGCTCACGCTGAAGTTCAATTTGAGAGCTGATGGTGCTGAATTTAGATGCACGTAGGAGCAGTAACGTGACAAATGCAAAAAAGGGACACTGCTGTATCTACAGTTCTCTGGGAAGAGGCCTGTACATCTGATTATTTAGCATCCTTGGAGATCAGCAGACATAGGGAGGAGCTGCAACCTGTGAAAAGGAGGACGTCCTGTTTGCAGAAGAAGGCTGTGAGATGTAAAAAGCCAGAGAGCAGGAGTGAAATGAGAGAAACCAGCACACACCAGGGGGCTGTGCCCTGCTCCCATTCTGCAGGAAGAGAAGCGAGGAGTGAAAGAAGAGATCTGTGAGAGAAGGCATCGCTGAGGCTGCTGCAGCACAAGGTGGATGCATGCTGTTCTGCCAGCCTGGCCTGAATCAGAGCCAGCACCTCCCTTAAGAAACACAGACTCTGGTGAACAGTCTCCGAAGGGCAGTCATCTCATTGAAAGCTCTTTTGTCCAAAGCAAGTAGAGGTCTTGACTGGAGGCTTGTTAAGAAGTGAGCTCAGTTCATCAGCTGTCTGTTGGCATATTAGACTGCCATCATGTAAGCAGCCACAGCTTGCTCCAGTGCTGAGGCTGTTTTGATGCTTTGCATTGTCTTCAGCAATTCTGTGGTTTGTGTACAGATCTGCTCACAGTCTGCTCCAAGTCAAAGAGGAATACGTATAAAAAAGGTCTGAATATATGAAATTAGCCTGCACATGATCTATTTAGTCACTTGTTCTTTTCACTACCCACATAGCTGCTGCTGCAGCCGCCTGGCATGGTTCTAGCTCTTTATTTGTGCAGTTGCAGTATTATCCATGCCCTGTTTCTGCACCTGGCTTTGTTAGAGCAAGGATGAGAAATCAGAGTGCTTGCTATTTTAACATGATAGAAAGCACAGCAATAACAACAGAGTAGCAAGGCCCTCGGCTACAGCAAGCAAAGGTTTGCTCAAATGCAGTGGCCGTGAGTACAGAAATAAAGGAAGTAAGTTGCTTACCTTCAGAAGGCTTCAGGTACACAAGGATCTCCAGCAAGATACTCCTCACCTCCACTGCCAGCTCTTAAATGAGGTCTGGGAAGGGGTGGATCCTGGCTTTACCCCTTCCTGTTACTCAGGTACATTGCATGCACCTGACCTCCTCTGGGTTGGCCCTGCCTTCCCATCAGGTGCTCAATCACTGCTTCAGGCTGTGACTTGGCATTTCCACTACACTATTACTTGAGGTACCAGAGTTCATCTTGCAGGAGAGTGGGCTTGAGAAGCCAACCTTTTCAATGTGATAAGCAGATGAAACATCACTGTTGCTTGAAGGTTAATGGGATGAAGTCCAGTGTCTGTGTGTGCTAATTCTGTAGCTGACTGTCCTGTTGTCTCTCCTTGCATCCACGTATAATATCATAGCTGCCTGATGTGGGATAGCTGCCTGGGGGGCTAGGCAGGGGGGAGGGTATTGCTGTAATGCCATGTGCTGTGACTTCCATGTGGCAGCTGCTGATGGACAAGGAAGTATGCACAAATCCTCACTTTGCTTTCTACCTCCTCCTGCTGCTGGGAGGGATGCGGTGGATGGGGCTCGTATTTGAGCCTCTGAGGGTGGTCCTGTGCTGAGTAGGAGTTGGAGTTGATAATCTTGTCAGCCAGGATGGGGCTCCGATCTCCTGATCTAGTATAGGTTTGCCTGTTCACTGCAGGGGAGTTGGATCAGGTGGCCTTTATGGGTTCCTTCCAGCTCAAACGATTCTACGATCCTTGTGGGTCCCTTCCAGCCAAGGATATTCTGTGAGTCTCAAAAGACCCGTGCTTGAAAGAAACACCCATGTGACCATCCTGAACACATCTAAAAGACTTGAGAGAATGAGACCCAAGTCTAGAGAAATGCTGCTGCCTTCCCACAGGAGCGAGGAGGTCATGGACTGGTGTGGCTTATGGTCACAATAATAAGACAACTCGAGCAGCTGACGAGAAATGTTGTAGCCCTCTGGATGGGAAGAAGGGGAGGGCTCGATCAAATGAAACAAACAGCAGAGCTTTTGAATCTTGCTATATGCTCGTAGCAGATAATTCCAATCTGAGCCATCTCTCTTTTTGTCAGCTGCTCAGAGGCACTTCTCACAGAAAGAACAGTCCATCTAAAAGTTCAGTTAATTGACTGAGTATTCTTGGATAAAAAACTTCCTGGGGAGAGTGTGGGGGAAGGCAGGTAGATTTCTTCAAGAAGCAAAATCTTTACTTTTTTTTTCCAACTTGTTTCCCTAATCTAATCTATCCAAACAATTCTCTGGCAGCCAGGGCTCACATATTAAAAACAAAAGCCAACACCACTGTGGAGGGGAATGCATTGTGACAGTTTAATTTGCCACTGAAATACGGTCACCTCTGGGGTAATTCAGAGAAACCATAGAAGAGCGGATGATAAAGCTGTTCAGAATGGGAGGTGAGTAACAGGAGGCTGCAGAGGGAAGATGCCTACCTAGAAATGTAATTCCCGGACTTCTGGTTTATCTTTTTGTTCCTTTGGCTCTGCGATGGGGCTGTAGCCTTAGCTCTGCAGCACACTGGTGGTAGCTGGCTCTAGAGGTCAAATGGAGTCCGAAGGGAAGGTGGAGTATTTCAGCACATCACAGGTCAGGCTTGTCTTTTTTTTAAAGCTTATGTTGCTGAATGCATACATAAAGGATGAGTCTTTTGGTGTGACTGTGGATAGAAAATGAAGAATGGCTCCTGCCTGTGGAGATGAGGAAAGGGACAGAGACTGCTCCGTGCTTCAAGGGCTGCTGAGAAGATGCATGCAGTAGGTCCCTGGCTGCAGAGCCAACAGTGCAACGAGCTCCCTGTTGGCAGAGGGCAGGTGTGGAGATGGGATTTCAGGAAACCAGCTTGGTGGTTCTGCGATGTGTGACGTGAGCCGGTGCTTTAAATATACACATCACTGCTGCTGTAAGGAAACCTTCCAGGTCCCAATCTCTTGCTCCAGGTGGAAGCCGGTTGGTTCATCTTATGCCTTGTAGGAATTAAATACTGTTGATTTCAGCAATTAATAGTGGCAGTGAGATCTGCGGGGTCTAAAGACTGTGGGAGTCCCTGGTTGGGAACCAGTGAAGGCCCAGGACAGCTGATTGGGAATTGCAGCTACCAGCACTTCACTTCAGGTAGAGAATTTTCTCTACCTGCAGTCCCTACGTTTTGAAGAGAAAACAAGGCATTTGCAAGATGCCTATAAGAAGACAAAGGAAATCCAGTACGAGTTTTAGAGGGGAAGACATGCAGTTTTAAATGAAGAAGTATAGAGTTGCTTCTGTAGTCCCATTTAGGGGCCTCAAAATGCGCTGTCTGAAGAGCGTGCTCCTTGTGAAGAGAGCAAAAGCTGAATGCATAGCAGAGGGTTGGGGTTTTTCAGGGCATGCTAATAAACACGGGTTTTTTGGCAGGGCTTTTGATTGCATTGCAACAGGGTTACAAGGTCTTGTTCAAATTCTGCTGAAGTCAGTTGAAAACTGATGTTGACTGCAGTGAGCATGGGCTGGCAGGCAGGACAGCATCTCTTAAGATGCTTCAGGTTTGCCTCTCCTTTATTTCAAAGTCTGCACCTAGGACAAGTTTATTCAATTTGCAGCTTAGCATGCCTTCAGTTTATATCCCCGAGGAGGGGGAAAAGAAGGAAGAAAAAAATAAACCAAACAACAAATCAGAATAGTCCCACAGCTCCTGCTATGGACATGGGCTGTGGCTGGCAGCTGGTGCAGGCAGCTGGACGACCACTGGTTGCTCCTTCTCAGCTTGACTGGCTCTGCAGGTGCCTGTTGGGATTCAGACACAAGGAGAATAATGGTTAAAATCTGAGGTGGGAGCCCACAAACCCAGGGATCGTACACTGGGATGGATGCAGAAGAAAAAGCTCTGCCACCAGGAAGTCATCCTTTCAGGAAGCTAATTCAAACTTCTCTTTGTCCTTTAAACCTTTCGGTAGGTAAATGCCATGTAGATCTTTCTATACTTTTTTATTTTTGGTCTATTTGATTTGAGGGCTTTATGCAGCAACTTAGTCCTCATTCATCCTGCTGTCAGGGAAGTTATTCTGCCTGCGGTCCCTGTTTGAGCTCGGTTTTCTTATTTTCTGTAGCACCAGGGCTGATGGCTTTGCAGATCTTACGATACCTCTTCCATCTCCTCCCTGGCCAGTCTAGCAGCACGACAGCTCCATTTAATGTGTGCTCTCTGATTTTGGCTTCCTGCCCCCAGACTCATTATTTTGCGTTTGTCTGTATTGAGCTCCAGTGCTGTCAGCCCCAAAGGATCATGTATCTCAGAAGTCATGAAAAAAGAGATGGGTCTGAAAATCCCAGGTCTCTTCCTGGTGTGTGTAGATTGCACGTTTCTGCAGCCATCCCCCAACCCTGCTGTGTGTGCTCATCCCTCTCTGCTCATCCCGGCAGTAAAGCCAAACCTGCAGGGCTCAGTGGTTCTCACTGCACAGACTGCTTGGCCCCTGGGACTATTACCACTCCTTTTTTTGCTGATGCAGAGGCGGGTTGGGACCTGCAGCTCTGCCTCCTCTTCACTGGGTTAACAGTCCCCAAAATGACTTGAATCCATTTGGAATATTGTTCCAGGGAAAAGACTGTGGAGTTCTCTCTGCAGTAGGTATTTCAGAGCATCAGCCCCTCTTCTACCATCTGAAGTATGGTGTTACCTTTGGGCCCTGGAGACTGGGAGCGCTTTCATGTTGGGTGCAGCATAAAATGAGAGATGATCCCTCTCTGAAAAGTGCTTGAGCAAAGTGCATGGTAAGAAACATCAGGGTGCAATTCACCTCTTTAGATGTTGATGCCTAACATCTCCGCTGCTCCCCCTTCGCTTCCATATGTATGCAGCAGGGGAAATGAGAGCTTTCATCTCATCCTAATGCAGATGTCTGAAACCAGCCAGACAGATTGCGTCTGTCTCTTCTCATTGATTGCAAAGAGGCTCCAGATGATGGGCTCTCATGTAGGTGTCTCTCTTGTAGGTGAGGTGAATCCCACACTGACTGGCTGCATCAGGCTGGTTGCAGTAGCACAAAGAGAGAGCACAGCTGCTGGATGTAGTCTGTCCTTGTTTTAGCTGCGAGTTGTCTTATCTGGTAAACCTATCCCTCCTCTTTGCTCAAGAACCTGCATTTCATTTCATAGAATCATTAAGGTTGGAAAGATCACTAACATCACTGTGCCCAACCCCTAGTCCATCCCCACCATGGTCACTGACCATGTTCCTCAGTGCCACATCTCCACAGTTCCTGAACACCTTCTGGGGACAGTGACTCTACCACCTTCCTGGGCAGCCTGTGCCACTGCCTCAACACTCCTCCTGAGAAGAGATTTTTCCTCATACCCATCGTGATCCAACCAGTTCCTTGCTGGCCAAGAGCTGGAAGGACATCATTCAGACAGCAACCAGAGGGTGCAGTTACACACAGATGTGGGTGCTCCAGGGTTTAGTGGGTGAAACCAACGCCTCTTAACACTGGAGTACTGTTAGGTGCCCTAATGGTGTTGGGGCTGCGAGGGAGGTGGAGCCAGTTTCTGTAGTATTGTTTTCCATGTAGTCTGCTGGGAGCAGCTGGAGGTGACTGAGAGCTGTTCATAAAAGAACTGAGAAATGAGGCTGAGCCAACTGGGAGAAATAAAGCCTAGTCGCCTCGGGAGGATTTTCTTGACTGGCTTTGATTGGAAGCACTTGTTCCATCATGCCTTCTCCTTTGGAAGAATTAGCCAGTGGCAGAAGCGTGATGCACTGGGTGTTTTAGGAGTGAGAACCTGTCTGCAGTGAGAGCCCGCAGAGCTCAGCATGCAGAGCTCAACCTGAGTCCCTGTGCTTGCAGCTGGCCTGGAACCTGCTGTGTGTGCAAAGCAGGGCAGGATGCTGTGCCAGGCTCCTTACCCTTTATCATGTCTGTGTGCTTAGCATCAAATCCTACAACCTCTAAGAAAATCATTGTTTTGTACCCCATCTTTCTGCAGACTGAAACACTTAATTCCTGCAAGTTCAGGCACCCAAAAGTCAGCGTTCAGTTCCAGAGAGCCTCAGGAGGCATTCTGGGTGCATCATGGTTGCATCAAACCCTTTGACTGTGGTTCTCAACCAGTCTGAAGTCACTCAGTGCAAGGAGCTCTGAGTGACTTTGGAAGAGCCTGCAAGAGCTGTACAGTGAAAATGAGAAAAAAACGTTGTCAGGCAGTTAAAATGTATTGTTGAGGAGCCTGCATGGGAGTACTTCTAGGACTTGGTGACTGATATGGATAGAAGAGCGTTGCTCTACAGTGTGCGTAACCTGTGCAGTAAAAAACCAAATGTCACAGCCATAATGAGCCCAGTAAGAAAGCTAGAAATGTCAAAGGGATTGCCAGTGCCTTTGAAATCACAGAGGATTTGTTAGGGGAGAGATTTCTGGCTGACCCCAGCTTGGAAGCACACATTGCACGCTGCAGAGAAAAGCACAGAGTACCTTATGTTCTGTTATATGGTATCTTCTTGCTTTGCAGGGCACCTGACCTCTCTCTGCTCTTGTACCCAGCTACACATGTACAGGACAAGCTCTTCTGCTCTACAACCCCAGCTTCAAGGGGGCAGAGATGGTTGTATAGCCAAGAGGGAAGGTGTGTGAAAACTTTCAGGAGGCTTTGGTTCAGGAAGGAAGGTGTGTCAGAGCCTCGTAGTTGAAACCACAGCGTGTTTAGCTCCAGTACTTTTACTGCTGTCTCTCCTCTTGAACTTTGGTACAATAAATAGTGGCCGTGTTTGAGGAGCGTCCTGGCAGAGAGGCATCTGGCACAGCATCCAGCATTTGCTGCTCCATCCATGCTATCCTGCAGTTGCTGCACGGGGACTTTCTGCCTGCTGCTTGCAGATCCTATGGGTCAGCGGGTGCATCATCTGTGACACTGAGTGGCATGTGGCTGCTCCTTTTCCCTGCTCATCTACGGTAACTGCTTCTTGGTTTTGCCACATGGGGGAAATAGCAGCAAGAGCCCAAACAGACATTACCTATGGGTTTTGGTTTGCAAAAGGAGAGATTTCAGCCTGGACCCAAGAGCCTGCTGCACAGCCTGCTGAGGTTGGTTGCCTGCAGTGTGGTGCTGTGCAGTCATTGCTGAGAGCAAAACCTGGGTTCCATCCTGGGAGCGTTTCCGTTCTAGTTGCAGCTGCAGCCTCTTTGCTCCAGGATGTACTGCTTCCGAACAGTTCTCTCTGCTTGTTATTTTTTGCCACTGGCAGCACATTCACTGCCTTGACTATGGCAGAGGTTTTGTAGGTCTCTCCGTGATGTGTAGTGGCCTCCCTTGGCTCTCCCAGCCAATAGGCACATGTTCTGGCATTGGAAAGCTGATGGGAGAAAGCAGGATCTGTAAGTCTTTCCCAATGGTATGACTTTCCTATCTAATTTCTCTTGTATAGTTCCCAAATAACATGTGCATGTACCTAAATCTAGGCAGGCGGCGCTCAGAAGGCCCCTGCACACAGCAGAGGGGTTGAAACAAGGTGATCATTATAGTCCTTTTCCACCCAGGCCATTTTATGATTCTATGAAATAATGTAGTGTGTTGAAGTTGCATGTCGGGGTCCAGAGCAGAGTTAACCTTGTTGCACAAAGAATGTTCTTAAAGTTTTAAAGCATTTAGTGTGGCAACAAGGGAAGGAGGCTCCCAGCACAGAGAAGCCATATTCCCTCCCATCCTCTACCGAAGGCTTCTTTGGTTACTGATTCAGCTCTGCAAATACTGTCTGGTGGCTTCAAACTGCATAAGCAGTCGGCTGGTATTATTTCCCCCGTGAAGGCTGGAGGGAGGGAGAGAAAATTAAAGCAACTTGTCTCAGCCAGAGTCAGCTTCGTGGAGTTACAAGTGTGTCTCTGCGGAGCCCAGTGAGAGGTCTCTGCCTTATCTGGCTCAGTACCGTGCTGGTTGCACAACACTCACATCCCCTAGATGCGCATATTTTCGCAGGGATGGCCCCAGTTGCCCAAGTAGAGCATTTGCTCAGATTCTCATGCTTTGCAATTACTATAAGCTTCTCGTGAGAGAAAGAAGGGGGAGTGGTGCCAGGTGGTTTTTTTTCCCTCTCCCTGTTGTTGTTCCTCATCAGCTGGTTGCTTTGAAACGAGCACGTTGTGGTTTTCCTTCAGAAGCAACATGTTGCTGCAAATGCAGCTTCAGAGAGCTTCCAGGAGTGCTGTGTGCCGGTGGCTGCAGGCAGGGAGCTGATGGATCATGGCACTGGGGATCTGCACCAGTGAGCTCAGCCTGGTGCAAGCCTGTACCCATTGGGCTCAGCAGTGCTGTCACGTCGACATTCCTTCCGGCACTCAGCAGCAGCGTGGAGCCGCCTTGCTCTTCATACCATCGCAGTGGGATGTCGTTGAGGGAATCAGAACCTGGTGCTTTGCAAATAAGGACCTGCAGTGTTGTTTCCTTGCCTTGCTCAGCTAAGACGGAGTGATTGAAAGCATACTTCACACAGACCTCTTGTGTTAGAGCTGCGCCTGACACTAACATGGCTCTTGGTTGGGGGTATTCGTTCACATTTTCTCCTGAGTTCATGGGAGAAAAGGGTAATTCTCACCACGTCAGTACAGTACAAAGCCAAAAGATGTCTGTAGCTGGACAGCATTGAAATGAGCATTGGCACAGGGTGGTGGTGGGGAGGACTGTCCCCAGAGGTGTTTGAGAGCCATGGAGATGCGGCATTGAAGTACATGGTCAGTGGGAACGGTGGGGGTAGGTTGGGGGTTGGACTTGGTGATTGTGGTGGTCATTTGAGGCTCCATGATTCTTGATTATACAAAAGATAGGCGATCGATAGGGGTCTATTGGGTGCAGGGTCTAGATCCTAATCAGCTCCTGACAGGGTGCTAAGTCAGAACAGAGCACCCATTTGTGAGGATGGATTTTGAGGGTCAGTTGACAAGCTCCAGCTTTCAGAGCTCAGTGCTTTCCCGGCTGTTACAGCATGAATTTTCCTCTTCCATTAATATATTCACTCTGCAGAACAGCGCAGCATCTATTTTTGCTCAAGTAGCATTTCAAGTTAAAGTTAGCTTGTTTGACATGCAAGCTGGTGGCTTTCTGTGGGCTTCTTCTATTTAAAAAAGCTTTTAGCAAACATTCAATTATTTCTTTCTTCTTCTTTCTTTCTTTCTTTCTTTCTTTCTTTCTTTCTTTCTTTCTTTCTTTCTTTCTTTCTTTCTTTCTTTCTTTCTTTCTTTCTTCTTTCTTTCTTTCCTTCTTTCTTTCCTTCTTCTTCTTCCTTCTTTCTTCCTTCTTTCCTTCTTTCCTTCTTTCCTTCTTCCTTCCTTCCCTTCCTTCCCTTCCTTCCCTTCCTTCCCTTCCTCCCTTCCTCCCTTCCTCCTTCCTCCCTTCCTCCCTTTCCTCCCTTCTCCCTTCCTTCCTTCTTCTCTTCCTTCTCTTCTTTCTTTCTTTCTTTCTTTCTTTCTTTCTTTCTTCTTCTTCTTTCTTTCTTTCTTTCTTTCTTTCTTTCTTTCTTCTTCTTTCTTTCTTTCTTTCTTTCTTTCTCTTTCTCTTTCTTTCTTTCTTTCTTTCTTTCTTTCTTTCTTTCTTTCTTTCTTTCTTTCTTTCTTTCTTTCTTTCTTTCTTTCCTTTCTTTCTTTTCTTTCTTTCTTCTTTCTTCTTTCTTCCTTTCTTCCTTTCTTCCTTTCTTCCTTTCTTCCTTTCTTCCTTTCTTCCTTTCTTCCTTTCTTCCTTCTTCTTCCTTCTTCCTTTCTTTCTTCTCAATGTTTCCGTTGAAGTTCCTGTGTGGGAACCATGAGAGCTATGTAGGAATTATACCCTTATACCACACCGTGGCTTCGAAGGTTCTTTGGACAGACTTGGTCCTCAGGGAGCTTTCTGAAAAGAAGGGTGATTAAAAAGGGGAAATAAGAAGTAGTTTAATTCCAGTTAGGTGTGAATAATGTCTATGCATGACAAATTGCTGTGCTTGCCTTCAAGAGCCTTGAGGAGTACTACTGGTGAAGTCTGCTGCTGCCAGATGAAGCAGGGAGTCTCCACCAGGGCATCATTGCTTCCCTGACCTTGCTGGTGATAGGCTGTCTCCCCTACTGATACTGGCAAGACCTTAAAAATCACAGCTCAATCATAATCCCTGAAGTTATTCTTATTTGCCAAGGAAGGAGCACTGTGTCCTTCTAACAAACATTTGAAGCAAAATGGATCCATAAAGTCGAGCCCCCAGCTGTAGATAGTTTGGTTGTTCTCCATTCACTTTAAAATGAGCAAAGCGTGTCCCAAACCCCAAACTCTTTCCGTTTGTTCAAAAGCAAAGACTTTGTGATTGTTCTCACTGACTGATCCCTCAGAGGGCTCATTTCCATATCTGATGAGTAATTTCTGAGCCAACGTGAGGCTCACAAGACAGATCGTGTCGTGACAGGAGCATGGAAGCATGCCTCATTGGGTGAGTCCGGGTTGTGTTTTCAGCAGCAGCAGTTCACATCAGCTCATTTTCTTGCTTTCTTTCTCTTCCTGGGGGAGAACAACCCAGCTTTCTGTTGTTTGTTGTTAACTCTGGGATGTGCCCTCATGGTCTTGAAAGGTCAGCAAAGGCACCACTAAACTTTTTGAGGGCAGTGGTGAGGATATTTGGAGAGTAAACTCAGGCCACACACAGCACCAGGTTGTTGGTGTTGCCATGGGCTGTAGCCCAAGGTACTCACAGGAGGTTCCTGCTGCCATGAGCTTTCAAAACCCTTTCCAGAAAGCATGGTGAAGCTTCAGCCCCTGCATCTTTGCTGGTCTTTGTGAGGGCAGGTACTGAACGCCATGCACTCTTCTTGCAGAAATTCCTCGAGGAGGCTCTGCACATTCTTGGGAGCACTAAGGAAAAGGGGGGGACACTTAGGGAGAGTTTGGAGTGATTAGGATGGGTCACCACTTGTTTTGAGTCTACCATTGAAGTGTGGTTCATTTATTCGAACTTCACCACTTCTGCAGCTCCTTCCTCGTGGCTTTGCTGGCTTTTCCTGTGCCTCCAGGCTGAATGAAGGTGTCTTTCTAGTCCTTTGTTTCCCAGAAGATGTGAGGGTCTACCTTGCTTCTGTATGCAGATGCTGAGAGGCTTAAGTGCTCCAAGTGTTGAAAATTAAAACCAATCAAGTCAGGTTCTCACTCAGTATTGGCAATCTTGGCTTTAGTGGCTTCACTGGAGTGATGATGCTTTTTACCATGGCTTCAGAAGATGAGGATTTGACTGCTGACTGGACGGCAGAGATACCAGAGCTAAAAAAAGGACAAAACCTAAGTTGAAACTTTGGTATAAGAACCCTTTTTCTTGTTTGGAGAACACCCAACAGGAAGAGATCTTGCTCCAGTGCTGGGTTTGGTTTCCACTGCAAAGAGGAAAAGAGAAAAAGATCATTCAGGGATCCACAGGAATCCTGCAACACCTTCCATGCTCTGACATTGCTTATACTGTCCCAAGGAACTTCATGTGCTGGGAGCCAGGCTGAATGCAGCTTTTCAACCATGCTTGTAATGGGTTTAAAGTTCAAAAGTCCTTCTCTTCTGTTCTTATTTTTTCTATTTTATTTTATTTTTTTTAATTTTTATTTTATTTAGGTGTGATTGCCTATGCTGATAATTAACAATACAGAAAAAGCAAGCATGCTGGTCCTCGTGCGTGTGAAATCTGACAGTGCCAGTTAAGATCAGTGCTTTAACCCTCTTGCTTCCTACTTCATTTTGCTAATGTGAATAACATCACTCTTGTGCCAAGCACGTTATGCTCTGTGCTAATTTTGCCAGGCAACTTACCTATCTTATTGTTCAGCAGATTGCCCTCCCCAAGCCCGCTGGTTCAGTTCCAGCAGAAACGTTCAGCTGTGTGCTCTCAGCTCAGTCTCAGGGCACAAGGCATGTCACCTTTTCCTGCTGTCTTTATGCTTGTCCCTCAGAGCCACCCGTTGCCTTTTTCTTCCTGAGAGGTTTCTCTGTGTAGAGCAGCAGAAAGCTGAGTAGGGACTTGCAGGGTCTCTGGGGTTTGATGGCCTCGGACAGTGCATTGGAGATGCCAGCTCTGGACCTACTGGTAGCTTCTACTGAGGTGAGGTGGAGCCACATCTCTTGTTGGTTTGGTGTCTCATTTCATTGCTATGGATTCCTCACTGCAGAATGGAGTTATTTCCTTGGTCCCTGGTTCTCAGGGGATGGGATAGCTGCAGGACCAAACCCTGCTGGGGTTGGAGGAGTGTGTTCCATCACATATCTGCAAGGCATGCTGGATGGAGACCCTGTGTCTCTTTATCCTGCACTCCACAGCCCAAAAAGGGAGAATCCTCCCTTACCAGCAGGGAGATCTCCTAATCCAAACATGGATCTCACGCCTTAACCTTCAGACCTCTTTGTTTCTCTGTCAAAATGCTGTGGTGCGATAGTTGCTTGGTGCTGCATGCTCATCACTGCTGGGCTCCTCCTGCCTGCAGACCCATCCACCTCGGCTGTAAGGTGGCTGCATTCAGAGCTGGCTGAGCTCTCTGCTCAGCACCCACCTCGCTGCTCTGTAGGGCAGTGTTATCGCTGCGGAGCACGGTGGCCGTGTGCTGGGTGGAAGGGGTTTGTTTAGCTGTCCTATAAATCAGCAGCGTGCGCCAGGCTCTGCTGCATGATGTCTAATGCATATTCATGCTTGCTAGCAGTGCGGCCGGGACAGCATTGTGTCACCGTGTTAATAGTGTGCCCCAGAGGGAAGGGGAGGAGAAGGGGGGCTCAGCAGCAGCTGCCTTCTTGCTTCCCTTTATCTCTTCCCAGCTGCCTGCTTGGCCCCCCAGCACGCACCCTCACTTGCATTTTCCCTGCCTCCTTCCCCCAGATCTGCTAAAGCAGATTTGATTTTGCTGAGGTACCTTCTTTCTTCTCCCAGCTCTGCTGCTAAACAAGGGTACGTGCCTGCAAAAGCTCTGCAAGGGCTAAATGAATGCAGAGGGATGATCGTTATATTTGATCACATAAATTAAGTGGCTTACTAATCAAGGAGACACTCTGGAAATACCTGATTTTGTCTGTTCAGGGTTTCTCGAGCTGTTCCTTTGGGCTCCGTGTTTAAACAAGCTGTGAAGGCAGCTTTTATCAATGTCCCCATGGGAATAGCAAGGCGAGAAGGGAACTCAGTCTTGTTCCCTCGTGCCACAGGAGGTGATCCCTTTGCTCCTATACCTGCAGCAAAGAGGAGACTATTGCAGCTGTGCTGCTCTGCCCTGTCTTTAAAAATAAGGGGAGAAAAGGCTGTAAGCCACAATTCTCTGGGAAAGATAGAGCTTTGGAGGATGTGATTAGCAGCATGTGGTATTGTGTGAGAGAAGGTGGGCATTGACTGCCTGGTGGAGCCAGGTTGTGCTCTAACAGGAGTGATGGTTTCTTGCCCTGTGGGGAGGAGACCTGTGAGATCCTTGCCAAAATATGATGTGGGTTTGGAGCTTCTGTGGGTTCAGGGGGAGGCTGGACAAGCCCTTGGAAAAGACTTCTTTTGAGGGTTGCTAAACAGGCAAGCTGTGCCAGGCCCAGGAAATCCCCTGAGCTGAAAATAGTCAGGCGCTGGGTGAGCGGCAGGGGAAGCAGCGTGTGGGTATTGGTAGGGAAGGGTGGGTCATCGGCCACATCGAAGCGTGGATGCTGAGCCCTGTTCTTAATCCAGAGTAGGCTCGATGTAAAGATATTCTCTGCACAGCCAGGGCATTGTCATTGCTCACTCCTTTGTGTTTCTTCTCCTTCCAGGGGGACTTGAGCCATCCCCAGAGCCGAGGACCCTGTTTCTCTGCAGGGCCAGTTAGCCATCCAGAGGGTGAGTGAATCTGGGGGTGTGTGGGCTCCCATTGTCTCCATTCCTTCCATTCCAGTTCATTCCTTCCTCTCCTTTTCTGCTGCTGTCCTTCTCACCCGCTCACTGTCTGGAC
Organism: Excalfactoria chinensis; assembly: GCF_039878825.1. Lineage (NCBI taxonomy): Eukaryota > Metazoa > Chordata > Aves > Galliformes > Phasianidae > Excalfactoria > Excalfactoria chinensis. The sequence goes on from NC_092829.1 coordinate 50,752,534, forward strand.
CGTTCTGCTGCTATAGCTCTGGCAAGGTGAGGTGTCTGCTTCATGTACCGCTTTGATCCTGGAAGCCAAAGCATACTGACACTCTTCTAATACTATCCTGCTCAAGAACTGGCCGTTTTAAAAGGCTCTTCTCCATGATTTCATTTATTTTTTTAATTGAAAAGTAATATCAAAACAATTCCTGCAACTTCCCAGTTCCAGATACCTCGTTTCCTTGTCCATTTGCTCTGAAAGTTCATATGCGTCAAGCTTTGAAGTGAGCAGAAAGCTGAACAACCAGCCACATTCTGCTACAAGTTTTTCTAAAGAATTGCAGCATAGAAGTGTTTCTTGAAACTGGCTTCTTAGCTTTTCCCTGTCAGCAGTTGTCTGGGAGGAATGGGTGGGGTGAGAGAGGAGGGGAAATGCAGCTCTTGAATGTGTGGTACAGTCTGTTGTCTCATGGAAGCGATGGGGCCAGAGAACAGTCTTGGTGTAAACCCGCATCAAACTTGTGCCAAAACACAGAGTGGGCCCTTCCAGAATGCTGTCTGTGACCTCCCCAAGCACACTGAGCTCTGCTCTCGGATTTTCAGTGCTGCTGTGTCACAGCCATTCCTGTGGCAGCTGCTCTCTTCTTGTTTTTCCACTGGGTCTGTGCTTTGGAGCATCTCTGCGCCCTCCCTGCGCTTGTGACACAGTTGTGATTTCATTAGGATAATTGGAGAGCAGTTTGGGCTTTCCCACTTGATTTGCTCTGCCTCTCCAAACATCTCTGCACATGGAAGCTCAGCTCTGCAGGGGAGCTGTCAGCTCTGACAGCCGAACACAAAGACCCGGCGGGGAACCAACGGCTTTCCCATCCAAAACCTACACACGGAGCTTTTTGTCTCCTGTTAAGACCCTGGATTGGAAGTCACTTGTCTGAATTTAGTTCCTAGCTTTGCCACTGATGATGAGGTTGAGCCTGCCCCTTTGCATGGCTATGGCTAGTCTGTAGGATAAGGAGGATGGTGTTTCTGCACATCGACAGCAACCCCAACTCTAGCAGTGGCTAGCTCAGTGGTTAGGGGCAAATACTACATTTGTCCCTTCCATCACTGCTGCAGCAATCCCCTGCACAGGTGGCAAGGAGCCAGGCTGCTGCCCCAGTGAGACGGGGACACTGGAGGGTGCAGGGAGAGGCTGCGCCCCAGCACTGCCGCTTTCTCTTCACCAGCAAGTAGTAGACTGCATTGAAGTTTCCACAAGTCACCAAGTGGACCAGACCACAGTGGAACAACAGCATGGAGGTGTTTGAGAAGCTTGGAGTTGAGGCACTGAGGGACATGGTCGGTATGGGGTGATGGTTGGACCTGGTGACCTTAGTGGTCTTTTCCAGCCTTAATGATTCTATGATCCTTTGTAATCCCACCCTGTTAGCAGGCAGTAACAATGGAAAGTAAGATCCCACCACGAACTGCAAGCACATTACATCACCTGACAGCATGCTGGAGACATGGATGTGAGCAGCCCAAGTGCACTTGGTTTCATCCACGGCTGGAAGTTCCCCCTTGGCAGCACATGCAAATGTAATCAGAAATTAAGGAAATCTGTTCTCACACTCAGACCAAGATCAGAAATGCTGGTGATCAGCTGGTGGCAAGTGCTACTTTCTGCATTGAGCATTCCTTGGGGACAGGCTGCAGTGCTGTATTACAGATTGATGATGTTTATAAGCTCCTGAGATAAGGGGCCTGCTAACCTTTCTGTTGAATGTTACCATTTTGATGGCCTGTGATAGCTAGGACATGATTTCTTCATGGAGAATTGATTCAGAAAGAAACTCTTGGACAGCTGGTGCGTTATTGATGTTTATGCAGGTTGTTACTGTTTCTGGTAGCTTAATAAAGCCATTAGGCAGGGTTGTGATTCCCCAGTATTTTTCTTACAAAGTAAGTTGTCAACGAAGTACTTCAGTGAACTTGCAGCACGAGAGGTTGAGGGAGAACTGCAGAGTCAGAGCAGCATCCAGCCAACAGCAGGTGATGTGCTGCTGCTTTTATTAAATAAAGCCATCAGGCAGGGTGCAGCGTGAGCAGCTGAAGTGCAAACCAGAGAACAGAAAACTGGCAGTGGATTCGGTGGGGAAGGCATCATCTCATTTCCTTTGTCTTCGTGTCTGTTCTGGCCTGTGTGATGGTGTGCCTGGGCACTGCCTGCTGCCATCTGCCCCCCTCCTGGCAAAGCACCGATGGCTGAAGGGACAGCATTGCCTGTGAGATATTGTCAGCGTGATGGTGAAGGAGGAGTGGGGACTTCAGAGGTTCTTTGTGGTCAACTGGTCCCTGGTTAGAGGAGTCGTGCAGAGCTATTTTACGCATGCTCATGAACTTCTAATGGAGGACATTTGTTGCTTCTCCAAAGCAGGATCACTACTTGCAACTGTTGTGACATCTTTGGCATCCCTCTCTCTTTTCATCTGGGGGCCATGTCGTCTGAGCTTGTGAGTATGAAGCCAGCAAGCTGACAGCCAAGCACACTGTGTTAGATTTGCAGCTCGCTTCTTTGTTAATTTAAAAAGCAGCAAGTAAACGAAAACAAAGCACTGCAGATAGGCCATGATTCATACCAGAGCATCAGCTTGCCAGACTCATTTTCCTACCATCTTCCAGGCTGGGCAGGTCGCTGAGAACGTCAGTGTTTTGACCCTTGAGAAGAAACAAGAGCTGTCATTTCAAACTACTTGAGAAGTTCATTGAGCCCCTGCAGAGGCTGTATTTTGTAACATTGGTGACAGCGTTATATACGAGCAAACGGAGGAATCGGAGTAGTCACAAGAGTGAGCCAGCAAGGTTTGCCTTGTCAGAGTAGATGTTCTGAATTGCATTTTCAGTCTAATAATTCCTTAGTTCTTGTGGACGAGGCTTTTGGAAGAAAGGATGCGCAGTGTGAGCGCAATTCAAAGATGTTTACAGAGGTGGAACTGATATCCTATGTCTTTAAATGGACTCTCTGTTGACAGGTAGAGTGTAAATGTTCAGTAATAAGAATATTTCAAAGATCTCCACCATGGTTACCTTCTGTAGCAGGGCTGCACAAACACCTGTCTCTTGGCTTGTTTACTTGGATGGCAAAGCAATAGAAGGAAAGGAAGAAAGCAGAGAAAGCTCCTCCAGTGAGATCCTATTTGAAGGATGTGAGAGCCTCCTTATCAGTGAATGCATTGCAAATCCACTTCATGTCCCTTTTGCTCGACACCTGACATGATGAGTTGTCATGAGGAACTCAAGAGACTTGGCCTCACTCATCTCTGCTTGTGTCAGATGACTTTCTGGAGATTTCTCTGTGCTGTCCCAGCTTTGCACTGAATTCAGCTGTAATCATCAGAGTCAGGTCCCCAGAACTACCTCTCCTTCTGCTGATACAGCTCCCTGCTTGAGAACAGGGACTGTGCAGGACATCAGGTTGTTCTCTGCAGAAAAGCTGAGACTTAGCTGGGACCCTGAGGAGCATTCATAGTCTCTAGGCTTTAGGTCTGAAAGTGCTGCTCAGTCTCTTCACTGGGAGAGCTTGCGCCAGGCACCTCAGTCATTGCTCCTGAAGCCAAAGCTGGGTGCTGCCTGGCACACAGCACAGGAGTTACAGGGCTGTGCCATCTGCCTGCAGTATGGTCTCCATCCCCTCATGCTCGCAGAGATGGGACGTGATTGCCTGCTGGGAGCCAGGCTGGGGTGAGGTGCTTGCTCTCCCTGCTTCCCCTGTGAGGCTGGCAGATGGTTCTTGTTTCCTGAAGCTGTGTGGCTCCTGCTGCCTGGGAAATCCACAGTGCTGGGGGAGGACTCATGGGCTACTGGGCTGGGAGCAGCTGTGCTGCCAGGCGGAAGCACTCAGCTTTCCTAGACAGCTTTGAATGAGAGCCAGGAGCCCTCTCTCTACGGGAGAAAATCCACGAGGTCAGGAAATACAGCTCCAGCTCCATGCTAGGGCTGTTGGCTTGGCACTCAGACCCCAGCCCTCCTCTTCCCAGACGCTACTCCTGAACGGCTCCTGGCAGTGGCATCCTGCTGAGCCTTTTGTTGGACTGCCTGGCACAGCTTTATGGGGATCTGGCTGCTGGGAACGATGCTGGGCAGCACAGAGGTGGTTCGTTTGGGTAGGAGGGGAAAACACCAGGGAGCAACCTGGTTAGTCTTGCAGACCGCTGTTGTTGCTTAGCGTGGGACTGGGAAGCGATTCTTTTGTGTTTTCCTCTGTTATTTTTTGGTCAGTTCTGTTTGGGCTCTACTTCAGCTGCTGAGAAATGCAAACTCATTTTTCCTCCTCTGCAAATTCTCACATCAGAAAAAGCTTTCACAGCAATCGCCAGGCTGCACATCCCCATCCGGCACATCCAACACTAGCGTGGGATGACTGAGGATGTCTGCTACCATCTCTCCAACAGCAATCTCATCGCTGCCAGCATCCTCTGGGTGTGGTGGGAGTCAGTGAATGCTAAAGCTGCAGAGTTCTTGTACATAAACTGTGTTTTGTAGGAGGGGCATTTTTGTGCTACGCGCACGCACTTCAGCTTGCTCAGTGCTGCCTTGATCTCTAACTCGCTAGAAAATCTCCCTGCAGATAAGTTGAAGCCAGGCACTTTCAGAAGGACAGAACTTCCCACTGCAGTTAGAGATCACGGCAGTTATATCTGCAGTTTCAGTTGTCCCATCCACTTGCACAACACACAAGGAAGAAGGCTGTGACTGCTGGGGTATCTATCGAGTGGTGAGCTGAATTTCAGACTTGCTCTTCAGCAAAACTACCTGGGAGCTGCTCCCAGAGAAAAAAAGGGATCAGAGAACTCTTAAGCTGGAAACCTCTCTTGGCTTTTAGAGCCTGACCCTCTGCCATGTGATGCCGTATGGCTCCTGACAAGTCTCTTCCCTGGCCTTGAGAATAGAGCTCCATGAAACTTCTCTGGGAAGGCATGGACCTGAGGTATCTCATTTTTTTTGCACTTTATTTTCTCCCTAACTTCTCTAGCAGCAGAGAAGTGCATCAGCATGGGACCAGAGGTCTCCCCTGTTTGTGCTCTGCTTGCTCTTTTGCAACCATTTCCTTGCTTTTCCCCAAGATCCTGAGTGCTGGAAGGGACGTGATCTTTCTTTGTCTTCCTGACACTGAGATAGCAGCTGAGAAAAGGGCTTTGACAGGCAGAGGCTGTGTCTGACTTCCCCAGCCCAGGCGGGTGATTGAACTGTCTGAGTGGTTTAAGGTTGCAGTCAGATGGGGATTGAAGTCAGAAAGTTCTGCCCTACTTTAGATTAAATCTTTGCTGCGTTAGCAAATTCAGTAGCTGCAGACACGGGCTGGATGCAGAGTGCCCACTGCAGGAACACCGTGTACCAACCAGCTAAACAAAGCTCATCTTCCAGGAGATGCAGCAGCTTCTGCCAGCATTATCACGCTACTAGGCATCATCTGATGTGAAATACTGAGCTCCCAGGGCTCCGAGCTGAGCATGAGGCCTCTTTCTGAATGCTTGTGTGCTGCTCAAAAGGCAGTGCCCCTTCCTGGTTATTTGCTTTACCAGCAGCATGACTAGAGATGGCCAGGAACCACAATTCAGCCTTAATGTTTTTAAATGCACCTTCTTAAAATTCCCCTGCTGGGTTTTGAGCTGCTAGGATCCCTGCTCTTCACAGCCTTTCCCAGAGCAGTTATAGCTCTTTGTTTCTCTCTCCCTCTGAACTGCAAGATAGATCTCTTTGTAATGGTTGGTAAGTTTAGGGGGATTTCTGTTCAAGCCTTCAGGGTTTTGTAATCATCCTCTCGTAAGCTCCAAGTTGAAGTTCCTCTTTCTCAGTAGAAAGGGAGCTGAAATTTAAAGGTTTACTTCTCATTTACGCAGCCTTCTCTTTGGTTTCTTTACCTACCACTTCCATCTCTTACATATTCCCATGCATCATGTCACGCAGGATGCATCCAGACTGGCAGTCTGAAGGACTGTAGAGAGACAGAGTTACACACTGGGCACAGTTCTGTATTCAGTTCAGTCAATTTCTTCCCCCGTTTTGAAGTAACCTTTGCCACCGGTGGAGGATATTGGGTGAAACAGCTCTGGATGCTGCAGTTCTTTGCTGTGATTTTAGAGCAAGCTTCGTGGTTTAGGTGAGGTCACTTCACATTTGAGACCCCAGAGAATGGGATCATAAGAGGCAGTGCATTCTGGAGGCACAGCACAGGGCAACAGAGTTATATAAATATAACTGTCTCTGTTTTCCAGGGTAGTCAGTGTACTGAAGGAGGAACATACAAAAAAAGTCCTTGACCCTTGGGTCATCCCACCATCTCTGTCTCTGACCACATTTAGCAACAGGGTACGTCTGTGAGCTTGGGCTGGGAGGCCAGGGCAGTACTGAGCAGAATGCCTCACAGGAAGAATTTCATAGCTAGAACATAGTCGTGTTTAAAGTACATGGACACCCATCTTTCTGCCTTTCCCAGCCACTGGTTCATGCTTCTCACTCACCTAACACGGTGGCTGTATTTCTCCCCTCAGGTGGTGGTGCTCCTGGAGGCCCTGAGCTGGGGTCAGCTGGAAGATGACCGAGTATAAGCTGGTGGTAGTGGGAGCTGGAGGTGTCGGGAAGAGTGCTTTGACAATACAGCTCATTCAGAACCATTTTGTTGATGAGTACGACCCCACAATAGAGGTAAGCAGTTCTGTCTACACGTTTTGCTATTGCTCTTTTGCACTCTACTGCAAACCTAAGTGCACTTGAGTTGGTCTCGGGACCAAACTTGATTGGTGATATTCCTCTGCTTTGTAAAGCTGTTCCAAGTAGCTGCATGTGAATTTGGAGGTCACGGGGTCCAATTTGTGCCTCCTGAGGAAGGACAATATTGTCTGCTGGAGAGAAATAGCACAGCATGCATGGAAGCAGGCACAGCCTTGAGGGGTTGATGGGCAGCACAGAGCTCCTCCTTTCTGATGAGGTGGTTTTATAGAGAGCAGGTAAAGGTTTGAGACTGCACAGCCATTTTGTGCCTGCGCTTCCACTTCTCCTTTGTGCAAAGTAAGGACGCTGACCTCCTGTGCATCGTGTTTTGAGATTTACTGATGAAATGGGTTTTATCAGAGCTCTGATGAGCTCTGTACATCTTGCACGATGAGATAGGTCAGGAGTCCAAACAGAGGTAAAGACTGCTGAATTTCTTTTAAGGGATGCTCCCTGTCCCTGCAGAGCAGGGAGCTCATGGATTTTCTTCAGGCTACCTAGCACTTGGTTATAGATTTGCTCTACAGCAGGAAGACCAGTGCTGTGGTTCTTCCCTAGGGCTTGCAGACCTCGTGAAATAGCTCAGGGAAAGGAGAACATGGAGTGCTTTTCTGTAGTTTCCCTTGAGCTGCAGATCTCTGTCCTCCTCTAGAGCACGATGAGTTCATCCTCCAGCAGGAAGCAGAGAAGAGAGACTGAGCTGGAAAGGTCAGTTCTGACACCCTCTGTTGCAAGGAGTGAGGGATGGATCTTTTGTGACAACAGGTATCTGCCACGTCCAGGGCCCACCTGGAGAATCAGCCAAGTGCCTGTGTAACACTGTAACATGGTGGAAAGCACAGCAATAACAACAAAGTAGCAAGGCCCTAGGCTACAGCAAGTGAGCACTTGTTCAAATGCAACAGCCATTGACACAGAAATAAAGGAAAGATGCTGCTTACCTTCAGAAAGCCTCAGGTACGCAGGGATCTCCAGCAAGATCCCCTTACTTCCACTGCCAGCCCTTAAAAGAGGTCTGGGAAGGGCTGGATCCTGGCTCCCCGCTACCAGTCACTCAAGTACATTGCAGACACCTGATCTCCTCTGGGTTGGCTCTGCCTTCCCACCAGGTTCAAGCTGTGACTTGGCATTTCCACAACAGCTCATGCTTCTGTAGGGTATGCAGAAGAGGTTCAGCATTCAGAATCCAGTTTTCCACATTACAAACATAAGCAACAAAGAATTTTCTCTTTACCTTGTTAAAACGTAGTCAATTATCAAGCTGCTTTTGCTGTTCCATCGCTGCTGGAGTGATGCTAATTACCCGCTGCGTGACTTATCCCTTGTTCTGGGAGAGATCTGCATGGTGCTGTGCTCTCAGTATGGCTCCTGGCCGCTCCTGCACTGCTCTGTGTGAGGAGTAGGTTCCCCTGGGGATGCAACTCGCAGCTCTGTCACGCCTCTCAGACAATAACCTCCCTGCCTGCAGTCCTGGAGCAGTCTCTACCAGATGTGTATAAATACAGCTGTGGTTACTGCAGTTGTTATTATTATCATAATGCCTAAAAGGTCCCCGCTGGGGTCAGAAATCTATTCTGGTAAGTGTTGTATGTGTAGTCCCCACCCTGAAGAGCTCACCACTTAAATAAACAAGAGAGGCAAGTCTCGGTAGAAAGGCTGAAGTGGTCTTATTATCCTACAGATGGGAAGGAGAAAAGCACTTAAAGGCACTTGCTATTACGTCATTTGGCAAGGTCACCTAGAGAGTCCATAGCGGAGCCTGGAGTTTATTTTAAGGCTCCTGAGTCTCAGTGTCGCACCTTGCTTAAGGAGCCAGCTGCCTCCTTCCTCTCTCCTCTCCCCTCCTGTGTTCTTCACCTATAGTAGTGTCAGCCCATTCTGTCCCATTTTGGTGTACCTCCTGCCTCTTCCTGCTGCAGATTTGCAGACCTGGACCCCCCCCCCCCCACCAGAGGCGGCTGGGATGTGACCGGCTCTGCCTTCCTGTGCAGCTTCTGCTTAGCCAGAGCTACACACCCATCTCCTGGGGTGGGACCTCTGTTTTGGTGGCTCTTTTGCTGTGCCAAGTGGCCGTGGGCAGAAGAGCCCTGGGAGCCATTAGTGCTGGGTTCTGGGGAGAGGCTGTAGTGGGAGAGGTGGGAAGGTTCCACCTCTGGTTCCACCTGGGGATGCTGGATATATGCCTGCATGGCCTCCTGCCATCATGGTGCGGTGCTGATGTCCTGGCTGTCCCCTACTCCCATGGGCAGCCCCAGTGTCCTGTCCCAACACCTGCTGTCTCTGGCTCACATTTTAACACTGTGCCCATTCAAATTAATCTGCTGGAAAAGGATCTGTGAGATCTCGAGCCCAGCAGGGGGAGTGAGGTGCCAGCATCCTCAGGACAGTGTGGGGTCACTTCTCTACGTGTGCTGTCTGGCTGTGAGACCTCCCATAAGCAGGGACTTGGCAATTACATGTGAACATGTGTGCTGAGACACTCGTCCTCTGGATGCGAGCTGGAGTGTAGGGAGGGGAGGGAGTAGTGGAGGATGTGCATAGCAGACACGCACGGTCTGCCCTCTGCAGCACTGCCCTGCACCGGGGAGGTGTCTGCAAATGGTGGTGGTGAGATCACTTAATTACAGACAGCATAATAAGGATTGCGTGGCGAGCTGCCCAATCCCAGAGCTGCTAGGGCTTCCTGTGTAGATAGAAGCGCGGTGGCAAAGGATGGGGTAATGGACTGCTGAGAAGGTCGAAGTGGAGCAGATCCTGTCTTGGCTGATCTCAGGGTGCTTTCTGCAAGGAGGAGAAAGGCTTTAATGAGTCCCGGAGGCTGCTGTTTGTGTGGCAATGAACAAAGGGCAGAATCTGTGCTCCCTTCCCGCACTGCTGCCAGTCTGTTAGTGACTTCTGCCATGTCTGTTGTCATCTTCAGGGCTACTTGTTAGGGGCAAAACTCATCTGATAAGATTGTCACTGCATCTGTCACATCCCATGTCAGGGATGCTGCAATGCCAGGTGGTCTTAAGCACCTGCTGGCCCCACAGATCACTCTGATGGTTGCCAGCAGCCTCCCTTCGTGTGTGCCTTCTTCCAGCCCCTCAGAATGGGATGCAGTGCCCAGAGCTGTCAGACCAAGTGCCGAAAGCCTTCCCAGCACCCAGCAGCACTGCTGGCATGTAGCAGGATCAGCCTCCATCAGGCCTTCTGGCTGACCTTCTCTCTCTCTGTCCCTTGGCAGGATTCCTACAGAAAGCAAGTCGTCATCGATGGAGAGACCTGTTTGCTGGACATCCTGGATACTGCGGGGCAAGAGGAATACAGTGCCATGCGAGACCAGTACATGAGAACAGGGGAAGGATTCCTGTGCGTCTTTGCCATTAACAACACCAAGTCCTTTGAGGACATCCACCAGTACAGGTGAGCATCTCTGCTGCTCCCCCCCTGCCTTCCCTCTTCGATCAATGCTGCCCACACAGACAATTAGTGTGAGCAGCTGCCCCCCAGGGAACAGGCCCTGCAGACGGCTGATGTCAGTGACTCCAATAAAACCCATCCAAAGGGATTGCTTGTGGCCCCCGGGGACTCGGTAATGTAATGTTTAAGTGTTTATGGTGACTAAAGGGAGAGATGATCCTTTACGACCCCCTCCCTTCCCTCTCTAATTAATGGAATTGCTTTGCTACTGAAATTGATCTCAGCAACTTCTGCTCTGCAAAGGATGCATGGGGTGGCTTGCAGGCATCAACCTGCCTGCTCTGAAGAGCTATATGAAAACATGTCTCTGGGCTAATGCTTCCCTGCCTTCTGAGGGACTGCGTGCCCCATCAGTAAAACTTGCCAGAGACTCCACTGGCATGTGGCATCTCATTTCACCCCACCGATCACCCTGAGCCCTGCCCAGCCTAGTCCTGATTGCAGCAGCCCCCGCTATTCCAGTCCTGCCTTGACACGTGCCTGGAGCCAGCCCGAGGGGCTGGGAGCAGTGTAGGAAATGACTCACCGCAGCTTCCGCCAGTGCCTGCTTCCCTGCCACCTGAGCCAGCCCTGCCCGCTGCTGGAGGTGGGGAACAGGGATCTCATCTGGAGGCTGATGGGCAGCAGCGATCACAGTTCTCAAGGCATCCTGCAGCTCCCAGCACAGACACAGCCCTGCCTTACTCAGAGCTGACAGGCGTGTTTGGCACGGTAACTGCGTGCGTTGGACTAATTTGGCTTGTTCGAGCTGAACTGTAGGACAAAGGATGGGATTTTCCTGAAGCACCTGAGGGATTTGGTAGCATTCATCCCACTGCCTTGTGCTGGGGCTGGTGCCTGTGAATCACTCAAGAAGATGGCTCGATTTCAAGCCCCGGTTTTAATCATGATGTAAATCACCAGCTTTAATCTCGTTCCACATGTGCTCTTTGCATTTGCACTTTTAGAATAATTTTCCCCAGAGAACAACTCACTCTGCCTGGTACGGAGCCATTAGGAGGTATCTCTTTTCAACTAAGTGTAGCACCGTGCACTAAATTTAGTGCCGGGGTCTGCCGGTCAGGATGTTACATCGAACATCTAAGTGGCTTTATGGCATAGCCAACATATATTCAGACCTCATTTCTGTGTCCTACTGTATTAAAACAAGATGATCGTGGGATGTTCTTTTTGTTGCTGGGGTGTTTTTGACTCTGTGCCGCATGTCCAGCTGCTTTGGGATGGAAATTTGAAGTAAAATGTCGAAAGCAGAATCTTAAACACACAGTTTGTGTGTGTGTGTGGATTGGTTAAATAAAACCCCACTAATTGTTTTGGTTACATAAGCAAAAAAAGCTGTTTTGTGTCCCAAGTTAAGTGATGTATTAAACAAAGGAAGTTATTATCTGCCATGGGGGAACAGAGTGTGTTGTTTGCGGTCGTAATGGCCTTAAGATTATAGAAGCAATAGATCTCATCCTCTCCCACCTCCTTCCAAATCAGGTTGGAATGGAGAACCGTTACTACTTCTTCGGTTCCCAGTTGGTTTCTCAACTTTGAGTGAACTGAACTAAGCTGAAATGAAGCAAATAGCATCTGTGCATCTGCAGGAAAGGCTGCAGCTGCCAAACGCTGCTCTGTCAGCTCAGCAGACCCTGCTTGCAGGTGTTATCCTGGTGACTTTCACACACTTGGGGGCTCACTTGGTCTCAAATGTTCGTAGTGCACAGGTAGCTGCTGAAGCGTTCTGCTTTGTTTGGCTTGGGCGATGCTAGGAGGCTGCCTTCATGCAGACTGCCATAACTGCAAGCTGAATATAGCAAACAGCTGCATTTAAAGGGCAGAAGTATGTTTAGTTTTCTTTTCCAAAGGTGCCCGAGCTATTTTGGAGTTCACTTGCTTACGAGCTGTGGTTGCACACGTGCTTCTGGAAGCCCTGCACCAGGCGTGTTGTAGCACAGCAGCTCCTGGGGAAGAAGTGACCTTTCCTCTGTGCTGGTGCCCTTCCTCCCCTCACTTTGGCATCTCCTCTGACAGGGAGCAGATCAAGAGGGTGAAAGACTCAGATGATGTTCCCATGGTGCTGGTGGGAAATAAATGTGACCTGCCAGCACGGACAGTGGAGACCCGGCAAGCGCAGGACCTGGCTCGGAGTTACGGGATCCCCTACATAGAAACGTCGGCCAAAACCAGACAGGTAGGAGGAGAGACATGAAGGCCTTAGGGCCTGGGAGTGGAGAATGTTGCCCAGCCCCAGGATGGGGGGGAGATTGATGAGCCATGGCCTCCCTGATGGACAGAGGCGGGAGTGCCATGCTGACTGTGTGCTGGGCTGCCAGACAAGCAGCGCTCCAGCTGCTCATTACCCAGCGTGCTGTAAGTCTCTCTGACAGCTTTGGCATGGCAGCAAGCTGGGAAGGGAACATGAATTAGAGCAAGCCAGCACGGGCACTGATTTACCACTGTCAGGATGCTGGGAATGAAGCTGCCAGAAAGCCCAGCTCCGAGCTGGCTGCAGCCTTGCCTTGAATGCAGGCTGTGATTGATGGTCCGAGTTCAGTTATGGCTCTGGGAGATAAATCCACGTGGCACGATCCCCAGCCCAGCCCCAGGCTGCTGTTGGTCCGTGCTGCCTGGAGGCAGCTCTGGGGCTCCTCATGGATGGGCACAGCCATTGCTTCTCCCCACTGCCCTGCCCTGCTTGGAGCAAAGCACTGTGTATTTCTTGCAGGGCGTTGAAGATGCCTTCTATACCTTAGTGCGGGAGATCCGTCAGCATAAACTGCGCAAGCTGAACCCACCAGACGAGAGTGGCCCTGGCTGCATGAACTGTAAATGTGTGATATCGTGACTGTGGTGAGTTCTGGGAGCAGGAGATGGGCTGTATGGAAAGCAGGGTGGGGGTGCTCGTCTGCAAACATGCCTCAGAAACAACTTCGGCGATGGTAATTTCTTAATTAAAATGGGGACTGAAATAGCATCTTGTGTCAAAGCAGAAGGTAAGGCAGGTTTTCCCACTTTCCTGAGGAAATGTGTGGGAGGAAGGGATTTTTTTTTTTTCATTATTATTATTTTTTCCCCTCGTTCAGCGGAACAAACTCCTGCAGAACACTGAAAGAAATGCATGTTTTGTCATGCCGTCCCTGGGGAAGCTCCTTCCCATGCTGCAGAGGAGTGATGCTGGTGCTCCAGGTGTGCAGCTCACCACGTGCACCAGCCTGGCCTTAGAGCAGCTCAGAGGACGAACTGTGAGCACATTGCCTCCTACTGCGTCAACTGTGCTGTCCTACAGCTCCAAAGCAGATACGTGTGACTGTGAAAGCCCTCTGTTCAATAGAAGAGTCTTCCTGTCAGATATATCCCCTGGGATATTTGAAACTGATGCAATGTTGAGAATTAGACATCAGGGGGCTGTTTTGCTTTTGTAAACTGTGCGGGTTGGAGCCAAAAAGTGTTGTGCAGATTGCCTGCATTCACTTGCCTATTCTTTTCCTTCCTTGTCTGTTAGGTGTTTTTTTTTAATGATGTATGTATTCCAAGTCATGGGAGGGGAGAGCTGCTTTTGATTACCTTGGGCTGGGTGTCCCTCAGCCAGAATGCCTGTGTGGTTGGCTTCCATATTGAGGGTACATCTGTCTGCACAGTCACTCCTTTGGAAAGGAGGAGATGGGCAGTCAGGGCTGAGTGCACCGGAGTGATGTATAAGGGACACCTGAGGGCTGTGCCCTAGAGCCAGGGACTGTGAAAAAAACCTGCACAGCCATTGCCCTTGAGGTGATGTCATTTGGGGAGTATCTCAAATAATCCCGTCTGGCTCTTTGTTCCTTCACGCAACTGCTGGAGTCCTAAAGTGACAGCCTGTGTTCCACAGACTGCGAGCATCCCACTGAGCGAGGAGGTGGGCAGCTGTTTTGCCTTCACTGCTTTTGGAGGCAAAAGGCCACGAGCGTAGCAGAGTTCTCAAAACAAGCGGCACTGGCAGCGTTCGCTTCCTATGGGCTGAGCACTCCACCCCTATGCTCCCCCAGGCCGGCCAGCCGGGGGCCGTGGGGCTGCGCTGTGCCTAGCATGCTTATCGCTGCAGAGGGAGGCTTCCAGATGTTCAGGACATCCAGATGTTCTGTGGCGTTTCCTCCGGATGGGGATGTGAGCGTGGGGCTCATTTCCTGCTCTGGCTCACAGCTGACAGCATGTGGGGACACGGGCTGGGCTGAGCCCCCGTGCAGAGACTGCCAGGAGCCGGTCCCCGTCACCACGAGGGTGGCCAGCACCAGCATCCTCTTCAACAGGGGCTGGCCATGGGAAGGAGGGGCTTGTTCTCTGCTAATAAAGCGGGTTGGCAAAAGAAGAGATGTAAATTCCCCCATGTGGGCAGGTTTGAGACCAGAAGGCGTGCATTTTGCTGCTGGGGCTCCTGCCATCCAGCAATGTACAGTCCTTTTCTTAGGGCAGTGCAGCCCCAGAAGGTGACTCCACAAAACAGGCAATGCCAGAAACTAGAAAGCAGACAGCAACTACAGGCTTGTCCCAAAGCGTGAGGGTTGGCAGTGGTGACAAGTGGTTTCTGAGAGCCAGTGGGTGCTAACAGGTCTTCTCCCTCTTGTTTCAGCTGACTGGACCCTGACTGGACCCTGACTTGGAGAGGTGTCCGCTGTGCAGAGCACAAGGAAAGAGGTGATGTGAAGGAAGAAACAAGTGGATTCAGGGGAGGAGCAGAGGGGGAGGGAGAGAGGAAGAAGAGGACGGGAGGAGTGCCAGCCCCTCCAAGGACTATCTCGCACTTCACCCAGGCCAGCAGCAGACGACTTTTGGTTCTTTCCCCATCCTCTCCTCCTCCTTTGGCCTCCTCCCACCCCGGCAACTGTACAAAGCCACAGATTGAATCACAGTAAATTATTATTTGATGGTCTCGACAAACCGTTTTGATGGCTGTGTCCAGAGCTCGCTGCCAATGGTGGCTCTGGGAGGATCACAGGGGACAGGAAAGCGGGAGGGGAGATGCTTGGGTTACATCTCTGGGTGAACCACCAATGCGCTGCAGACCATAAAGGCAATAGCTGGGTCAGTGATTTCAACGTGGGTGCAAGGCAAAGCTCTGTGAAGTAGCTGTGAGCCCACATGTTGTTTCCTGGAGCCGAGTGTTATTTGAAGAGGTCCTGAGGTGGTTAAAGGTCATCTTTTGGCCTCTGTGGGAAGAATCTTGTGCAGGTATCCCCAGGCAGTGCCAATGAACAGTCAGAGAGGAAACGGAGGTGGGTGTTGTGCCCTCCAGGTTGGCAGCCAATGGGCTGCAGGGTGCCAAAGGCAGCAGTTGTGATCGCACGAGGCCTCGCTTACTTTCACACGCAGGGATTTGTCCTTTTAGGTAAGGAGTTCTGCTGCACACTGTTGTTGTCAACACGTTTGCTTAATTAGCACCGAAACCCACTGCTGGCCCCCAAGTTTTGGTTGGGTAGCAGAGTGCAACCAGCCTGAGCTTGTCCTCAGCGGTGCCCCGGGCACTTTGCCTTCGCCCCAGACTGTGTGGGATTGTTATGAGCTCAGATGCTATGCCTTGAAGCACCAGGGAGGAGCTGAGAGCTGTGTTTAGAACTGGTGCCAGTTGGGTGCTTCCTGGGTTTTGCCCTGAGCAGCACTTCAAGCAGGGTAGGAGCAGAGGATGGCTTCTTGCTCTTCCCAGCTTTGTATGGTAGTGCGGAGTTTGGAAAAGGCAGCAGTGGTTGGCCAAGGCACTTTGCTTGGCTGCTTTCAGCCTTGCCTTGCAGCAGGCAGCTGTCTTTCTGGCACCAGGTCCAAAGTGCTCATGTGCTCTGGAGGCAGAATTCACCCTTCTGCTTCCCTGCAGCACCTGGCTGACACTAACACCTGCTTAGTATAAACACCTTCGGCTGCCCCTGGCTGTCAGTAGGATATAATGGGTCACCAACCCTGTCTGTCCCTTGGAGGTTGGTGCATGGGCCTCCTTGTGGGCATGCCTGCTATTGGCCATCGTGAGCACATCTGTGCAAGGGGCTGGTGGCACTTCTCCAGTAAAGGCCATGCTTCTGTGCAGGCTGATGGGACTTGTGTCTGCAGTAGCAGACCCCAGCGAGAGCACCAAAGGAGGGAGGCGATCCAGGTGGTAGAGAACCATTCTGCATGGACTAGCTGAGACCTGAAGAGGTGTAAGTGGTGAAGGAGGCAGAGGCTGGAAGCAGCAGGGACAGAGCATGAGTCACATCCCTCATGTAGCAAAATGGGTACAGGAACCCTTCTGTGCTGCAGTATGGAGCCATGGGCCACCAGCAGCATCCCTGTAAGCAGCCTGCTCTGCCATGCTGTACAGGGCTAATGCTAATGCTGCTTGGCATCACTCTTTGCTTTCGGCCTGGGCAAGAACTGACTTGTGCTAAGAGCTTGCTTTCCAGACTTGTTGCTGCAAAGTGCCATGTCAGCAGGTTCTTGCACACAAGCCACAGTTGCAAGGGATATGCTAGAGCAGTAGCGGCCAGAACACAAAATCCTCCAGCAGTTTGGCTGGGAGCAAGGAGCCACAGCATGAGCACCTCCCTTTCAGAGAGATTTCTGTACCCCTTAGGGTCAAGTTTTCTTGCTCAGAAAGGCTCTGGGTCTGAACAACACACTTGTTACCTGAGTTTGCTCAGGTGTCTTCTAGTTGCAAAACAAAATCCCATGCTGAAAGTTGGGAGATAACAGGTTGGGATCAAATGGAGGTGCTAAAAGCTTGACACAGCAGCCCTTCCTCTCAAATCACGCGTTGTGAGATTGATGCTTAGTGCAGTAGCACGTCTTTGTTCCAGGACATTGGCTTTAAGCTGGGGAAGGCCAGTCTCAGGGCAAGCACGGCAGCTTTTCAGCATGGCAGAAAGATTAAGGTAGGCAAAATCAGGCCCTGCTGCTTCTCTCAGTTGGAGCTGTTGCTTTGGACTTGGTGCTCGTGGTCTGAGTGCAGGAGAGCATCTTGCTGGTCGTGACAGGCAGAGCAGCTGTAACAGTTGTTAGTACTCACAAGTTTGTATACTGAGTACGAGTTGAGTACTGTCCATTTGGTAGCTGAATTTCTTGAGTCTGAAAGTGATATCAAGGTTACAGTTCCATTAAAGCAAATGTAGATCTGGAGAAGGAATTACTATAGTTGAAGCTGATGTAGGAATCTCCCCATAGGTACTGAATGTACATTCTGGACCATAAGATGTGGTTTTGAGATATTCCAGTAACTCAGTTTCCCTTATGGCAAGGATTTTGCTGCCCCTCTCTGTTCTGATGCTGTGGCATGAGTTTAGGTGAGTGGAACATGCACTGTTTTCTGAAGAGCTGCTCCTTGTGTGCCCAGAAGCTGTCTTAAGTCCTCAAAGAGTTCATTTTGCTATAGTTGGGCACACCTGCTCACATTTGGCTGCCACAATCTCTTTAGCTGGCTATGGCAAGGCTTGACTACACCTGGTGCTGTGATGTGCACCTTGGGAAAGTATAAACACTGTGACCAAGAAAGCTTCAGGCAGCATCATGCCAATTACCTGCTGAGGTCACATCTCCCGTGCTGGAAGAGGGCCTCCTTTGAAGCTGTAGCTCTGTTCTGCTTTGGTCTGCTCAGGTTCAGCTCTCTCAGAATGGACAGCTAACCTTTTCTCTCCTACATCACTCAAGAATCTCACACGCTATTAGAGAGAGATGAGAGTTCAGAGAGATCACAGCTGAGTCAACTGACGTAATTGCTTACAAGCTCTTAGAGATGCTGACGGAGCGCTGGAACAAGTCTTGTGCCTTTTTTAGTCTGTGACAGCTGCAACAGAAGCACTCTCCTAAGCCAACAAGAGATGGCAACTTCAAAATAGAGGCGTTCCTGGTGTTTGCTGAAGGTTCTGACATTGCCTGGGTTGAGCTGAGTTTGCAGGAGCTGACATGGGAACCGTACAGTCTTTAAGGTTCCTTCAACTCAAACCATCCTATAGCTCCATGTTTCTGTGATTGTATGTCTGTGAATGCAGTGGGACAAGCAAGACACCGCTTGACTCCTGGGTGAACGCGTGAGCCAGAAGATGCTGGCAAGAGGTGCACCTCTGGTACTGGTACCAGCACCAGGGCAGTGCCACCACTCTGCTGTGGGCAGGAAGGTACAATCCAGTGCATGCATGGCATGCAGGGACCAGGGATGCCACTATGCAGTTTCTGGGTCTCTTTATCAGCAACACTGAGTGAACTGGTGCAGAGAAGAACAAAGCTCTGCCTGCCACATGGCTCAAGCCCAGCATGATCCCGGGGAAAGCCCTGCCCTTCTGAGAAAAGCCACTGAGCCATCAAACTTCCTGTGCTGCTCCTGAAGTGCTGCATGGCACTGACCTATTCTTGGCCCCCTCTTGCTGGTGTAGCTTTGGGTTTGCAGTGGAGGAGCCAGCGCTCGGTGTAATCACAGCGCTTGATACCAAAGGGCCACTTTCTCTGTTGCCCAGCTGCAACACCCTGCAGCTTGCAGGAAGGACACGGAGGGTGGGGTGTGGGAGAGGTGCTGCCCACACGCAGTTCCTGCAGGATGCTGTTAGTGATGAGAGGCACCAGTGAATGGCGTCAGCATGAATCAGCCCTGACTCAGCGGATGCTGCGTTGGGGTGCACCCATTCTGTCCAGCATGGCCCTTTGAGGGCTTCAGGTAGGGAAATCAGTGTCAGCCCTGGGCTCCCCACTGCAACAGAGCCAGTGCAGAGCACTGCAGAAGGGCTGTGCTGGGATGTGAGCACAGCGAGCAGAGAGGAGCAGGTTCTTGTCCTGCTGCTGGGCCCCACTCAGCACCCTGGCTGCTACCTCATGAGGGAGGCACAGGGCCAGGATCAGCTGGGAGGCAGCTCAGTCCCAACCAGGACTACTGCTGCTTCAGCCAAACGTCTCCACCATTTGCACACACAGAAGCTCAGGCTTCTGCACACGTCAGGGAAGCACCAGGCCCAGCCCCAGAACTGGAGTGATTTTCCATCTGCACGTTCACCTAAGAGTAGCTCGGTGCTTCCTCCTGCCCCTAGCACGGCTGCCGCAGGGAAGCTTGGGGGGGGCCCAGCTTAACACTAACCTTTCACCACTACCACCATGTCAAACAGCACTGAACACTATGCACAGCCTGTTCGGATCACAGCTAAAAGGAACCAGTGACCTTTTTTTTCCACCAAACTTCCTTACAACAACAACAACAAAACCAAATGACCACAGACAGATATATATTTTTAAAGTATTAATTATAATACATTAGAAAGAGTCATGGAGGAAGCGTTCCACGCTGTAAACAAGAATAGCAAATAAAAACAGAAGCCAATGGTAGCAGGGCTGTCAAAGTGCACGGCCGAGCTGCGGCCTCCAGCGTTGGGCCCTGCAGAGCTGTGGTGTGAGGACAGAGAGCGAGGCCTGTCCCTGGCGCTGGGCCCTACAGCTCTGCTGCTGCCCACACTGCATCTGCACCATGCACTGGGCCAAGGGACCAGCACAGCCCACAACAGGGCAGCTTGGCAGGGCCAGGAGCTGGGAGCTCCTTCCTGAGTTTGCTCATGGTCGCACTGGGTTTGCTATGGGCCCTGGGACATGCACTGGAGCAAGAGCAGCTGGAAGGGAGGCAGCACCCAGAGCAGTGCATGCTGCTGGCTCTCAGCAGCCCCTGCGGTGCTACAGACCCCCTTCCAAGCAGGGTATGGCTGCTATGGAAGGCAACTGCTGCCTGTCCTGATACACTGCCCAGGGATCGTAGCACACTAACAGCTTTCACAACTGCACGGTTACTGATGAACGAACCAATTAAACCAACCGCGGCACTTTTGCCTCAACAACAACCCATGGTGTTTTAAAACACAACTACTGAGCACCCGTATGGCACTTCTAAGTGCTTCACCAACAGCACCACATGCCCCTGGCAGACTAGCTGTGGGGTCAGCCCTGCACTGCAGAGATGGACAGGGAACAGACTCTGGAGCAGAGCAGGGCTGCAAAAGAAGCAGCACTTTCCTTCCACGGCTCTACTGCCAACGTTCACATACACAACCTGGTAAATACCCAAAGGGATTGAGTGGATGTTTTCTCCTAGTCTCTAGGTAGGCTTTGCTATGGCGCAGCAGCCTGAGAGATGAAAACCAGGTTTCAAAAGTCTCCATTACATTTTAGAGGAGCTTTGGCCATTGGAGGAGTCTGCCATTGGAGGGATGGGCTACGGTCCCACCCACTGTCCAAAAGGTGACATCCCCATCCCCTCTGCCACAAAGCAGAGTCACAGACCACACATCTGGCATTTCCTACTGCTCCCGTTGCTCCTCCTTACCGAAATCCCTTAGCCAGGAGCTGCCATGTGCTGGGCACATGAGTTTGGTCCGGTTCTTTCAGTGCAGTGAGCTGCCCTGGCTCCTTGTGCACCTCCAGCCAGGTGGTGACACCCTGGGGTCACAGTGCTGCCTGGAAAAGAGGTGCTGCAAGCAGAGACTGGCTTAGATCCCATGCGTCCCAGGGAAGGGATAGGCCCCCAGGGCTCTCCAGTGCACCTAGATGCAGGGGCATCTCTCCTCTGGCAATGCTTTAGGGCATCAACTTGCAAACCTCTGTACCTAGGTTTCCTTTCTCGGTTGCTGATTTCTGGCTGGGTTAGACCAGGACAAAGAAAAGTTGGGGACAGTGTGCCCCTAACTTCTATGGTATCTCCACCCTGACATTTTACTTGTTCAGGCAGAAGCAGGCTTCAGCCTGGGCACCACAACGAGACACCACCACACCTCCAGCAGCTCGTGGGCAGAGACAAGGTGCGTGGGCAGGGGCTTGCACTACTGCAGCTAAATGGTGCCCTCAGGTTCACCAGGGCAGCAGCCAGTTCTCCCCTTCAGTTAGAGGCAGCAAGCCTGCTTGCTGTCCTGGACCTGCAACACCCAGGCTCAACTTTAACCACCATCCTCATCACTTGAAGAACATGGAGGGTTCTCTGCTGGGGTCACAGCCAGAGCTCACCACCAGCAGCTGCTAATACCTCCCCTCTGGGAATGCAGCCAGGAGCACAGAAAGGGACCACCAGGAGAAAGGGGCTTGCATAGACTGCTGGGCAGTGGTGCCTGCCTGCTGGCACACCCCAGCCTCATCTAAAGGGCTGCTGCTTCCTGCAAGTCTGGAAAAAGAAATAAAGGCCTATTGCTACAGAGGAAGAAACTCTTGCTAAGTATTTTGGACTCCACTGCCTTGTGTCCATCTCTGCACCCACCCTGAGCCCTGGGGCTCCATGTTGCCAGGAGCAGGCAGCAAAGCGCACATATTAACCAGCCCTGCTGCTCTCCCCAAACGAACCCAAATGCAAGCACTTTTGTCCACAGAAAGGAAACCATGGATGCAAACCAAAGCGGAGGCTGCTGGTGGCTCCAGGCTCCGCAGCCCTGGCTCTCGTACCAAAGCACAGCTCCATGGGACACCGCAGGCAGGCACAACCCTATGGAGGGCATCGTGGGGCTTATGCCACACTGGCCCCCAGCTCCAATCCCTGCTCAGTCCCACACCCCATTAAAATGTCACTGACTTGGGCAGCCGTGCAGGGGGAAGAGAGCCTTGGATGAAGCTGTTCTCTGACAGAGATTTGGAAACCTGTGGGGGAAGTTTTGGTTTGGGGCTCAGGGGGGGGCGCGGTGCTTTCAGTGCATTCAGCGGTTTCTGGGTGCCTTGCTGGACCACCCCCGTGTCCGACGTGGCAGGAGGCAGCATGGAGGTTGCAGCCAGGGGACGGGCAGCCTCCGGCCAGGGCTGTGCCACTTGCCTTCTGTTTGCAAAGTCCTGCTCAGTCACATGGGCCACGTGCAGGCGGGTGGTGGTTTTCACCACGGTGTGAAGGCTGTTCCCCCTGGCCAGTGCCACGCTCTCTGACAGGACAGGCGTGCTGCTGCCCGATGGCCTGCCTGGGGCAAGTGAGCCTAGGGCAGCAAAGCCTCGTTCAAGTGCTATCTCTGTGCCCTGCTGCAGGCCACCGAGCTCACCCGCGGATGCCGACTTCGGCAGTGAGACCTTCGAGTCCATTCCGTTCAGCAACATCACTCCATGTTGCGTCTCATCTGTGTCCTCAGGGATGTCCCTGTGCAGTGCTGTGGCCTCCTCCCCATGTATGGAGGATGTCTGTTGTTCCTCAGGTGGCCCACAAGCACTAGGATCCGGTGTGTGGTCCGTGCTGGGAGGCCACTCAAGCGGCTGGGCCTCCTCAGCTGATATGTCCAGAGGAGTGTTCGATGTAGGGTGGAAGGAGCCCACAGAACCACATGGGGAGGGAGCGGGGCTGGGTGGCTTGTGGTGCGGCTCACGATGCTCCTCATGCTCAACTTCAGGTCCAGTGTGCAGGGTGGACTCCCCACTCCCCACAGCATCCTCCAGGCTGGTGGGGAAGGCCTGTATCTCACTTGGCTTTGGAGACTGCTGCTGTGCCACGTCCTCTGTCGGCTGCCCCTCGCTCTGGGGAGGATGCAGATGGCTGTCAGCTGCTTCATGGGCCTGGCTGCCTGGCACATCGGGAGTCCTGGCAGCCGTCCCTTGGTGGCTGGGGGGCTGTGTGGTGCTCCTGTCTGGGGGGTGCTCACCCAGCAGCCCATTCTGGCCATTGGCTGCTGCGTTGGCCTTCATGGCCAGAGGGTTGAGGGAGAGCTCCAGGCCCAGGGGTTTGCGAGGGAACTCATCAGGCTTGGCTGCACCAGAGAGGAAGCAGGGGTAGCGGTGACATCAATAAGTGAAAAATCAAAAACAAGAAATTAAGAAAATATATTAAAAATACGTAAGTAATCAAAGGGGAACAGGGGGACATGGGGTGAGGGACACGGGAACTGCCGGTGCTCTACCCACCAGGTGGGGGAAGATCAAACTTCATTTTGCGCAGCTCGCTCATGGACACCTGCAGCTGGTCTATAACAGCATCATCCTCATACTGCAGCGATGCAGCAATTTTCTCCTGCAGAAATTCCCTCAGATCTTCCAGCGTCATCTTCAGCAAGCGCTCTAGGGAAGGGCAGAGAACGCAGCAGGGTGAGTGCAGGGGATCGACCTAACCCTACACCTCTGTTTTGGAAAGTGAACAAGCACTGGATGCATTGCTCTGGTTTTGTCAAGGTGAAGAGTGAAATCCATTGAGCCAGGTGTTCTGATGCCCTTTTAATGCTGAGGACTAGGGGCTGCCTATGCCAGCTACACTTTACCCCCCCCCCACTTCCTCCAGGCAGCAGCTCAGCAGTAGGGGCTGGCGGATGATGATAGGGTGAGGACCTATGAAGGACAGCACACAATCTAAGGGTCATTTCTGCAAGTTCTCCTCAATACCTCTAGGAGGAGAAAAAGCTCCATGAGACAGCCCAATGGCCGCCTCCACCCAAGCCCGCAAGCAGGAACTGGATGCAGGCAGAGACTGGATGGGGCATCGACATGCCCCACACCACACGCTCCTCCGTACACAAATAAATTTCAAAGCCAGGCTGACACTGCTGCCTGCCATCAGAATTAAAACTTTCTGGAGGCAGCGGCAGTGCAGAAGCTGTTCCAGCCAGAAGCAAATCACTGCCTTTGGATGGCAGCACAGGCTTGGGCTAAGCCAACCCCAGCACCGTATCCCTTGGTTAGCGGCTACGTGGCAGCTCGTGCTGTGCTCACTGCCTGCCCACCACACAAAACACTTACTTTTGTGCAGCTTAAGAATGGTGTAAGCCATAGCCGTCAGGACCCGCTCTCCCTCCAGGATGTAGATGTCCCACAGCCGCAAGGTGAGGGTGAAAGGCGTCTGTTCCCAACATAAACAAAAGCATCCTGTTAGCACCAAGATAGCGATGCTACAGGCAGACAGCACAGAGGTCAGCAAAGTGACTGTGTCCCCTTGTACTGAAACACACACCACAGTGAGGCATCCGTAATACAAAACCTTATTGTGTAATCTCTGGCTTAAAGCTAACAAACCTAATAGCTTTTGATGGACATCCTTTCGACCTCGGCAAAAGGTTCCGATCAACACTTGGACCCATTCTGACAAACAGGAGTGAACTGGTATTCAAAATGATAGAGCATCTCCCAGGGACGTCAGCCAAGATTTACAGCACATCACCACTAATGAAATTCATACTGATCTTACTGTGACGTTAAAGTTTGGTTTTAGGATGCTACATCTGCACTCCAGAGTTCGGTGCAACTGATCTCAGCAGCTCTTGCACAGCTGTTGCTAAGGGGATTCTGCATTTTGTACAGCTTGTAGTGACAACAAGGCTCCGCATGCACACATCTGAGCTCACTCCCAAGAGGCCAGTCTCTGTTTTACAGGAGGCAGGAGAGCAGAAAATTGTGACCGTGGACACAGATGTGCTAAACATCAACTGGTCTCGATCTGTTATTCACATGTGAAAGCACAAGGCTGCCCAAAAAATAAGGCAGCCTTGGCTTGGCCCAGCCCTGGACACATCAAGGTAATTATCTCATGCTTTCATGTCTCCGGTGCACGGCCTACTCATTTATGTGCAACTGCTGTAGTGTATTTTGTTCAGGTTTGTGCTTCGAGCTCTTCCCCATACATGTTTCCAGGGCCTAAGTGAGGTTAATTGCCCTCACTCGGCTGCAGCAGATCAGGGAGGAGGAGCAGTTCTCCCCATGCCTGTGGCTGTCGGAGGATGCTTGCCACCCTCCATGAATGACATGCAGTTAGCTTCTTAGCTTCTCCCTGCTTGAATTTTCTGCCTCATGAGAGTATGCGTAATATTCACCTTACATATAACTAAAAGAATTTTAGAATTATGTTATTTCTTCCCCAATTAGCGAGCAGAAAACCCAGACAGATTTGGCATGCATGGGTGGCAGAGCAGAACACAGCCCACGGGGCGCTCACCCGGTCGATGAAGCACTGCAGGAACCACTTGGTGGTGTAAATCCCTGTCGTCATCTGCTCCTTGTCCTAGGATGAGACAGTAAGCACAGACACACGTTTCAGCTCCAGCAATCTGTGGGGCTTATCTACAGCCAGTCAGGCTCCAGCCACACCACAACTTCAGGGAACGATTCCTAAGAGCTTTCCTATGTTAATCTCTACTCCAGGGATTTACAGAAAGCTCCCAGGAACCAAACCCACGTACTCCATAGAGATTAACATTAGAGTTTCCATAGCGATTCCCATCCTGGCCTCTTGCACACAGAAATGAGGAACCCCAAGCATCCCACAAGCAAACCCACACCTGCAGGGTCTATCCAGTAGTGCTCATAACTCTTTGCCCCCCCCCATTAACTCCACTTCCCAAACCTTCTACCTAAGCAGAGTTATTTGAGTTTATGCCACCCACCTGCTGCTCATTTTCACCCCCAGTGGCTATAATTAAGTGAAAACACATTCTGACTCTGTTCCACTGGCAGGTTTGGGGCTGGCCCTCTGGCAGCAAGAAACAGGAGCTGTCTCAGCGGACAGCTGTTCCTGGAGCTGTGCCACCAAACCCCTGGGAGAACCAGAAGCTCTCAGCAGCCTGACCAATGAATACTGAATGTCTAACACAAATGCAAGGGGGGAAAAAGGGAGCAGGTGCTACAAAACAGCCTTCGACCACAGTTGACATGCCCTGCAGACACCCCTCCAGCCCCTGAATGTCATGCCAGCTGCTTGACCTGTGCAGCCTTCAGATTTTAGCAGTCCCTGCTGCAATGATAACCAGCAAACAAATGCTAGCCATTCCCCTCAGCAAGATACATGGAAAAAACAGCTTAAATGTTTGCCCTTTGTCTGGCTGAAGCATAGGGATAGAATTATGTTCAGTTGTGCATACATGTGGCAGAGCATTACGCTCCTTGCTTTGGCATTAAATGTGACTTAGTGTGGGAGGATTGATAACAAAGAGATACCATGTGCTTCTTCAGCTTCGGAAAGAGTTTGCTTAAAATCTGCTCGTGGTGAGCTTGAAATCTCTGCAGCTTTGGGAACCCAGGAATAAAGAAACCTAAGTGAGAAAAGACAAGGGGAAAAAATTATAGGATCTGGAGGGACTGGTCATGGGGCAGCCCCATGTTGTAGACATTCATGCCCTGTGCGTATGTGCCAGCATGGGTACAGTACAAGCCTGCTATCTGGAGGGAGATGCGCTTGGCAAACCTATAACAAGCTTCTGCCTGCTTTGCACCCCAAAACCATAGAGTCACAGATGAAGCACTGCTTTAACAGAGAGCATAAAAGCAAGATCAGGATGGGTGTAGCCTTCTACTCAGAGCCATCCACAGTTGTCAGACCATCAGGGCTGGTGGCCTGCTTCTGAAATTGCCCTCTGTGCACAAACGACTGCTAACCACAAGATAAAAGGAACTTTAGTGTGGTTGAACTGAAATCGTGGAACTGCATCTTCATAGAAACTTAAGGGCATGTAGCTCATGGTATATTAAAACCAGTGTTGTACAGTGCTCTTGGATGCACTTCTGTTAGACTTCTTAAAAACTTGTAAGCTTGAGTTAATTGACTGCCAGGGGCAAGGCACTTTGGAGGGGAGATATCACCTATAAAACTGTGTTAACTATAGAGCTGGTGCTGATAAACTACATCCTTCTCTTGAGCCTGTCTGCCTGGAGCAGAGCTCAGCTCCATGCTCATTTTATACTGCCATGTAATTAAGCCATGTTCACTTTAAGCACGTACCTAAGGAGAAACAAGTCCCTCCTGGCCAAATTACACAAAAGCCTACAGCCTCCTCTCAGCAAGCCCCACGGCAAGAGCTGCCGCCCACATCCCAGCCATCCTTACCATGCATCGCATGCTTCTGGTTGGTCAGCAGCTGTGCCAGTGCCCAAAACGCATCTTCTTCGTTCAAGTACATCAGCAGGATGGCTGCGATCTGACTCATCCCCTGGCAGTAGCTCACCTCCTGCAAGAGCCAAGGGACACACGTGCTTCATGCTGTCTGTGTCTCTCTCTGCAACCCTATCAGACTCTCACCACTTGCTACTGGTGAAAAGGGGCACATGGGGAAGACATGGAGATGGAAGCACATGGATCCCAGGCCCCACTGATGTCAGGACAAGCCCAGCTTGCCTGCATCTCCCATCCTCCTCTAAGTTCTGTCCCAATTTCCAGATATTTACTGTTTATTCTCTAGTTTACAGTTCCCATATGCCTACAGTGTCTGCCATATGGTCTACACCATCCCACCTGCAAGGCTTTAAGATCTCCAGGCACCTCCACACGATGGTTAAAACCAGCACACAAACCATCCTTCCTCTTTTACCCAGACTAAAACAAGAGCCCAGCTCTGAGCCAGGCCTTTAAAAAGCCCTTTGAATTTGTGCTACCTGCTGAATTGCACCTTCGGAAGGTTTACCCAAGATTTAAGGATGTCAGAGCTGTGAGATAGGTCAGTGAGCAGTCGCTCCTTTGACTGCTACCCGAAGTCACCTGTGCCTCCTACAATGGAGGCAGTGGACTTGGCAGCCAATTTAGGCCTATTCCGCCCAAGCATCACAGCAATTCTTGCACATCAGCATTACAACTTCAGGTGGCATGACTCTGCCTGAGATACACACACCTGCTGGATTTACATACATGTATCACTGTACTTTCACTGTAACTGGACTAGCTTACTACTTACTGTGTTGTAAACGGAATATGCTGACAGGACGTGGAACAGTGCCTGCTGCCTGCAGAAAAAGAAAGGACATTAGAATGTGCCGCCCATACAAACTGAGCTCAGCACACCTGTGTGTCAGGTCTGGCAAGGGGTGATGGTTTTCCCAGAGTCTGGAAGCCAGTGAGGCACCAAATGCTTTAATCCCAGGGGAAACAATATCACCTTTCCATTAGCAGGCAACTCCCTTGTCCCTGCTAAGGGAGTCCTCACTGTATAGATACACGGTGCAGTGCATATGGTATGCACACTGGATGGAGGGCAGCTCTTCAAACCCGACCATCACAGAGGCCACATATGTTTCATCCCGCTCCACAGGGACTCCCCACCACCCTGGTCACCCCAAACCATGCCCACTGCACTTGCAAGCCCAGCACCTCCAGGGCCAAAGCACCGCAACAGACTGATGTGCCAGGCTCTAGAACTGGGGCTGAGCGTGGTCCACGGTAGATCTGCCCAAAAAGATGCTCAAGCAGCTGAACCCAATGCCCGTGGCCCATGCCTCATCACGTGCCCTTCAAGTGGTACTCACTTCACACCATAGCGATCCCGAAACATGATGTGGTTTCGGAAGGTGCGGTTAACATCCAGATCTATCTGTTTGATTTCCGAGGACCAGCTCTTTGCTTGTTGTTTCATTTGCTGGAAGGGAGAGTGGCAGACAAGAGGAAGGGGTCAGATATCATCTAAGCCTGCACTATCATATGCAGCTGTTTCCCCGCAGTAGAAGTGGCAGCCTGTGAGATGCAGAGCCACTGAGGAGTGACCCCAGCAGTGAGCAGTGACCTGGAGGTGAAGGAATGAGGAACTGCGACCAAACCTAGCACAAGCTCGCCCTCCCACCGAGGTAGAACAGCTGTAGCTCAGCAGCACGTGTGTGCCTGCACAGTGGGACATGGCCCAGCACATCTTACCAGCCCCAAAACCTCTTGCAAGCACAGAGGCAGCGCAGCTCTGGCTCACCCCGTTGTGCAGCCTCCTGATTGCCCCAACATCCACAACACAGGCTTCTCTATGGCACCCAGCCTGGCACTCTCTTTGGGCTGTAACAAAGCTTTCAGACTTCTGTTGGTGCTTAAGGAATGATGCACACCCATAGCAAACAAAGAGATGTATGTACACCAACAGCACTGAGCTCTTAATCCTCACATTCCCCTATGCTAGTTAACCATTTCAGGCAGTGTTACACAGAAAGGACAGAAGTCCGCTGCAAAAAAAACCAAAAAACACACGTAAAACAAAAGCAGATGAAATTGAAAGCTAAGCCCACCTGAACCAAGAGTGCACTCAGTGAGGAGGTGATGCCCTCTGCCTGTCAGTGCTCAGGAGGTATTTGAGCAATGCCCTGCAGCCCTGCCCAGCCCACAGCACCAATCCAGCACAGTGGGACCAGGCACAGCCAATGCTCCCTCAGGAATTTTAAGTCATGAAAGCAACTATATGGAGGAGCAACAAACAGCACAGGGCTGCTTTTGAATTATCACCTGCACTACACAAGGCAAAGTAGCAAACGTGACAATGAAATGATGATCGGATAAATGCTATCATCTCCCTGCATTAAATACTGTACTTCCAGCACCTGTCCCTGCCCTTCACAATGCGTAGCCTACCTGAAGTAACACAATGGCTCACATACTGCATCACTTGAGTTCAGATTTCCCCACATTTCCCTCCAGTTTTCCCTGCCAGAAGAGTATAGGCTTTGAGAGAGATGTCTGTAAATAATTGTAATTTGGCACCTTCTGACTTCTCCAAATAGATCATCCTCAAGGCACACGGGATGTGTTTGTGCCACAGTTTGCCCCAACAACAAGCCATGGGGCCGGACTCTGCAGGTCAAGGGGCTGAGACTGACTCAGTCCCTTCTGAAAGCAAAACCCCTCTGCCAGGATGTGCCTCTGGAGCTAATTAACAAGAGAACTAATTGCTAGCGGCAGGTGGCACCAAAGAGGAGGAGGATTAAGATGAGCTTTTAGGGGGGGTTGAGTACAGCAAAGCCTATTAATCCTGAAGCTCCCTCTTATTGCAGACTCTCCTCTGAAGTGCAGATAAACTCCTTGTGACTTTCATTTGTTTGGACTGTTTCCCCGCCTGCACAGCACCAGCGTGATAAGAAACTATGTTATTATAGGCAGCTTCATTATCCCTGCTTATTGCTGTGATCCCAGCCCATGTTCCCCGAGCCCCCTCATGTGACTCCATCCCGGCAGCACTTCACTATTAACATCCATGCTTCACTGGCTGTAATAAGAATTAGCCTCACCCTGTGTAATAGGCAGGGATTTTAGAAGCGCCTGCACCTCCTGGAAGTGGAACTTGAATTTCTGCCTCCAAAAGGCAACAGCCTCTGCAACACCCCAGTGCTCACCCATGGCTCTGGTCACCATTATGAGAAACGTGTCCAGGCTCTTAAGGGCAAGCTGAGGTCTGCAAGGAAAGTGTGTGCCACCCCTGTTGCAAAGGAGCCTGCTTGGTTTGAGCTACATTACTGCAAGCTATTTGTGAAACGAGGTAGGAAAAGAAGCCAGGCAGCATAAAGCAGCCTTAAGGTTTGATGTGAAAAACAGAAGAAATACAGCAAGCACCATTGCTTGAATTTCTGTTCAATGTACACCACAGAAATTGCTTATTTGATACCAAGGAATCCACAGAAAAGCCTGCAGGATGAAGAGCTCTGGTTGGAAGCAATGCAAGTAGGACCTTGCTCCTATCTGCAGAAGAAAGAATGGAAATTGATTTTTAATAGAGACTTTCAAGATAGCACTGCTATAATAACGACTGAAGATAAAAGGAATACACCAGCTGCTTCGATCCAAGTCATTTCAATGCTTGCCAACAACTTCCAGCTGCTTATCTAAGTTAAAAACTAATCAAAAGGCTTTCTACACCTGTCCTCACCCCACTGTAACTGGCTTTCTTGACTGGCAACCCTTTGTAGGCTGGTTCAAGGCTTCTGTCCTTGCTGCACACCTCACAATGCAACGAGTAACATTTTGAAGTCCACAGAGAGGTCTGGAGCACCTAAACCTAGTGGCTACTGGCTCCAAGTGCTCTGGGCTACTGCACGGACCGGCAGCTCGGGGAACCAAACCCAGCACCTTCATTGAGCTTTCTGTCCTCATTTCCAAAGATACAGTAACACCAACAGCTCCTTCACCAGCTGCCTGCACAGCACACATGGGAGCAGCACACTGGGGAAGCAGCTGGGCAACACACCCCGACCTGACAAAAACATGGATAAGGAGTTTATCCTCCTTTCTCAGCCCTTGCTAAGTTTAAGCCTCAGAGTTCTTCGCAGGTCACAGCAGGGATTCAGCTCAGCTATCAGAGCATGCTGCGCACTACCCATCCTCAAAAGCTTCCCCATGGGCATCTCCCACCTCCCCCTGCCCATCACAGATGCAGATTCCCATGTTCTCAGTGGGTCCTATGCCCACCCTGGCCCACCACAGCAGCTGAGGCACCTCCCTCCCCACTTGCTCCTTTGTTGGTCCCATACCTCATACTTTCCTTCATTCTCCTTCTTCATCTTCTCAACATCCAGCAAGAGCGACCAGACCTGGCCTCGTACCTGGAGCGGAATGCCTTTGTACACTCGCCGACACATCTGCCAGGAAGAAAAGGCATGCACTGTTAGTGTACCACAGCACGGCTGTGCTCACATGGCACAACAGCCCTCAGCTAGTGGACCCCCTGTCTGTTCTTGTACGGAGACGTTTTCAGTCTGATGGGTGGGCTGGGCATCTGCAGCCAAAGACATCTACTCAGACAAAATCCAGACACATCTCATGCTTTTGAGCCTGCTAGAAGAGCTGGGCATGGACCATCCCTATTGGAGCTGGATGTACCTCAGGTGCTTCACGGCTCTTACACTTCTCGTAGCCAACCTGCCCTTGGACACCCCTCTTGATATCCTCTGGGGACAGAAGCAGTACCCTTGGCTTTGCAAGACTGGGGTCTGAGCTGGTGTGGCCACTTTACCTGTGTCCTCAGGGACTAGGAGACAAATACATTTCCTCATGGAGAGGAGAACCCTCGCCCACAAGAGTCACAGAGATGCGTCCAGAACAATACCTGAAGGCAGACAGATGCAGCAAGGCAAGTGGCAGGCTACATCAAGGGCTCTCTCGTGCTGGAGAAGGTAACAGCCCACATGTATCCCTCAAGCAATGACAGGGATCAAACAAACGTGTGAGTGTTCCCCCTTCTAAATCCATGTGTTCGCTTTATGCCTTTCACAGATGCCTTTCCTTTTTCTTGTCATAAGGCCCTCTCTCTCTGAACAGACCATTAAATTTCAATGGGAAACAGAAAAAAGAGCTTTTTGTTCCATCCCATTAAAAGAACTTAAAAAGAAAAGGAAAAAAAAGTGCCTTACGCCTGAATATTTTCCATGCTTGCACTCATCCCACCCCCTTGAAACGTCTTACAGCTGCACTACAGAACCAACTGCAGCATTCCTCTGGGTTCCTGAGGATCCCAGGGTTGCACAGGCCTAGGCTCCAGCTGCAGGGGGCTTATGTTAAGATGCGGGGATCCCCTTGGTCCCCTAAAGGGTCTGAAGGACCCAATAGGACAGGGCAGAGCATCAGCTCCATGCCCCACTGACCACAATCCATGCACGCTGTCTGGCTTAAACTTATCTGACCTCCCCTCAAATCCCTCTTCTCTTTCCATAAGCTTGGTGCAAGAGAAGAGCTGTATCTCGAGGGGAAGAATCAAACCACACAGTATCAGCAAGAGGTTTTCTCGTCATGGACCTGCAATGTTGCCTTTACATTCCTGGAGCTAAGCAGAACACCTGCTACTGTCACCTCTCCTTCCTGACACATCCCACACCATCAGCTTCCTCTCTTCTCACCTGAGTTTTTAGCACAGGTCCTTCCCCAGATCTGCTGCTCACTGCTCTGGGCAGTCTCACTTACCATGAAGGTCCTACACACAATCTGGACCACCACACCCTACAGAAGCCCTTTGTGAGACCAATTCCCCTGCAGCGTACAGGGATATCTACACTAGAGTGTGCTCAGAGCCCCATTCAGCCTGACCCTGGATGTCTCCAAGAACAGCACATCCATCATCTTTCTGGGCAACAAGGAGCCCACAAGAGCCTCAGAGCTTCGTGAAGCACAAACTGAAACAGGAAGAAGAAAATGGAGCACGTACCCGTTAACAATCATCCCACGATTTGTTTGTTTCCAGAGTATTAGGAAAGGGTGGCTGATAGTCACCAAGGCAGAGCACGAAGCTCAGCTTCGTGGGAAGAAAATTATCCTGTTTTGAATTCTCAGAGCTGTTATTGTTATACTTTAACAAGTGTGGCATATATAGTAAATGTCTCTAATGATTTTCTCCGCACAAGAGTGCGGCAGAAACAAGGGAGTTAGAAAACATGCTGAGATGGAAACGAACTAAAATGCCTCTCTGCTATTTATCCAAAGGCTTTCCTCCTCCCACCACTTCCAGAAGTGATAAAACCTCAGTGCTGTGAATCATGGAGAGGGAAAATGAGCAATTTTCCTTTGTTGTGGGACTTGAAGGAAAACAAGGAAGTTATCATTAACAGCAGCAATTGTGTGGGAAGGGGAGCACAGGTGACAACAGCTGCTGCTCTGAGTGAAAATGAAGAACCCTCCCAAATCACCATCTTTTGGCTCTAATAAACTGCTCAATGCTTGCTGCTGTGAAAAGAGCACCAGGACCACAGCAGACTGACACAGACAAAGAGGGCAGGGAGAGCAAACCCCATCCCACTTCATAAGCAGAGGTGATGGGAGCTGAAGTGATGGCTCCATGGCTTTCACCAGTAGAGTGGACTCCAGTGTCTGCGGTGATCTCTACTGCCCTGGTGGCACATCATGAGGACACAATGTGGTGGCTGTGGCAGAGGCCATTTGCTACAACAGTGCAACCCCTTCCATTCCTGGCAGCAGTACAGCAGGGAGAAAAGCCTTACTCAGCTCAACCCTGACGTGACAAAGGTCTGCAGGTTATCCCAAGCAGGAGCAGATTGCTCCCTGCTGGGGGTCTGTGCCAGTCAACACAGAGCCCTGATTCATCCTAAACCGCTTTGTCGGCACACATCAGATTAAGAACCCAGCACTTCAGCGACCTTTAATAGAGACAAGGCCACGCCTGCGTGCAAAGATGGGCTGTGCTAAGAACCTGACATCCCCAGCCAAAGACATCTCTCTCCAAAGTCCTAATGCAACAAGCAGTGAGCACGCTGCTCACAGATCACATCCTCTGCCCAGCCCTCAGACCCACAAGACTGATGCTTCTGGTTGAAATCCAGTTATTCCAAAGCTACAATGAAGAAATTAGCCCGCTATCAAGAAGCACTCAGTGCAGCATTTTTCCCTTGAACTGCTGTGCTTATGCTTACATGGCACCATCGGGGCATTTCCTAGAATCCTAAAAGTAATAAAATGGATTTGGAACAGCAGTGAAGGGAGCACAAATCCCCCAGCCCCGCTGTGCACCCTGAGCCACACAACACAACACTTCTCTGCAAGCTGGCATGCGTTGGCTCTGTGTGCCCTTAGCATGGACTCATTTATTGTCACATCATTTCCCCTGTGAAGTCAGTAAAGATGCCATACAGCCAGGAACAAGTACCGTGACATCAGCCTAATCGCATCCCTTCTAGAATGGTGCTGCTGTCATTCGTGTGTGCTTCCGCTGGAATTAAGTCATAGTGCTGCAAAGCATGCCTAGAACAGCTCTGCAGACAGATCCATTGTCAGGCTGAGCACGAGGAGCCCCAGGGCTCCTAATTGCCCTTTCATTAGGGCAATTCTATCTGCTGCTCATCTTGAAACAGGCCATACCAGAAGTGATTTGAGGTGCAGGCAGGCCACACCTTGGGCTAGGGGGATGTCAAAGGCTGTCGGCTGAGGGCTCTCTGTTTCTTACAGTCTGCAGCAACCACATCACGCAGACAGGGCCCAGCAGCAGGTGGGAATGCATGCTAGAAACTGAGCTAATGACAAACAATCAGGCTTGGAGACAGGAAGAATCCCCAGGGAGGATGCAGATGTTCCTCAGAGGTGGCAGAAGGTGTTATCTGCCCACTTCACAACAAGCTAAGGCAACAACCTGAGCCCCATGCTGACGCTGAAAAACACACCTAGCTGCACAGTGAGTCCAGAGTCCTTCTGAACAGACTGTGTCAAAACCAAGGACAAAGAGAAGGCTCCTGTCTTCAGTAAGAGACTTCTTTTTAAGACAACATCTGAGTCCTCTCTTTGCAGTCCTTTAAATTCCACACCCCTGAGCTGTGTCAGTCATCAGCTCATAACACCAACCTCCAGGCAGCTTTTGTGCTCCCAATGAAGCACGGGGCTGTACAGCTCTAAGAGTGCAGCATCTTGCCTTCAAAACAGCAACGCAGATGGTGGTGTGCTCCGTGCAAGGGACTGATGGGGATGGAAAACACATCAAAGTGAAGGTACTTTTCTATGCTTCTCAAGGTCATGCTCCTTGCCTCTCCACAGTGAGCTCAACAAAGTAGCTCTGATACATGCACCGATGGTAATGGCAGCAGCACAGAGCTTCCTGCCAGCAGTGCCAGCAGGCTGCCAGACCTCACTCAAAGCTGCTTTGTGTTCTTCAGCTTCATGCTCTCCCAAGCTGCTGCCAAGCGCTGTGCCTCAGCCACTGTGGGGGCCGATGCTGAGCACCATGGCTCCAGTCCTACAGGGGACAATGCCACTTCTGTGTCCTGGAGTGAGGGACCGTTCACAGGCTGTTATAAATAACATTGTCATTTATTCCTTTACACTCCCTGACACGGGGACCTGTGAGTGGCTTGCTTTTGGATGGCTGGTCAAGCACTTCTCCTGCCTTCAGGTGAAAGCCAGCAAGCAGCCAGGTCATACAAATCCTGCTCCTTAGTGCTTCCTGGGATCAACCCTGGGGCTGGACATGGGAATCCCACAGCTTGGACAAAGGAGCAAGGCAGTTGGTTTGTCTTGTACTCCTCCAGCACCTGATCTTCTAGCTGGTCCACCTGAGCTGACACAGGAGAGCCCAAGGTATGCCCAGCACACACCAAACACAACAGGGCCTGCTGGGATTGCCTGAACACTGCTGGAGTTTGGTATCGTATCCACAAGGCCACAGAACAATTAACGCTAAGTTCTAATTAGAGAAGTCAAGGCCACAGGAGAACCTCCATTTCTGCCACCCACAGAATAGCACTGATGAAGAAAATAATTATAACAGCGCTGAAATAAGAAGAGGGACTAAAAAATCCCAAGCTTATCTTCAGTCCCAGTCTTGTTATAACAAAAACAGGATTTTATTTAACAGAAGAGGAGCCTACTGGTGTTCTTTGGTTGGGTGAACTTCAAATCGCTCCAGGCTGCCAGTGATCAGGCAAGGGGATGCTCTGTTTACAAGCTGCTCATTGCAGCCTCCAGCAGCTGTGCTGGCATCCTCTGGAGAAAGCTCTGAGGGAGCCAACACAAGGAGCTTCTGAATGCAGGCAGGTCAGGCACAGTGCTTCTGACTGTGCTCAGCAAGGGTCTGAAGCCCGCCATCAGGTTTGAGGCTTTTTTGCTTTAAGAGGTTTGTCCTAGGAATTTATTACAAATATTATTCATTAAAATTCATTTGGTTTTGCACTGGCATTTGGTGCAGTTTACTTACAATGTCAAATCCAATGCAGAAGGATAACGCCTCCAACACGTGTCCTCCACAGATGGGTGAACACCATCCAATAGGCTCAGCAAACAGCCAAAGGGCTTCACACAGGCAAAGTGAGGAGCAAAACCCTAAATCTAGGTCACATCCTAGACTGATATATCTCTCCCCTGGGAGTCTTCCAATGAGAAAACCAGGAGGAACATCAGCTGTACCCCCTGCATTGTCCATGCCATGCCCAGGTGCTGCACTGTCACCTGCAGTGTGCAGCAGGGACTCAGCTGGGCATACACATCTGCTGTGCTCCTGCTTGCACAGGTGTCAGTGCAAACATGTAGACAGCAATTAGGATTTCTCATCATATTTGAGTCAGAACAGAATTTTCCCCTCTACTAGTAAGCCAACGAAAGCTTCAAAATACTGAAGACTAAGTAACGGGTAGAATTATTCAATATTTTCCATCTGTTTTCTCTCTTAACCTTCTCTGAAAGTCTGACTTACTCAAAGGAGTCAACAGAGAATCCCTCCTTGCACGTGCTCTTTCTTTCCACCTTACCTTGTCACTGTTTCTGTATTTGCCCCATTTCTTCAGCATCTTCAGCCACTTGTCCACGCGCTCAATTTCCTGCTGCTTTTGCTGGTGGGAGGAGGAAAAAAGACAGGACAAATTTAAGAAAAAAGCTATGGGATACAATTTCTGAAAGAATAAGACTTCCTTCTCTTTCAGTTTAAATTTCTGACAGCCAAATTTTACACTCAGCTGCATAGAAACACCTCTCACAGGAGACAGGAATAACCCAGATGTGTTCGCGAGAGCTGGCAATTTCAATGCTCAGTCATTAAAAAAGCATTGTATAAACAAGGAGAGACACAGGCTTAATATGCAGAAAGCATTTCCAAAGGGATCGTTCCTTGACAAAAAAGAAATCCAGGTTCAGCTAGCCTCAAATCACTAAAAACAAGGATCACTTCTCCCCAGATGAAGTTACAAGAACCCAGTACCCACGCTGGCAAAGCTAACAGCTCTCACCTTCTCCTCCAAGGCGGTGCGGGTTGGCAGCTCCTGCTCACTAGAAAAGTAAGGGGTGACAAGTTAGTCATGGGGACAGCAGGGTGTATGTGGTGAGGGTGGAAAAGAAGAGCAGGACTTACTGCAGAAACCCAAAGCGGTCAGTAACTTTGTACAGTGTGAAATCAGCATCTTCCCATGGGTCAATCGTGGCTCCTTCCTGCCTGCCCTGAAAGCAGAAGGAAGGTCAATGAGCCACATTAGGAACGGAAATACCCCAGTGCCCACATACTGTTCCCCCCGGTGCCTGCATGCTAGAAAGCACAGAGCAACAGCACTACAAACCAAAACCTACTCTAAAGAGAAAAAATGCAACATAACCAATGGACAAGTTTACAGGCTGAATCCAGCTTATCTGAGGTACCACTGCTGTGGGCTGGGAAGGGCTGTACATCACAGCAGGCAGTCCCATCGGGTGTGAGCCATTCTGGCTTCAGTAGGGACACAGAAGCACAAGGCCCCCATGACTATATGGAGCATATACAGGACCCAAGACTGTAAGAGAGGATGGGCAGGCAGAAGCAGGAAGAAAAAGCTCAGCTGCTGTGGCAGACCTTCAAAGCATCCTTGCTTGACCCATTGATCAAATATCCCCTGTCTTAGCTAGTGCACTGGAGAAAAACACAAGGCTGGTACCTTCTCATACTTGGCAATGATCTCCGCTTTTTCCTGGGTTATTAAAGTGTCTATATCTTTCTTCATGTCAGAAGCTGTAAGGCAGAGGGGAAAAAAAAATAAGAAAAAGAGATAAGTAAACCTGTACACAGCATAGGAAATATTTTAGGAAAGAGCTAATAAGAAACAGCTTTGCTGACAACATTAGTTCCCAGCCTTATCTGAAAGACAAAATGAAGCTGAGATTGAGAAGTCTCTATACAAAACCTGCATGGAGCTCATATGCTCATAGCTCAGCTGCCAGCTCCTCACTCTATACTGGGAAACAACTGAATTGGAGCAAGCAGGATCTCTGAATACATAGCAGCTGGAGTGGGAGATGCTCTGCCTTTGCACAGTCACATGCTGTACAGAAGACAGAAAGCTTTCAAAACTGAGAAGAGCAAACCAGCAGCACTGATGGATTCTGAAGCCCACTAGCTGCAGACAGGATAAGCACTGGAAGTCATGCAGTGCTATCATTCACATGGCTGTGGCTTTGCCAGCCAACAGGTCCCAGGTGGAGAGCACACTCTGAGGAGCAGGGAGGGAGCTGGGACTAGCAGCAGTTCCCTGATGGCTTAACCTTTGGAAAAACAAAGTCTGTACACACTTAGCAGTACAAAGCCTCTTAGAACAGCTTGTTAGATTGCTTTTTGTCTGCCTGAAGGAGATTTCTGCCTATTCTGCCTGCTGTAAGAAGACTCAGCAGGGTTAGGAAAAAGCTATTAAGGACCATCACAGCCTTAAACTGTTCTCCCCACTGCCACAGATGAATCACCCAGTGATTTACCCAGAGCATCTGAAAGCTAAATGACTTTAATAATACAGTCCAGAGATTTATTGTCTGGCTTGAAAGGAACACATGGGACCCTTAGCTGGGCAGAATCCTGGTAGAAATTACAAAATGAACCACGTGGCCAACACACTGACTGTCCGTGTGTGCTGTGCAGGAGTGGGCTGTGCCGGTCCTGCCCCGTGCTGGGTGCAGATGATCACAACACACAGCAAATCCTGACCCTCTGCAGGCTGCAGTATGGGAAGAAAAGCACTACCTCCCTCATTTTCACTTCACAGATCCATTTGATAATAGCGATGTCCTTTCTCATTTGCTTGCATGGTTCTCGTTAATTTCAGGACCTATACAGATCAGACATTAGAGCCACTAGAGATAAATGGGGAAGCAAGAAGAGAAGATCACTGCTTCCCATGCTTCCCTTCCGAGAAATCTGAATCAAAGGAAATTTGCTCTCCTGCCCCACCTCCTCCTTACATCACTTTCGGGTTGTTACGAGGCTGGAGAATTCAAACGAGATACTTAAGGTGCTGCTGAAAATAAGAAGTTTCTGCAGGCTGGTGGGAAGAACAAACTGTACGTCAAATTAAATGCACAGTTTTTTTAAGACGCTTACGAAGTGGAAATTATTCTGACCATCTCTACCACACACTGTAATAGAATAACCAGAGGAAGAGCTATTTGGTAAGAAAAGAAGGCTTACATAGTAGAAGAAAGCAGCAAGACCACACGTGCTTTTGGCTTCAGCCTCTGCAAAAGGCTCCCTGCAGCCAGAAACCTCGAACTGGCTGCAAAGCAGGCAATTCTGCACCTGGAACATGCCTGTACTGACCTTGCTTCTCTGTACTGTACTGCCTACCCACACTGAACACTGCCTAGCCACTAGTAAACCCAAACTCTTCACAAAATATCTCACCTAGCAGAGCCTAGATGATAACAACCTTCCCTTCACTAGCTTTCCATGCGTTTCAGGTATTGGCTGCATCCCAGGTGTCTGCATCCCAGCTCTACAACTTTGCAAACATTGCTATTTCAAAGTCAGACTTACTGTTATATCCTCCCCAAGATGTCTCAGATTCCTTTTTCCATGAAATCATTATCATCTTATTTAATGGTAAATATAGGCATCTACAGTCCTTACTCCTTGACTTTAACAGTTACATAGTAACTGAGCAGCTTTCCCTCTGGTCATACCGCTGTCACCACAGAGAGAAGAGTTGGGTTCTGCTCACTGAGCTCACCCCAATAGGACTTGTAACCCATCCCCTGCCTGGTTCTCTCCAGCACCTGCAGATGAAGCAGATGCAGCTACCTGTTCCAGAGGAGCCCTGAGGACACAACATCTGCATACCTTTGTATCCTCTCTCCCCTCTGCTTGATGCACACAAACAACGAGGAAGTTCCATTAAGGACTTTTCCACCAGGATGCAAGAGCAGCACGCAGATCTGCACACAGCAGAAATGAAAGTGGTGGCAGTCTCTGTACAAGGATTGGAGCAGAGGGACTGAAGACCTGACCAATGGTAATGTAGAGCTTCATAGAGGACCGCAAGGAGTTGCGCATCAGCATGTTTTGGACTTGATAATTCCTCAAGTATGCCCTTAAACTCGGGATATTCTATGACATTCTATGCCTTGAGATGCCCCACAAGAAATTCACTTCAGCCACAATGCAAGATCTGATGCCTTCTTGCAAAGCAGTTTTCTGTGGAGCAGGTGGCAGAAGGCAATTCCCAGCCTCTGGAGGGAGCAGCTGCAGTGATGTTGTGCTGATGCACCCTCCTGCACACAGGCTGAGCTTGAGAAAAAACAGCATTTTCTTCTCAGCCCACTGCTTTAAGCAGTGATTTCCTGAGCAAGCTGAACCCTGCTGCTAAGCCTCCCCATCTAGGCACTGCTGAACACTCACAGCCTCCCTGCAACCAACCAATTTCCCCTTGAGTCAATGCTGTTCCTTCCCCAGGCAGAGCTGTCTGGGCCACCTGCAGCCCTCCTCCGTACACTGCCCCCCAAGGCACAGCTCGGAAACCTGCTCGCCTGCCTCAGCTTTTACAGTACTGCACCCATGGCAATGGGGTTTCTAATCACTGCTTGGGTGAAGGGCAATCACTAGTAACTGTTACCCAAAGAAATGAGTTTAAGATGTTTTGGAATCATGAATGTGCCAAACAAGAAAAAAAACACCCCACATCTTGGCGCGCAGCACAACATGCTGGCCTGTATCAAACTGAAACTACTGTGGGACACAGTCACAAAGGTACATAGCTGACAAGTGCGCCCACCACCACGGAAACTTAGAAGATCTCTGTTCCTGTTCTGCATTCTATTTTAAAAGCACATTTTAACAAATCAACTCACGTCAAACCTCGGGCTGCCCACGCTACAAGCCTGCTCTCTTCCTGCAGGAGCACAGTGCAAAGAGCCGACCTCTGGCTGCTTGTCCCAGGACAGTGCTCAGAGCAGTACCCTGCAGTGCACAGCCTTAGCGGCACAGCAGCTCAGTACGCAGTGGGCTACAAAACCCCTCAGAAGGTTTCACTGAAGCACACAGACAGACCTGTGCCCTCCCTGCTTGCTTGTTAATCTCTCATCAAGCAAAGAGGGCACTCGGTTGCAGCCATGCTGCAGAAAAGGGAATCAGAATTGTGCTCACAAAGTCAATAGGAACAAAATTACTACCGGGCAGGAAGAACACAGATACAGGAGATCCTGTTTGCATGTTTACTTCCTTGACTACAACAAATCCAAGAGCGTACAGGCACATTATTATTTTCTTTTCCTAAATAGTGTAAGGAGCATGAAGTCAGCTGAATCTTAAGGAGGTGACTGACTCAACCGAGGGTCTTTGCAAACGACTGCCCTTACATCAGTTTCCATGACTCACAGGTGTGTCACAGACAGCTCAGATGGGTTCCAGTCTCACTCTATCTGCATCATATCTGCATGCATCATAACATTACAGCCACCTCCACAAGAGCACATCCCCCTCCTTTAGCAGGGGCACTGGTGACAGCTGAGTAGGTCTCCAGTACAGGCCACATGATACAAGTATAGTGGTGTCCCAAGCAGCCCAGAAGCAGAACATTCAGGATGACCATAGAACATATAAGATAACCACATAATTGACAGCCCAGCACAAGTCTGAACAATTTACTGCCACAGGCAGCAAATAATTGATTCAGGGTGATTCGATTGGCACATTAAGCAAAGGGAATGTGGAGATGCGAGGCACCGCGCCCTTACCTGAGCCTGTATCAGGTGCCGAGATGCATCAGTTCAGCCAGAGTTGTGTTCTTCCTTTTGGGCATCTAACCAGCAGTAAGCCCTCCGTCTCAGGCTGCGATGATTCCTGGTCGTGCACTCACCACAGCTCAGCCTTGGGCAGCCCTGTTGCACTGCTGTCTGGACAAAGGCTGGTCCCTGCTGATGGCTCACTGCAAAGGAAGCAAGGAGCTGGTGAGCTTTCCATCCCATTCAGTGCTGCCCTTTGGCAGCACACTGAGCATTTGTGGGCAATGGGTGTCGAGGAGAAATCAATGTTGTGCAGGCTGCTCTACCCACTATCATGATGTGCAAGCAAGGAAGCTCACTAGGAACAAGGTGGGATCTTGTGCTGCTAGCAACATGCTGGGAGATATGACTCCCAAGCTGACCGAGGGGGTGGTTTGACCCATCCTCATTTCTATCCCCTGTGCAACTCTACACACAGAGGACACAGAGGTCTCACCAGAAAGCCATCCTGGCAGGAATTCCCAGCACAGTGGGGAAGGAGTAGGCAGTAATGGAGAGACTCAACCACAGGGAAACAGCTGTGTTTCAGCTGTTTTCTGGCCTGGCTGAGCGGCAGAGCCTTCCCTGTCAGCCCCAAGCAGGCATGCTTCTTGCATCCAAGCAGTTTCTATACTCACTGCATCGAAGCGCTAGAAGCAATTGAGAGAACAGAGCCCACAGTGTAGCTGTCATTACGACAGCCTCAAAAACTGGTATTTCTCTCCCATTTTAAGCAGAGGGAAAAAAAAAAAAAAGAAAGAAAAAAAGAAACAAAAAAAGATGGCACAAAGGCTATCAACCTGCACTGTGACACAGACACGTGCACAGGAGGAGCAGCAGGGAGAGGAGTGAGGCCCAGTTCCTCTGCACCCACACTACACCAGGCCAGCCCCAGCCCTTATGCAAAGTTCAACTGCTGCAATGCCAAACCGCAGCTCCAGACGCGTGCTGAACCCCTAACAGGGCTGTTGGTTCTGCGTGCTGTGCCTCAGCAGCTGCTATTCTTAGATCTTACAAGGAATTTAAAAGAATAATAAAAAATAAAAATTAAAAAGGAAGATGCAATGCATTTTTCTCTCTTTTTTTAGAAGCTCTGCTATTTAAATGATTTCTACTTGACCTCATTAAAAAAAGAAAGAGAGGGAAGTTAGAGAATGCTAAAGTCCACGTGCTGTTGTGGGAACTGAAAACTTATTTTCTCCTCCATCTTCCATTCCAGTGTCTATAAATAAAGGCCAAAAATCCAGAAGAAAAATCCCCCTCTTTGGGCAAGGCACAAGCTTGGAAAGAAACTGCATAAACACAGAGCTTAGGAGCAGACTTCTGGCGGCTTCAGAATGAGGAGCAGTTTACATTTCTTCAGCTAAAGCACGGGAAGATACAGCGATGATTGCTCTCCACTTCAGCATGCAACAGGCAGGATGCTGAGCTGCCAGCAGCCTGCGCTCTCCTTGGCACAGTGGGACCGCATCCTTGTAAAGAGCAAATAAGGAAACAACAAATGTCCTATGATATAAAGGCACTGGGACAGCCAATGAAAATAAGAGGTAGGAAGCTAAAAATCTACTAGCGATGAGATACAGCTTGTCCACAGAAAACTTACTGAAAATAGCCTGTAAGGCTATTTTAACCCTAAGCTGCAGGCAACTAAACTGAGTCAAAATGAGATAACGTACTGCATGGGTCTCGCCTCTGGTCACGTCCCATGTTTAGGACAAGTAACCCAGACTAGACCAGTGCCCATGCTCCTAGGAAAGTATGTA
Source organism: Excalfactoria chinensis (assembly GCF_039878825.1). NCBI lineage: Eukaryota > Metazoa > Chordata > Aves > Galliformes > Phasianidae > Excalfactoria > Excalfactoria chinensis. The sequence continues at coordinate 50,796,492 of NC_092829.1, forward strand.
TTTGAAAGAGGTTCCTCCCTGCACCACTCTCATTCCTTCAGCCACTGCAATGGGTTTGTTGGGTGACACAGCAGTCAAACCCATTCACCCTTGGCAGCCCCAGCAGGGACACTCCCTGACCACATACATTGCTGGCAGCTCCCTGGGCTCCCACTACCTTCAGTCAGCATCTCCAGACCCTGAAGCACAACTGCTGTTAACTTCTTCCCTTCAACTGAAACCCCACGCGATCACATCAAGAAATAGCAAAGTTCAGAGAAACAAGAAGTGTCTGATCGAAAGAGATGTCTTCCTGAGCTCCGTGATCCCTCGCAGCTCTGCAGTACAGCATTAGGACACGCAGCGCTTCCAAGGAGTAATTAAAAAAAGACTGCTTTAATACAACTCAACCTTTCCCTTCCTTTTTGTTTATTGATAACTCCTAAAATTACCCAAACTGAACGCTCGCAGGAATTTTTGCTATTTTGTTCAAAAGCACCATTAGATATAAACAAGAAAATGCAACGGTTGTTTTCCCTTTGAGGAAATCACTCACACAAGAAACCTCCCTTCTTCCCTTTTTGGAAAACATGTTTATAAAATCCAAGTGGAGGGGAAGACTTCAGGCACACAAAGTACTCACCACAGCCCCCAGCTTACGAAACAGCACCGACTAAGCAGTCAATGTAAAACCAAAACCAGGTTTGTGTCTGTGTGTGTGTGTGCTTTAAGCTGTTGAAATCAACATCTGTGCAGTTCGGTCAGGGCTCCGAAATACTTCTTATAATTCACAAGGCATTTGGCTGTTACCACTTCACTGTGGTTGACATAAAGTGCGTGTCTGACACTAAAAATGGATCCATGGAGCCTCTGAGCCAAAAGACAGCCATGAGGCTGGAAAAGCGTGCCAACAGCTGGAAATCAGTGATGTTATTGCAATAATAGTTAAATGCAGCAGAATGACACAAAAAAAAGCTTACGTTCTTAACACCTCGACAGCCATCTTTGCTCTCCCATATTCTGTACTTCTCTATCAGTCTCTGGCATACAATACCATGGAACAACATAAACCACTGACATCACAGGCCATCCCAAACCATCGGGAACTAGAAGTTCAGGTTTGCCAGCCCAGCATGTTCTAGTTTTGAAACCTCCTGTGACGATGCCAGCATCGAGATGAGGCAGTAATTTGTCTCAGTTTCTGGGGAAAGAGCCCTCCCCATGAGCTCATGGCCTGGCCATAAGCCCAGGAGGAGGGGGCTGAGAACAGCCCATGGGCAGTACCCACAGGCAGTGCTCTATGAAGCTTGTTCACCCAGTTCCATAGCCATGTTTCCCAGTTTTCTTCCAGGTGGGTCACCATCCCACGAGCTCAGCAGCAATCCTGCCTGGCTGCCCCATATCAGCCCTGCCCATGAACCTCATGGCAACCTTAAACAGCTTCAACTGAAAGAGATGGGAAAAAGTGAAAGGAATGTTGCTGTTCCTCACAAATGACAGGGGGATGCTCAGATACTCATGTTATTTAACTGGAGTGCTTCAACCAAGCCCAAAGTAGGAGAGCTTCAAAGGACTCCCATACAGGCGCCAACTCAAGTAACTCATTCCTTCCTCCTACTGAGGGAAAGGGGTCAAGAAATCATAGAGCCATGGGATGGTTTGTGTTGGAAGAGACCACAAAGGCCCATCCAGTCCCAAACTCCTGCCACAGGCAGCGACACCTCCACCCAATCAGGCTGCCAACCAGTGCAGCCTCGAGCACCTCAAGGGATGGAGCAGCTGCTCCGAGCAATCTTCTTCAGAACCCCACCACCCTCACAGTGAAGAATTTCCTCCTTACACCTGATCTAAATCTCTCGTCTTTCAGTGCATCTGTTACCTACTATTACAATACTCTATGTGCTCAACATTTTTGATATGAATAACGTAGCAACAGAAGCAGGTCAGAGGGGACCACAGCAGATTTCAGCCTGTTAACAACTGAAGGAGGTAAGTGAACGTAAGCATAGAAAAACTAAGAAAAATTAAATCACAAAACAAGGACCGTACAGAAGAAGGACCATACAGAGCAGCAGCTCACAGCAAGATAAACAGCATGAGAACCAAGGGCATCTCTAGAAGGAGGAACAGCTCATGGCTCTGACTGGATAAGCGCCTGCATGAACAGTTGAGGAGTGTTTGTAGAATGCTCTGCTGAGTGTAAAGATGGACGGGAAAGTTGTAGGGGTGGACAAGAAAACTTGTGAAGGTCTAAATAAGTGATGTGAGAACTTGTAGGAAACAATTTGGATCGTTCACATCTGAATCTGTGCGTCATACTCTGCAATCTTCCCTCTTAGGTGAGTTAAAAAGCAGAGGGAGAAGTTGAAGTAGATCAGAGACTGTGGCAATGATGCAAAGACAAGCATTTGGTATGATGGAAACACAGGTTCTAGGGAGAGAGTGCAGACAGGGACAGATACCTCTTGAAGACACAGCAGTACCTCCAGCTCCATTGCCTTCCACCCTGTGTTCTGCAGCTCTGGAAACAGATGGGCTACACGGCACTGCAGCCTGTGGGGCAGCTTTGCTGGTCACTTCTGGGAGCCTTCCTGGGTAATTTATCTATGTGACACTTCTATTAAAAAGAAAGGTAAATCTGGCCCTTGGAAAACATGCATGAATCCATAAATTGTAAGATGGTGAAAAGGCCTTGGCCTTGCCCTGACATCATGAAGAAAGTGGAAAAAACTCCCAGTGCTGGCTAAGGCAAGACTGTGCCAGCAGGGATTATCTGCATCTGCTGTTCTCCCCAGAAAGCAAGTGAAAATAACTCAACCATCATCTGGGTCTCAAAAGGATAGCGAGAAGTGAGACACAGTATGACATAACTGTAGACATGTTCAACTAAAGGAAAAGAAAATGACAACTTGAGCTTGAAAGATGCATTCATCTTTAAAATGCTTTAACATTCATCCAGGAAAAGTGAGTAGACAGAACACAAAACCTGCCCGTTAATTCAATCTTCACATTCCAGGATGAAAATCTGGGATAACTGAATGCATCCTACCTCTGGTGCAGCTGGCCTCGGCACTGTGCAAAAAGGCTCTGAAAAGGGAACTTGTCAATAAATAAGCACCTGAGAACAGTGGAAGGTATTCTGACAAGGAAAGGCACAAAGAAACTGCTTTTAGTTTTCCTAAAGAAAAGAGTGGGGCCAACGAAAAAGTAAGATACACGCCTGAGTTAGACTGCAGATGCTGAAATAAGACTTTAAATAGCATACTGATTGCATGGGAGTGGGGTTTTTTTTTGCACTTTATTTTTTACCAAACATCGAGTCACGAGTCGGAAGAGCTTTTTTAGAGAGCAATTGGAGCCAGTTTGCTCCACCTCACCACTTAATTTAGCAGAGGGGCCTCTGCTGAGATGAGCACAGCCCTTAAGACACAGTCACTGAAACTCTGTCCCAGCTGAGAACAGGACAAGAGGAGCTCACCTGCCTGGTTCCGCTGGTATCTTGACAACACGATTGCTTGTCAGAAGCAAACAAAGCTAAAAACTCCTCAACTATCCAAAAATGCTGTGGATAAGCCAGATTTCTTACCAGCATTTCATGCACAAACTTCCCAAAATCTCAGTTCTACAACACTGCTAGCAAAGTTCATCAGTTTCCAGACTACTCTGTATCATTGCATGCATTTAGCACCTGAGAGCTAAGACCTCACTCACCCCTCACACTACAGGACCCAGATTCCCCATCTGGCCCCCTGGTCACAGAGCTCCCCAACACTCAGTTCAGGAGCTGAAGCATCCCAAACCCCACCTAGGGATGCAAGAAGAAATAATTCCATCACCCAAGTGAAATATTACATATGCACACACCTGTGCCAGCACGGCAACACGAAGACTTGGTAGAAACATATCATTTAGCAACACAACAAAAGCCACAGCACTTGTGCAACGTCCATATGACACAGGACAGCTTTCCCATCACTAGCCTGCAGAGCAGCTTCAGGAAGTGTCTGTGTCTCCAGCAACCACACTGCTTCAGCTCAGGTTCTCTGCATTTCTCCTCCTTCTCCTCTGACACCTGGTACTGACAGAAGCACAGCTGCAGCAGCACGCAAGCGGTGCCCATCCCAAAGCACTACAGGTCTTTTCCTCACCCACATCTCACTGCTGAATCCCGCTCTGTGGTTCCCTACAACAGGAGAATCTCAATCTCTTTTACAGCTCAATCGCTTGCAACCCTGATGCCTGCAATGCACTAAAGCAATGACGCGTTTCTCCCACTTCCTTACATTGATGGAAAACAAAAGCACCTACTGTTGCTCAACATTATCACAAAAACATTTGCTTTTCCAGACTGTTTCTCCCCTCCTCCTTTTGGAAGGGACTTTGGCACAACAGCAGCCTCACAGCTCTCGCTCCCCACTAGGAGCAGCGGTGGGTGATTTAGGAGCTGAACTGCACACCATTTCCACACAACACTGTGCCCACTCAGGTACTCTCTGCTCTCACCGTGCACTGCACGTCCTTCCTGCAGACCCCTTATCACACCCAAACCCACACTGCTGCAGACACCGGTCTTTTACAGCCACCAAAGTGCACTAAGCCCATGTTGATCCTACCAGTGAGATTCAGAATTAAATACAGGTGCCACGTGAAAATCAAGCCCAGGTGCCAAGCTCACAGCTCTGGAAAAAGCACTGAATGCATTAGCACAGTCACATTTTTAGTATTTTTGCTTTAAGCAACCAGAGTATCAAGTTTAAGGTCCCCAAATCAAGACAGAAAACTGTCTTGATTTGTCCAACTAAGGACCTCAAATCCTCAGCTCTCGCTACCTAAGCTAACCTCGTAAACTACTGCCCGTTTGCAGAAAATCCTCACTGCTGATTTGAGTAATGAGAGAAAGACAAAATATAGACAATCGAACCACCACTTCAACATCGTTCTTGTCCCTTCCCCCATGCTCTAGACAATGCTCCAGCCCCATGCTTGGTGCTGCAGTCAGGAGGGACCTGGCCCAAACCTGTGCAGTGATGCTCCGGACTGCAGCATCCCCAAGGGACAAGATGCTGGCATGGATCACACACCTGCTGTGCTGCCTTGAACCTCAGGCTGAAGGGAAGGGATGGATGCTGGCCCTGGCTAAACTAAGAGGAAGCCCAGGAGGGCTGGCTGAACAGCATGCTACCATTTAGGAATATCAAAATTAAGGCTCCTACCTTACAAAGGCAAGGGTTTTTAGATGCAAATTGGAACTTCAAGCACACCTTACAAGGAACTGCCTAAAGCTGCGCTAAATGACCTCAGATGCTTTGGGTTTTTTAGATTCTAGAGGACATTGAACTAAGTCAGCTCAGCTCCACATGTGGGGCCAGGGAAGAGAAACATCATCACAAGGCACCATATGGCTTGGACAAAGCTTGGACATCTCTTACCAACCATACTTTGTACACACAGCAAGCACAGATGAGTGCTTATTATTAACCTGTGGCTTAACTGCTCTCCTTACTCAAAGTCATCAGAACAAGTACAGAGATGCACCGAATGGCTTAGAACACGTTTCCTTACGACAGCCCAACCGTTTCCGCTAGCAATTATCAACAGCCAGATAGCATCAGCAACCCAAACTGAGAGTGCTTGCGCAGCTCCTCCTTCTCATGCCACTGCTTCTCGAGGTTTTCCACAGCCACTTCGAGGTCCAGGACTCAGACACCAGGAGAGGAGCATCCCAGCAGCTTGTGGTTGGATGAAGATGACCTTCATGTTTTACGCAGGAGTTCACCTGCCTATCTATAGCATCTCAGAGATGACACCATTTGTGGGAAAGTCCCAAATCTCTCTATATAGTGAGCTACAGATCAAACCAGTCCACACAGACCTCAAACTTAGGTTGCCCTTCCTTATGTCGAGCTTCTACAGGATTCTTAAACAGCAGCATTTCTGTCTGTTCCCGTGTGCAGTTCCTTTTAAACTTCTTATCCAAACTCAAGTTTTCTGAGAGGCCAAGATCTCACAAATCACATTCCCAATTGCCTTGCAGAAGCAGGTGGAAGCAATCTTACAACTGCTGCAGACACCCTTGTGCCTTGGAAAAGCCCTTGCAAGATACACCCAGTTCTAAAATCATATCCACTTTGACACTGAAATCTACCATCAGAAGCAAATCCAGCAGAAAACAGGCTGCCACTCCCTCTTCCCCTCCCCTCAGCAACACATCTTTGGCTGAAAAAGCTCCAACTACACATGCTTTCAAGCAATTGTTATAGAAGTTTATTGAGAGACCGTCATAAAAAAAAAATATATATTTTTAGCTGCAGCTAAAAATACCCAATCCCCACACCCATTCTTCAGAGAAAATGCTATCAGATGTCACTTCCCAACGTTAGAAACATGTTTGTTTTTTAATTAAGGTTGTATTGTGAAGGCTGGATTTTGTTGCTAGTGATCACAACATGGGTACCTTCAATCCTGATGACCTTTGCTGTTAGTTCAGTCTCAATCTGTGCCATCTGAATTGCAAGGAAATAGCATCGAGCCACCAGTACCAAGCTGCAAAGTGCCTGTGCTATCTGCATCTATCTTTATTTTTTATAGTTCAGGATATCGAGGTGGAGAACGTGGGAAGGAGGCAACGTCAACAAGCAGATCAGAAGCAGCGTGAGCATCAGCATGCGTGGGTTAGAAACCATGCCTCACCCAAACCTGAGCTGGGGTTTGATAGGGAATCCTCCGTATGGGCAGGCTGAAGAGGAAGCTCAGCTGCTGCCCAAACCTCTGAAGGAGGTCTTCAGCGTTCAGTGGGCACGAAGAGCCACCCCAAGCTCCTCTTTGTGAGCAGTACCACAGAAAGACGTGGGTCATGTAGTGCCCATTAGGTACAAACTGCAGATGGAGATGATTTATGCAGCTACAGGCATTTGTTTAATAAATACTGCATATGGCCTTCTGCTAATCTGTAACAGTTCATCAACTCTGCCCGTTTCACAGGACCCCTGCAGTGCTACGCATTAATAATAAAACACCTTTTTTTCTGACAGCTTAAAGAATATTTTTAACATGAAAGTGTCAGCATTATCCTCGCAGAGCTGAGCCATTCTGGCTGACAGCTTCATCACATTACATGCAGAAAACAAGCGGGTTTCTGAGCATACTTCACTTGCACCATACAGGCCCTCCAAAAAATAAACAAACCACCATCTGAGCCCCAACAGCAGAGCTGCTAAAAGCAGCGTGCACAGCAAAAAGCATCACCTGCCACAGCAGAACAGACCAGCACAAGGAAAGATGATGCTCAGTGCTTGTAAAAAGGACAAGAAACAGAGTAAATCAGTACCTCCAGTTTACTAATTTGCTCTAAAGAACGGCTATCTCATTCAGCTTGTCCTTACTAAAGGTTGTTGGCAAATTCAACTTCTAATATGAGCATGGAACAGGTTAGGAACAAGCCACCTGCTTGGTAAAAGGACAAGATAGAAGAGATGGAGGAAAAACATAGAGAACTGGTAAATTATTTTGCCTTCTAACCCTTCACACATATACACTGTGTCCCCATTTAGAAACTGTCAGAGACACCAACAGATGATAGAACTGAAATTCATCTGGTTCCTTACTGTGGTACCCAGCCCACTGATTCCATTCCAGGCCACCACCTTGCTACCCTATGTTTTCATTGCCCTTTGGAGAATGCATCCAGAAACCCTCCCAAAGAAGAGCAGAGCCCAGACAGTTGCTACCTGCAGCAAAAAACACCTGAAAGGACTAACCTGGAAAGTGTTGAGCAGGAAAACAGGCACAGCTATGGCATCAGCCTTTAAAAACTTCCTTCAGGAGATGCACCTGAGAGTGGGGTGAGATGAGAGCAACCCAAGTCCCTGTTGGGTGATCACCCTGTGCTGTCCTCAGGGAGGAGACCCCAAAGGATGTCCCAACCATGACGCAGCCCCACGGCCTCCCCTCTGCACAGACCAACTCGGAGAACTTGCCCACGTGGTGACATCACTGGGCTGGTGTCTAAATAAAGGAAGCTTTTAATAGAATTTCCCACTGACGGGCTTAATCCGGTAAGCTCTGAAAGCCAGGGCTTCATCAAGGGAAGGAAGGAAAAGGGAAAACAATAACCGGCCGTCCTGGGGCCAGGCAGGTAGGCGGTGACTTGGGAAAGAAACCAAAACAAACCAGGATTGACTCCCCAGTACCTGTGCATGGGATACAAGGCACCTGCATGAGCAGCACTTATTGTGAGGGAGCTCTCTCTGCATTCATTTATTTTCTTTTTAAATCAAAAAACAGCTCAGCCTATTTCTGCACCAGAGTAGGGAAGAGAAGGATGAAGATGAGGAGAGGTATGATGAGGATAGGGAGAGAAAAAGCTGAGCTTGAAGGCTGGATAACACATACTTTCACATCAGAGGGTCTTTCTGGCTTCACATTCACGTGGCAGGTTCTATGCTTCCTAAAAACAAACCGGAGTTGTCCACATATTTAGATGGCTCCTCGCTGCAAATACTTCCAGGACAAATCATCAGCAAGCAGCACATCCTGGAAGCTCTCTCTATAAACATCAACGAAACCAAAACCGCCCAGAGGTTCAGGCAAGTTCACACGTCGTGCTCGTCATCCTCTTCTGTATAACTCTTTATCACTTCCACAGAGCCACGGAGCAGTTCCCCTTCCTCCCTCTGCTCCTCCAGCATCTTGGGCTGGGCATCCACATGGAGTGCCTCTCGATCGCCAAGTGACTCATGCTGCAGTAATGCGGGTGGGAATGGCTCCCATGCCCAGCCTGTAAGGACACAGCCTTTTATGGTATTTTTAGAGTGGAAGTTGCGGTTCTTTGTAGCACTTCGCTTTTTGTTTTGCCTAGAACAGAGCTCACACCGCCCGTGCCCCAGGACCAACAGCAAGGAGCCCGTGCAGGTTAGAAGTGAGCATGTGTGTGATAGAAGTCAGCACATGTGGCTTGAGCTTGGCAGGGCAACACAGCCTGCTGCAGGAGCTGACAGTCACATGTGGGATAACAGAGCATCAGGAATCCTGAAACAGGATTCCGGTTATAAATGTGCAGCAGATGACCTTACAGACAGCTCTCTGCTCCTTTCCACCCAAAGCAGTATCTGCTCTAGAAGAGAAGGGAATGACAACTTCTGCCTCTTCACGCATCCCCAGTCACAACTCCAAACAGCGGCTGATTTTAATCCTTTCAGAACTGTTACTCAAGAAGAAATTAGATGATAACCTGCACATGCACAAGAAGCCTAGAAGAAGAGCCATGAGGATGAAGGCAATAGTAATTAGTCCTTCTGATACAAAGCACCGACATCCAGTTTTCCTTTTGCCAGTACCAGGCAGCAGTGGAAGCAGCTGTCTTACCGTGGGACGGTTATGGAGCTCACCACAGCACGGCAGAGGAAGTGCAGGGAGCACCGCTCTGGGGTGAGGGCTGGAGCACAGCACACAAAGCAGAGGGGAAGCCAGGGGGAGTTACGCACCAGCAAGCGCACAGCCCACTATGTTCCTTGGAGGCAAGCCAGCAAGGCAAAGTCTATAAACAACAGCACAACTCTGTGCAAAGCCCTCCAGCCTTAAACGCAAGTTGAAAGAGCCTTAACCGATTTGGTGTAGTTGCAGCATCCACTGCCCACAGCACTATTCAGTGCCCCAGGGCCCAGCTGCTAGGGTAGGCACACCTCCAAATGAGTTCTGCCCCTCGCTGCACAAATCCCCAATGCATTTTTTGAACTTGCACGTGTCAGGCACACGCTGCCATTCATAACACATCATGCTGGTGATGAGCTCAGAGCCGTTCTGCAAACGCCACTTTTGGTCTCCCAGGGGGACAGGCAGAACTCCCCAGATGGTCTGGGAGGGAGGCTGCTGCTCCCTCATACATCTCCAAGCGCAGGGAGTCTTCCTGCAGCTAGGCAATGGATAGAGACTACAGAATTAAGGTTCAAAGAAAACCAAGATCACGTGAAAGGCTCCATCCTGTTCCAAGGAACACAATGAATTTCCTGCTGTCTTCAATGGCTACACATAAAGCTAAAAGCCTTGCCACAAGGACTACAACATCACCCCAATGCTAACTCACTTCTCAGTCCTGCAGAGCCAGTTCACGTTAACTCTTTCTGGCTCCGTTTCTCACAAACCAACCAGTGGCTGTGTACAAGGCAAAGCAAGCCACTCACCTTTCACAATTCTTCACTTGGACCAGCATTATCAAATCTGATTTAAAAAAATAACAACAACAGGAAAAAAAAAAACCAAATGCAGAACAGCACCGAACAAAACAAAAAACTCCAAGCCTAAGAGCATCAGGCATCAGTTCCTACAAAGTCTTAATGCAGATGCCAGGCCGGGACGTGTGGAGCAACCTTGGCTCTGATGCAGCCCAGCTATCTGCTGGTTATGGCTCCAAAGGGGCAAATTCGACCATGCTGAGCATAAGCTGCTCCTTGTGGAAGTGGCACGCTGAGCACCCACCTCACCCTGAGCTGTCAGCAGGCTGATAGGCTCAGCTGGAGCTGGCCTGCAGACTGCATGCTGATAAGAGGCTTCACAAGCCTTGTACAAGAAAACAGAATGAAATAAAACCTCAGCAGGGCTGGTTCTCCCCGACATGTAATTTTTCCCCAGGCAGTACAGCATAGTGTGAATGTCATAGCATGTTGGGCAGGGAAGGGCAGGACGTGGCAGTGTGCTGGCACATGGGAACGCCCCACAGCAGGCTCTCTTTGCCCAGTGGTTGTCTGTGCAGTCCCAACACAAAGCCTCTAAGTGCATTTCAAGCTCAAAAGTCAGCTGAAACAGGTCCATTCTCCCCTCCCACTCCATAAATACGATCCAAATTGGGTCATCTCCTAACAGTATATGAATGACATTCATTTAAGCCTCTGATGCCGTGCTGACATAAGCTGTGTCCTTTCATTCTCTTTGCACTGTGAGTGCTAAAGATGCTTTTGTACAACTCCTGAAGTACTCCATTTAAAAACCATGGTAACTTGGGCATTGTATTCAGTCGCTCTTGAAAAAAGCCAGTCCCCTTTCCCCTCAATAGGCTTTTGGATAGCTCAGGGACAGACAGAAAAACACTGCCTGATTCAAACTGCTTGGCCTAATGGCTGGAGGTGGGATGCTGTTACACATCACTCACAAAATGCTGGGGACCCCTCGAATGCTGGGGGTCCAAGGTGAGATAGTGTCCACTGTGTTGGGTGTTGTGCCATAGATCTCCTACCTGGGTCCTGCAGCCAAGAAGCAGCCCGAAGTCATTAGAGCTGCAGCATTAGATGGGCAATTCCATTAATGATTCCTTTCCAATATCCCAGCGTGGCAGGCAGCGAAGGAGAGAAGAAGCAAGTCTTGCCATTATCTTTACACAGCAGCAACAGTTGAGTGAGTTTCGGTGAGGTTTTTCTTGCTAGTCACAACTCTGAGGCATTAAAAACACTTTTGCATTTCAGACTTTGGAAGTCTGTCTGCTGGCACCAGCGGTGTCCTCCTTTCTGAAATGGAAATATTCAGACGTGTGGGCACAGAGATCGGATGGAAAGAACAGGGCAGCTCCCACTAAAAACGCCATTAAGTGGGAAAAACTTAAGTGAGGAGGCCCCTCTCAAAGAAGAGACATTTGTCTAAGATGGAAGGCCCAATTATTTGTTTTTCTTTAAAAGGAAAAACATTCATAGCTCCGTGTTCGTTACAAAAATCATATTCACCAGCAGCAGAAAGTCTAACGCCTTAAACATGACCTCATTGCTGCACCTCCCCTGCATGCCATTTTAGCAGACTTTTTTTTCTTCAAATCCAACTACACACCATTACGGAGCCGCATTCCAAAATTTAAGATTTTAAAATAAAAAGTCTTTAACCACATCGTCTGCAAAAACACCCTGCCAAAAAAAAAATGGCACAGCACGAAAAAACAAAGTCTACCCTGTAAGGGAGCTTGTTCCAGCAGTGACGCACAGAATGACATTCTGTGCCTGTCTGTAGGAACTGAACCAGATGCAGGGGATGTGAGGTGTGCTCCCATTCCAACACAGCATGTTTCAAGCCATTGCAAATTAGCTCAGGATTGCCATACACCAGCCCAAGGAAGAGGCCAAGGGTATATCAACAACAGAACTTGCACTGGCTTGCTGAACATGCAAGCTTGTTAGAAGACAGTGTAATGTCTTGCCTTATAGAACACCTTTGTGAAAAGGAAAACCAAGGCACATAATGCTTAGCTGATTCCTTATGCAGACAGATGAAATGAGGTTTCATCAGCCAAGCAGAGACATAGCTGAACACTGGGCCACAGATAAACCATGCCATAAGGATCAGTACACAAACCTACGAGAGCCTTCCTGTATGTCTGTGCCGCTGTATCTAATGCCCAAACCTGCTTACTGATGAAGGTGCATTTCCTGTGGGATGCTCCTTATGTCCAAGACTGGCTTCATGCAAAAAGCAAGGCACGGCTCCAGCAGAGGAGGTAAGGACCGAGCATTTCAGCTATCAGTACCTGACTGGAGCAACTGCTGGTTTATGGGGTTTTCCACATTTCTTCTGGCTAACAAAGCATCATCTTTCTAAGACAGATGGCTGTTATCAGAGAAGGGAAAGAGGTGAACCAAGGACAAGCTGATCAGTTAACTCTGAATTCCCTAGTTCTGCTGCTCTGCTCAATCCGCAGCCTTAGTTTTCAGCAGGACTAAAACAGGGGGAAGCTTGTAACAGAAATCAAGAAAACCATTTGGAGTAATTCTCACCATCCGCAGTCTGCTCCACAACAGCCTGTCAGTGCCTGCCATTATTTTCATGGCAGTTTTGTTTACCAAAGAGCTACACTCTTTGAAGCCCAAAAGCGAAACACTGCGGTGATCACAAAATGTTAATCGTGCAGCTGATCACACAGTGTTTGGGGTGGGTTGGTAAGCTGCTGTCAGAGAAAATAAGTTTCCTCACAGTCAAGTTTATGAACGTTTCAGTAATTGCCTCCTCCTCTGCCAAGCAAGCTGCACAGAAGCTTCCCAGACCTGGCCCCCCTGCCCCATTACCTGGCTGCTCTAAGTTAATGAGATCTCTGTAGCACGTGCTTTGACAAACACTCTGACAAGTAGGGCTACTTCAACCTGCAGCAGGGCTTCTCCATCCCTGTGCCAAGCATCTCTGCCTCCAGCATCAAGCTGCTGCTGACAGGCAATGCAGGTGCTGCTCTGCCTTCCTTTCCCCATGGGTCAAACACCTTAGTAAATGAAGACTTCACAGTTGGCTATGAGTACCACTGGGTGCCTGCTCCAACATCACAGGGATAGCAGGCTTCTGATTGTGGAGGTCTGGCAGTCACCTTCCTTAAAGCGCAACATCTGTGATCTTTGCCCACGCTCTGTTCCTTCCATCAGAGGAAGGGCAGATCCACGTCAAACCTCTACGCTACGAGCAAACTTTGGTTTTGTGTTGCCACGAGGTTCTTCAATGGTATGAAAGAAATAAAAATGGAGGATGGACAGCAAGCCAGGATGACAAGTGACTTGCTAGCCAAGCAGAAGACAGAAGACAGTCATACTACTGCAAAGCAGAAGACTGTCAATCCACAGTCATGTGCACATCCTTTCAGCTGCTCCACTGTCATTTTTCTCATGCTGTGAGATGACCAAGAGGGGCTGCACATCTCTGGACAGAGATCTACCATCTCACATCTGAAACACCATTCAACCTTCCCCCTCAAAGATTTAAAGATGCAAAAAACATTACTGTAAGGACTGCATAATGGCAAACCCTGCTTAGCAGAAGACCTGGAGCACAGCAGCCAGAAACCTGCAGCCTGGTTTCACTGAAGTAACATTGCTCCCGTTCTGCCCCAGGTACAGAACAAATCCTGCAAGCACAGTGAACACAAACCTTACAGGAAACCACGAGGATATGTCAGTTCAGCTTTTTCACTACTGCCTGCATTTTCTACAGCAGAAGTCCCCTTGGCATAGGTTGTAGGTACAGACCTGGCCACTGCAAACAAATATCACTTATCCGCAACCAACTGAGATGCCTCCAATCATCATGTAGTCTTAGCTGAGAGCTCTTGAGCACAAACCACAAAGACTACCTCAAAAAGTCTTTCCATGACAAGTATAAAACCACCAGAAATGCAACCTGTCCTGCAACCCAAAATGCCAATAATTGTCCCAAGACAAATACACCACCTCCCCACTTACAAATGAAGATATTGCTCACATCCACCCAATGCTCATCCCTAGGCAATAACCCAATACAAATATTTATTTTCCCCTTTTTTGATGGCTTACGCTGTTTTACAAAGTAAAGTGGTACAGTCATGCAGTCAGGCCTTCTGTTATGGGTGCCATGTGATAGCCCAAAAACTGAGAAGTTCCCATCAGCCAGGAAGACAACCATTTCCTCTGCACAGGCTCATCATCAATTAATCACCTCAGTGCCAAGGAGCATTTGTCACATATAGAAGCTCCCTCACAAGACTCTTTTGGCTCTATATTTTCTATACAGCCTAAATAATATCAGCTTCATCTGAAGACACTGAAGCTACTTTCCAGCATTCCTGTAGCACCTGTATGGTAGCTGGCCCAGCACCAGAAGACAAGTTAGGCAGCGGGCTTTAAAGATCACACTGGAAAGATAAAGCAAGACAAGAAGAAAAAGGTTCACCAAAAGCCAGTCATCCAGTTTCTACTCTATGCATCTCCAACTCCTGCAACATGGATCAGCACTGAGAAAATACAAGGCTTCTACCCCACTCCCTTGACTAGCCAGGAGCTCCCGTCATCCACAATAACTTGCACGGGTCTCCTCTGCCTGCAAAGTCAAAACTAAGTAATACCTCAAATATGCAAGAAGTAGGAATACGTGGACACGCAAAGCAAATCTTTGCTGAGAAAAGACCAGAAAAAAACCCAGTCAACACAGAACCGCCCATCCCCCACCCCCCCACTTCACAGCAAATCATTAAGCTGCCAGAAAAACACAGCGTTTACTGCAGAACACGACAGCTCTCCGGGCTTACTTTCCCCATCTGACAGCCTGCAGGAAGGCTGTACTGTCAATTCACTTGCACGCATTCTTATTTCCATCAAGCAATCTCAGGAAGTAGCACTCATGCACTGGATCCTGTGAGTTGGGTATTGGGTTGATTTTTATGCATGTGGTTGTCAGCTCTGACAAACTGAAGAAACGGCTGGTTATTTTATTAGCGCAGCATTTGGAAAACCAAAGCAAGTTCATCTGCAGCTTTCAGTACTTTTAACTTACTGATTAAGTGCCACTTCATTTTTAGCTGAAAAGGCAATGTAAAGGGCACACAGCTACAGAATTGAGAGGCAGATAAATTATCTAATACTTAAGTAGAATGCAACACGTGCAACAAAACTGACCACTTCGTAATAGGTATGGGACCATGCACGCATGTTTGCAAATTCCTTCTCTTTAGTATGTGCTCAACAACAGCTCCAGAAGAAAGTCAATGCAATAAAGCACTGGAACACAGGAAGTTCCACACTAACACAAGGAAGAACTTCTTCACTGTGAGACAGTGAACAGAACACTGGAACAGGCTGCCAACACCAGCTATAGAGTCTCCTCTGGAGATATTCAAGACTTGTGTGACCTGCTGCAGGGAATCTGCTTTAGCAGGAGGTGGGACTAGATGATCCCTACAGGTCCCTTCCAACCTCTGCAATTCTATGATCCTGTGAAAGCACAGGCCATTTTTCAATTAAGTCTGCAATTAATCTACTTCCTCCCTGACTGAAAGGTCAGTCCCACCCATCTCCAAAGCACCCACAAAGCACTTGCCTAAAAGCAGACCCCAAAGCAAGGCAAGGTCAAAGCATCAGGAAATATTTATTCCTGACAACCACAAAAGAGCCATCTATGTGCTGAGGCACAAAACAACCTGTAAGAAGCACTGGTTTCATGCAAAGCAAGTCAGGAATGAAGAACGTTTGTTCACTACTGAGTTAAACACTGTCAGACAGCATAATAAAGAGTTACAAAAGGAGGAAATTCTTATTTGTGACACAAATTGAGCTGTGGCATGTTCTGCTATTTAAATCAAATTATAGAAACCATCTGAAAAGTGACATGCAAACGGCAATAGAGCAGTCCCATCAGCAGCTGTTACAGCCTGTGACACATTCTCCTCCTCTGAGGATCTACTTCAGTTGTCTATGGGCCAATGCTGCCCAAGACGGACACAGGCGTATCGTTCCCACTTGAGTTACTACACATTGCCATAGACACTTACCAAAGCACTTTGGAGTGGATGACACCAGAAGGCTGTGAAAACCAGCACACACACAGAATACAAAGACACCCCTGTGTCGTAGAGCTGAAGAAAGCTTTTTTAAGCTACATTTCTTTTCTGGCAGTTGAAGCGCCAGGATCATGACAGTGTTTCCAAGCTGCTCCTCCATTTGATCAAGCAAGTGGCCATGGTGAACCCCGGCACCAGCGAGCCTGTAAGCTGCTCCAAGGTTGTTGCTGGTATGTTTTTCTTTCAACACAAACTCTCCTCACTAGCAGCAGAATTGTTCACGATAGAAGAAACTTAATCAGCTCCACTTTAGAGGTGCTCTGTCAGAAGGCGAAGACAGTAAAGTCTGAGAAGTAGGTTAGTGGATCTGCACCTCCATCGAACCAGAAGCAGATGCAACACCAGTAACGTAGAGCAGAGCAATCAACAATCCTTCTCCCCGTGGCAGCCAACCATCCAGGACAAGCGAGCAGCAACAAAATCTCTCTTCAGGTTGTGAAGAGGTTTATACCTTCTGTTCAAGGAGAGAGAATCACCAGGGCTTCACGTAGATCAGTTTTCCCCCAAACCTCAGCTGCTTCACCAAGACACCTTGTCTGCCTTCTGCATCGATGTCAGAAACTGTGTGCATGCAGAAGAGGAAGCACCAGCTCGCTCCGGTAGCTACTTTTCAACTGGGTTGACCAAACCTTCCTGTTCCTCTGCAGTTACCCTACACTTCCCCACTCCTGGTGTCTGCTTCAAGCGTCTGTGTGCACTGCAAGCAGCCAGGCACTCTCACATCAGGTTTCTCCAGTGCTTCCAAGTATAAGGAACCATGAATAAAGGCACTGAAATGATAAGCTTACTAAAATGTTATGAGGGCAAAAATATAGATGCTCTCACCAGTTGTTGGTTAAATAAAAGCCTCTGAAATGCTAAGTGCAGACAGTAGAAACTCTTGGTCAGGCGCCTCTTGCCGCACGGAGATGGGAAGATAAATGGCAGGGCACAAACCTCTGGGGCTCACAGGGACAGTTTCAGAGCAAAACCCTTCGCAGCTGCAGCACCTGTCTCACCAGCTCTCTGCATACACTCAAAAAAACCAACCCACAACCACCCTCTTTCTCCATGCCCTCATACTTAACATACCCAAATCCTTCAAAGCACGACAAAACCATAATGCAATTCCCCCTGAAGTCCTGTCTGAAGGCAGAGGCCAAAAAGAGCCAGGCTGCATTGCTGGGAATGTCTGCACCCAGCGCTGTCGGAAAGGTACATACAAAAGCGTGTTATCCTTAAGGGCAAACAAATCCCTTCACTCAGAACATTAAAAGCAGGACATCCTGTCAATGGGGCCTGTTAATTCATGGTCCCCAAGCTGAGAGAAAATGTGAGCTGACAGCAGCATCAATACAAGCAGTATGTCCCGACTTCTGTTCATGTGACTTCACGTGCTGGCAGTGCACCCTGCCAGCATATTGTACCTGCTCTTTACATGTGGCATCCTGCCTCTTCATCACACAGAGAAAGAGCACTTCTCATGTCTTCTCCTGCCTTGTACCAGCTTCTGGCAGCAAGGGAAACAAGAACAAACAGGCCTCCTCCTGTTATATCAGCATCCTTAGCCCATGAATACAGACTATGTAATACACCAATAAAAGCACTAATCTAATTCTTGTCACTAAAAGCTGGCTGTCACAGGAGCCCAGACAGATAGATAAGCTGCTCCACAGCAACAAGCAGTTAGCTCAGTGCTTGCTGCAGCCAGGTAATTTCTCATTTATACCTACACCAGTTAATCAGCTTCCTTAATGAACCATGAAGACTACAGAGCAGGTGGAATCCTGCCTTGTGTCAGGCTTTCAAGCAAACCAGCCTGTCAGAGTATTAACTGAATGGAGCTCAGAGGAAAGTGTCCTAGAATCAGGGCTCCTACTGTGCCACAACTCCTACTGTACCACAATGTACTATGACAGGGAGCTTGCTCATGTAAAGCCTTGTCACAGAGCAGTGCCATGCTCCACTGCACCATGCAAGCCCGAAATGGAGGCAAACACTGGGACCAAGTTCCCTTCCTACCTGCTGTACTTCTCTGTGTACTGAAACTGCCCAAGAGAACAGAAGTGAAGCTGCCCTGGAGAGGTTTAGCAGAACTTGAAGCATGCCTTGCTATACCTCAGCTTAGCACCTTCTGTCACTCATTACCCAGCCTGCTTTTGCCTAGGGTTACATGGCAGGAACACCTGCATCACCTCTTGGTCAACTGTGCAGACTATGAAACTCCTGCCATCTCAAAACTGCATGTTTCTGGCCAAAGTAGCAAACTTCTAGAGGTCTCTGATGACTTGTTTTTTCCTCCCTCACCTCTATCGCTTCATCTGAATAGCGAGCATTTCCTTTGTTAGTTTTGGTTTCTGTTTTGTATGGGGGGGCATTTCTGCCTGCTTACTTCTTTTGAGTTGCTTTTCACAAAAAAAGCCCAGCTCCAGGCTGCAGCGTAACCTGTTAGTTTAGGACAGCTGCAGACTGCTCTTTTTCATCTGCTAATAATGGTTGTTTTTTTTCCTCTTCAGTTCCAGGGTAGGCAAATAGCTCAGCCTCTGGGGAAGACACAGCAACTTTGTGTGTCTCAAGTCAAGCAGAGTGTTTGTAAGTGCAGAGCTTGCAAAACACACACCTGTGAGTCACCCAGACCCGGTCAGCGCCCTCCAACATCTGTTCTACTGCCTGGGGACCAGCTTACTGAAGCAAGAAGGCTGGCAGCTTCTTTGCTCTCCTCGGCATAGAAAATTCACTCAAAACCTCAAAGCATCTAATACTCATCATCTCACTGCTATGCAACCAAAGAGAATGCAGACACCAGCCTTATCACACCCTGAAGCGGCACAGTTCCAAACTGCCAGGAGAACATATCCCAGCCACAACCATGGTGATGGTGTCTGCCTTCACCATCCCTCAAGGCAAACTCAAGCCCACACATGCTCCAGGTCTAACCTGTCAGCAGAGCCTTTCAGATTAGACTTTGTTTTCTGTTTGTATTTCAACTCTCATTTTTGAGGCCAGATCAAGAGAACTGCTTCACAACATTTTTGCATTCATCTGTTTTGATAAAAGGAGGCAGGTTTGGTGTTTTTGAATCTCTACTTTGCAACGCTCACAACTAAAGAATTAGTGTGCTCCGGACAAAGCCACAGAAGAGCGAGGCAGTTTAGCCAGCTGCATTTTTGAAGATCCTTTGTGGTTATCTGAGGCAGAACTAAGCACTCAGATAAATCAAGTAAATAATTGTTACTTTCATAAATCGTAATTCTAGACTTTGAAGGGAAAATGCAACTGGAATAAATCAGAAGGACTGACCTGTCTTTGGTAGAGTCCCATTTCCCACATAAAGGAGGAGATTGCTCAATCTGAAGATGAATGTAACTTGAAGCAAGCACGAGCACTGTGATTTCCAAGCTTAGTCCAATACTTTGGGCAGTCCTTTATTATTTGGTAATAACATGAAACGTTATGCCTACAAACACCGTTTTACTCAGATAAAAATTCACATTGTATATTTTCCATGGCGTTCCTACCAGTCATTACACAAACCATATTTCCACACATAAAACTAGTAAGAAAGCATTAAGGATCTAACTTCAAATTAGTAACATCACCTGTCTTCTTATCCCTCATCTTTGCAGTCTTACTAGGGAGAGCAATAGGAGCACTACACAACACTACAGCATACCAGTATGGAAGGAAAAAAAATCAAAGCAATTTGAAGGTCTAGGAGCCAGTCCAGCTATGTGGATATACCCTGACCTCAACATTTACTTTTAGAAATGATCTCTCTCGATGCTAACTCTAAACATTTATCCAGGAGAGCTTCTTGACTAGGGTAGAGGATAGGATAGCACTAGGTAGAAGAGCCAAAGAAAGAAACCACTGCAGAGATGACATGACACCTAGTCATCTCTTTTCAGGGGTCTGAAGAGCATCTCCAATTTTGGTAGCAGAAAAAGAAGGAAATGGCATTTTCACTCAGAAAAACGTAACTACTAAAAGTCCCTGGAGGTTCAACACAAGAGTTGATTGGGGGACTGAGTTACATGGTTCAGTAGGCATGATGGTGATGAGTTGATGGTTATTTTTATATATATATATATATATATATATATATATTCACACACATATATGTGTGTGTATATATATATGTATGTATGTATATATGTATATATATATATGTATATGTAGTCATAATACGACTGCAGCTACCTAAGAGATGCTGCAGTGGCATGGTTAGGTCCTTCATTAAATTATTCCCTCATTTAACCTACTCATAAAGCCTTCTAAAGGCTCAACATCGGTACTTTTCGTTAGTATTTGAAAAAAGACAAATAGATACTTAGAGCAACCTTAAGAGAAGCAAAGTTAAATAAAGACAGAAAAGGCACCTTTTCTACAGAAATAAATGTAATTACCATGCTTGGAGTACTACTGCAGCTTAATAAAAGCAAGCACTGTATAATTTTGAAGAAAAATAATTCATATCTCTCCACTCCTATCCCCAAGCTTCTCAGAGGCACTGGTGGAGTGAGGCATGACTTAAAAGTGCTCAAAGGGCTGAAAAAGGAGGATTCAGCCTCCCAGGCTCTAAGCACGCAAACTACAGCTGCCCCTCCACAAAGCCTAGCCAAGGAAGAGCATCCCCAAAAGAAACCAGAAAAGTTTTAATTGCTATTAAAAGCATACACACAAGTTTGCAGTTCTAAACACACGAACTCTGAAGAGATAGTCTGAGATTGCTCCTCTCATGTGGTTTCTGTAATGGCATCTTCATTATAGTACAAAGGGAAGAAACTAATTCATTCAGCATGCATGTGGCCTTCAGTTACTTAATCAAAACATTTCTCTAGGACTGTTTAAGTAGTTACATTGCACTGTTTTGACTAGAAGACGCGCCACTGGTTTCTCACATGTGGATTTTATTGCAAAATTCTGGTGCGGATCTGGAAAAAAGCTAATTCAAAGGAGAAATGAGAACAGTGACTTGAAAAGAGGTCTGCATGTGTCCCAACAACCTCCTCCTGCCCCACATACCATTTTAAGGCTTTTTTCCCCCCTATCTTAATGGGAGAGGAAGCCTACAATGATTCAATATTTCACGTCTCAGTGAGAAATAGTGCTACGAGAGTCATGTCACAGCAATACATCAACTAAACAAAAGAAGGAAAGAAGAAAAAACAACCCAACCCTTCCTTCAATGAAAAGCCACATTACTGGCCTTTCACTGCCTGCAGCAAAACTCTGTAGAAACACTCATGTGCACAATTCTAAGCCTTAGCACATTGCAAACAAAGGTGAATTAGTGAGTCCCCAGAACCCCAGTAATCCTGCAAGCGACTCCAGTGAACAATGCTTTTCTGCACACCAGTGGCCACTTTTGTCTCCCACCAGAAGTGTAAATGCACATTCTTGTATAAAGGGAGCTCCAACTCCAGGAGCATCCGTGCCACCAAATGTTCCACATGCACACAAGCCTACAAGCGTATCATCTGCCAGAGCACATACAACACAGCTCAGATAGTAGGATAAGTAGTAGGACTGCAGAGCTCAATGCCAGGGAGTGGGGGAGTCCTCATCTCTGGAGGTATCCAAGCAATGAGTGGACACAGCACTCAGTTACACGGCTTAGTGTGGAGATTTGCTAGGCAGGTTGATGGCTGGACTTGATGATCATTTCCAGCCTAGATGATTCCAGGATTCTAAGAAGCTAATGCTCAGGGAACTCATCTCCCTAGATGCTAACACTGCAGAGTCACAGAACTCATCCAGCAGCTGAGCGGTTGTAAGTGACTTGCTGTAGTGGGTGGGCAATGAGATCAACGCTCATGAGGAGACAGGGAAACAAATCAGCCACATCTCAGGAGACAGCATAACTACACCACATAACCTACCCAGGCTGACTGAGCCCAAGGCCCTTCACTAATATTCAGTACTCAAAGTGGGGTAGGGACACATGGCCCCACTCCCCCAAAAACCCCACCAAATAATGTTCGCTTTTCAGTTAGAAGTTACATAGTTATTGAGCGAGGAAATGTCTTATTGCTGTCCACTTGGAATTATGGAAGCAAACCTAAGTCTTTGCACAGCCAGAAGATCACACACAGAACAAACCACAGGAGATGTGCAGATATATATCATGCTAACACAAGGCCCAGCTTCTGGGAACAAAGATAGAAAAAGGGATAAATATCCTCATCACCAAGTAATGTCAGGCCTGGTAAATCCATACACACACAGATACTAATAATAACCTGTTATTTCTGGAGAGAATTGGGGGGGAAAAAATAGTTGCTGGGCTGCAAGAGGAGAACAGATTTAACACATGGGATGCTATTCAGAAACCTGGAGAAGCAGAGTTCATTACAGAGTCAGAAACCTCAGGTTTCAACAAGAGTCAGTTCCGTCTAGCTTATGCAGTCCTGCTTAAAGCTGAATTTAGCACAATATTAAGGAAAACCCTCAAAGAAAAAAAAACAACAAACACCCAACAAAACAACCCACAAGAACCAGGCTTTCAGAAACTCAGCACTACAAAAACAACGTTTCTGTCTGGCGCTTCAAATACAAGACATTCTGTAAGAGGAAATATTGCTCCCATGAATGTGCAAAGTGACTCTGAGGACTGCAGAAGCATTTAGGAGACTGCTGTGGTCGAAATTAAAAGAAGAAAAAATAAAGGAAAAAAGCTCATAGATTTAAAAGACAATGTGAACAATGCTGAGATATTCAGGCACAAATGAAAGCTGCTGTTGGGAGGGAAGGGGAAATGCCCACCACAATAGCTTTGGGAAGCACTGCCCAAAACCCTCAGGAAAGAAAGCAAAATGAAAACACACTTTCAGAAATCTGGGATGACCAGCGCTTAGCAGCAACACAAAGGCACTGCAGCAATTGCATGCTAGGACTAAAGGCAGCTCTGGGCACTGCAAGGCTCCCAGCCCCTTATGGGACAAGCCACCCTGTCCCTCGAGGCTGTCTCTGCTTAGCACCGTGCTGGAGGGACAGCAAGCAGTGAATGGCTGATTGTCAGGGCAGGGAGTAGGCGATACGGCAAATGCACGTGCAACGCCTCGAGTTCAGCTGGCAAACCCCTTCTTGCAAGGCCACAGCTGCTTTTGCAACAGCTGGGAGAGAAAAAACAAAGAGGAGCAAGCTGGTACTGCCCCAGCACGCTGCTGCTTGTGCAAGGGCAGGGAGTAGGGCTCCCAACATCCCGTTACTCAACTCTGCCAGCCTGCCAGGAGCTTGCTGTCACAGCCATCTCCTGTTTTTACGTACCTGCATGAGGCTGTATTTACAGCATCCCCATCCCCAGGTGTCTCTTTCTAGTTGGGAAGATGAGAAGTCAGGAGTGTGGGATAAATACAAGGCTGAGGAGGAGACAAACTTCTGCTCCTCCCATTACTTACAGAATTTTTCTATCGACTGGATTGTCTGCTTCCTCCACAGATATCTCATTAAAAAAATCCCACTGCAGGAGAGAGACAGCAGGGGCTTCCCTTAAATCACAGCGAAGTCCAAGCACAGTCGTGACTTAATTCTGGCTCTCCTCCATGACTAAAAAGCCAGAAAAATGCAAGAGCAAAGCTTTGCCACAAAGGAGAAAATGAGATCCTGGGGACTGTGCCATCCATACTACCTCAGATCCCAGTGAGTGATCCAAGCAAGCGGCTTTGGTTTCATAAATAACCAGAACACCAAGCCCAAGCCTTCAAGCGACATTACCGCTCCCCTCCCTTTGCCTTCAGCTGCAATAAAAGCCATTCTATATCCCACAGACCTCAAAATAATTCCTATTCTTTAACAATTCAGCAATTCCTTTGAGAGCTATTTATGATGAAGAAAATCCTTATCAGATGAGAGCAGAAAGACTCAGAAACCGAGCGTTGGCATTTGTCTAGAACAAGTGGCACCACTCAGACATTATCAAGCAAGGAGTAAAACACAGCCAGAATGAGTCTTCATCTTAAATGAAAGCTGTATCTTTTATCTGAGAAAAACAAACAACTTCACCATGTGGAGACTCAGCCAAAGAGGGAAAAGGCAACACAAGTCCTTATGAACTGATAAAATACTCGATAGCCTGTTGCATTTCTAGCTTAGATAGCAAAACAAACAAACAAACATACCAGAATATCCTTAGCATTTAGCTTATTGCTAAGTCTAGGACATGGTTTTTGGCAGTAAGCCTGGTTTGCACCTGGGGGTAATGCAAAAAAGGAACATAAAAACCCAACCTGAATGACAACTGAAGAGCAGCCATCTGTGTGGGTGTTTCTCTTTCCAAACCAAGCTTGGAATGAAGAGGGTTTTCCAAAGAGCCAGCCAAGGAAAGAGAAACTTAATAAAGAGACGCAGTGGGATCTGAGTGGAGTGCATGCTTCATGCAAATACCAAGGCGAAGTCTTTATTCTCCCAGCCTGCCACCAGCAGCCCTCCCAGACGTTCCTTTTCTTCCAGCAAAAGCTGCTGGAAAGAGTGCTCTGTTTGGAAAGCAGAGGTGCAGGACAGAATTGGCTGGCTCACGGGTCAAATGCCTGCTGTGCTTTTCACTCTGGGTCACCAATAAGCTGCCCACACAACGGTCACCTTGCTGCAAATACAAAGACCTCACAGCCCAGGTCTTACCACAGGAGTAACAAGCACGGAGCGTATAATCCTATAGCAGAGCAGACAAACCCAAGTCACCCCATGGGCTAAGTAGCAATTTAGACAGCCACCAAACGACTGCCTTCAGCGCAGGCTACATGAGATCTTTTGCCTGTGAAAGCAAATTGAAACACACTTAAATTTGTGCTGTCATGGTTACGGAGGTCTGGCTTACCACAAACTGCTATGTACCCACGGAACAAACCTGCATATCACAACTGCTCTAAACAGAGTTCCTAAAAGCTGTGATCTGAGCCCTGTGAAAGTTAGCTATGTCCTTCTCTGCACAGTAACCCAGATACGGCCTTTCCACTGCTGCAAGCACACTTGCACACCTCCAGCTCCAAGTCTGCCCACATACACAGCTGCTCCTTTCCTGCCTGACTACAGATTCCCATACAAATGGAGTTCTCGGCCTGCTCAAAACTCATGAAATTTACAAAAAAAATAAGAGGAATTCAGGCTACAACAGATTGGTCTTCACCATCCTGCAGTGCTTACAGCCCCAAGCTCCAAGCAGGATCAGGAAACTCCCCAAAAGATGACTGGGAAAGGACCATTTAACCCAGCAGAGACGAGGATGAGGGCAGCCATGCTACACCAAAGATTGAGAAGGTAGAGGCTTGTTGGTTTTTTTTTGCTCTTCCCAATCAGGTGGGCTCTGACACATTTCCCTATAGCACTATTAGGCTGCTCAGTCTCTATCCAGCTCCTTCTAGAGCAGCTCCACTACCGTCTGTGGAGACAGGGTATTACTTCAGATGGAATCACTTCAAATGTATCCCTGGCTCAACCTGGTACAGCTGTCTTCATGTTATCTTATCCAGCAGATTACAATATATGCCCACATACTTCAAGCACAGAGCAACAGCATCAGCAAAAATATTCACTGATAGGAGAAATATTTTCCTAACAGAGTACTCAAAGCAGGAGGTGGACATCTTCAAGCATTCAGCTGCTGGAATAAAACATTCTGAGCCTTCTCCCAAGGCTCAAAAGGAGAGGTGACCCAGGGATGCCCTGAGATTCCTGTTCATTTCCTAAAAAGCCAACGGTAAAAGAAAATTGAGCTGAATATTCATGTGCTTAAGGCCATTTAAGGTAGAGGCTTAGTTTCCTAATGTATAAGGTTTTCCCAGCCTTCTTAGGGCAGGAGAAAGGAAAATAAATGCCTTTCAGTGAGAAAGCACCAATAAGACAGGAGTTCCCCCACAGTAATTAGCAGTACGAGAGGAAAAACTAACATCAACTTTCCTTAAGGGAAGGCTTCACATTTATGAAATCTATATATCCAAAAGTTCACAGAATCCATTGCTATATTCGATCGCCGTTAATTGCAGCAGCTTTTCCAAACCTTGGAGAAAACACTCCGCAGGACCATTTCTTTCCTTCATTTGGCTTTTTGGCTAAGCACAGGAACGAAATGGAACAGGAAACCACGGGCACAGCCACCATGGCCGTTTCCAGGCACTGGGGGCATAGGGCCAAGCACTGCAGCAGCACAAGGACCCAAATGGACACGCACATGTCCTTCCTCATTAGGCAACACAATCTGCAGCCCATGCCAATGGAGAACTTGAAAATAGGTTTGCAGTGAGCATGTCTGCAGGGAACCAGCGAAAACGGAGTAACTAACACAATCCTAATTTGCCAACTGATACAGATGGCTTTCAACAGGACAGTAATAACACGTCTCAGGAAAACAGAAGCCCTCCCAGGGAGAAAAGGGTCATTTTGGCACTGAATTTTTCCGAATGTTCTCAGAAAACTCAGCAGGAAATGGAAGAATGGAAACGTTCTCCCTCTGCATAAATTCTTATATCAGGTTAGATTAGATGAATGCCCCCAGGAAGGATTACTGCTCTAGGCAGTTAATGGATGCTCCTACTTCAGTCCTTGTGGTGCTTCTCTTCCAGTGACTGAAACAGCACTAAAAAGTTTCATCCCTAATTTCCCCACAAAGACACAGCTCTGTAACCTGCAAGCCTCACTGCTCAGCAGAGCAGAGAAGCAGCAAAATATACCCACTCCGACCAAACACAGAATACAAATAGCATTCCAGTGCTATTTCCCCTCTTTCTTCTGTTTTCTAAACATGCAGAAGCAAATTGAAACCCAGACATTTCTCCATTTTCCTAATGGAACTTTAGCAAGCCTGCTGCGCAATTGTCTGCAAGAAGCTATAGAAAACAAAAAGGGCAAAGCAAACTGCAGGGGTTAACCTGCAGGGCAACTACTTAAGTAGAAGCAACCAAAACCAAATCATTTGTAGGCACACACGTGAAACCAAGACTTATTTGTCAGAGGAGCAAGTATCAAAGTCTTTGAACATTAGCCATCCACCTCCTGTGTCACCTACAGCAGTCCGGTGTTTGCAGTATTACAGCTGTAACTGTAATGACAAAGCCTCTGCAAAAGGAGCGGTACAAACATCAGGGGAGATGGAAGAATAAAAGGTGCCTGCATCTCTGAAGGGCAGTTCTTCATGTGACAAGCCTGGAATGGCTACAGGCATTTGGTGAAATCAATGAGACACGTGAAGACATTTGTCCTGGAGCAGCAGCTGGGCAGGAGAGGAAGGGACAGCTGCAGCACTGCCCCAGGAAACTCCCCCACAGGACTCTATTCACTCCAGTGCCTGACAGAGCTACTGAAACACAGCATGGACAAAGCCCACCCGTATTAGAATGAAGCTCGACTCTCAGTGAGCCTGCAGTGGCCCCTACCACAAGCACACTCTGCTTTGGCTCTGGTGACTGACACTGTTTATCAAGTAGCTTCTTCTGAGCCAACATCAGACACCTTCCTGTGGGCAGACATATCACATCTAAAATGTTCTGGGAAAGCAAAGCCCATCCATTCAGTGTCACTTCACTTCTGTGGCAGACAA
Organism: Excalfactoria chinensis; assembly: GCF_039878825.1. Classification (NCBI taxonomy): domain Eukaryota; kingdom Metazoa; phylum Chordata; class Aves; order Galliformes; family Phasianidae; genus Excalfactoria; species Excalfactoria chinensis. The sequence continues at coordinate 50,824,298 of NC_092829.1, forward strand.
TAAGAGGAAAGCCAACAACTATGCACATAACCAAACCCCAGCCACTGAACTTGCTGGTCCCTATACCAATACACAGCCTGCCCAGCAACTGAACCATACATATCAGCAACACAGTGTGTTTCTCAACTGAGATTAACCATCCTTATGCTCTCAAAACAGCATCTCAAGCTATTTTTTCAAATCAGCGTTTAGTTTTATCACTCATTAATACGACATTTCCTCTCTCCTCCCCACCCTTCCCCCATTCCGTGTATTCAGTGGGATTGCTTTTTCTGCAAATCACACTGCAATTGCTGAACCTCTGCTGATTAGATGGGGAAAGCCGTGTCTGAAAATAAACCAAATGGCAGAAAATAGACCCCTGTGCAGTAAGATGAAGTACTGGGTAATGCATGCAGCAGCCCTAACAAAAGAACAGTCAGTCTCCGGATTTGCATGAGAATCTCATCAAGCTCAGTAGATAGCATCTGCAATTACAATAACCTGCCCCATCCTGAAAAAAAAAAAAGAAAAAGAAAAAAGACAGACTGACAGACAGAAAAAAAAAATAGAGAAGGGAGAGGTAAGGCTGAACATACTTGGGTAAATCAAGTTTCCATCTGTTCTGTCAGCATTTTAGGCCCTTCTGAATCCCGGGCACTACTTTCTCCCTTGTCCCAAAGTTTGGTTTGTTTTATTGTTACTTCCTAGTTTAAGCATCGCTTTTACACAGCTGGAGGGTTATTCTGTCCTGTCCCATGCACTGTTGCTGTCTGGCCCAACAAGAAGCCAGCTAGCCCGTGTGCCTCCATCGACCCTCAGAAAAGGATGCTGTGCTCCCTGAGAACCAAGCTACTGGAGGACAAGGATGGCAAACTCTTCCCTACATAGCCACTATGGGAGGCAAAATGCCATTACAAGAAATCCACTTTGATATTTCAGGTGTGGAAGAAAATGACTTTTGCTTTTTGTCACCAGCAGCCTGGGGCATGGATTCAGCATTGCTTCCAAAAGATGCACTACAGGCAGCCCGCTAGCAGAGGCCGTGCTTTCCTTTGCTGTTGCCATTTCCTTATAATGCTGGCCCCTATAATGCATTATAATGCCTTTAAATAGAGATCCTCTGAGCTATAACATAACCCTAAGACATGGAAAGTACACCTAGAAGGCTAGCACGAGAAGTGCACACACTGCTGCTAACTGCCTCTGTCACCAGCTCAGAAGCAGACAGCATGTCTTCTTGCAGGGCGCAAGTAGTCCCAGTAAATACCAGTAATGAGAGGGAAGCAGCTCCACCCTAACTCCTACTCCTGCAGTGCATTGCTGCACCACCCAGACAATCCTGGGTGAACCAGGTTTTCAAGAAAGATTGGCTCCCATAATGAATCCACTTGTTTTTTAAGGGAGCAAGAAAGCTTCACGCACAGAGCTAAGGATTATGTCCTCCCACAGCCAAATTTACCACTCCTCAGACCTCTCTGAGTGACCACAAACAGCAAAATATTCCACCCGGGTCCCCATGGCTGCACACATGCCTCTGGCTAGCTGGGACCCAATTACAGTTACTGAAAAGCAGTGCATGACACAGCCCTCATGGCAATGCAGTAATTGAAATCAAGGTGCAAGCAGACCTGCTGCTCACACACAGGGGGTGATTACTGACAGCATCTCGGCAATTAAAACCAACTCGAGCAACTCACACTGCCAGTTTCAGAGACTGCACACGATTTTTTTCGATTGAAGCAATAAAAGCATAATAGCTCAAGAAGATGCGCTGGGTAGCGCTGGGCACAACTCCACTGCTTGTGACAGCAATCAGTGGCCAAGCAGATAATAATTATCCAGGAAGGAATCAGCTGCTACAGGCTGTGCTCTCTGTAACTACAGACACATTAAGAAAACGGCAGCAGATTTGCTCATGTTGGGATATCAAGATGAAAGGCTGTCCACTCAGCAGCGATGGCATGCTTTCTAACAACAAGGCTGTCAGCAAAGCCCCTAAAGCAGCAACAACAAGCAGGTTGGATTTGGAAGAAATTCATAAAAGCATGAAAGGATTAAATAATAAATAAATAAACACAAGTCAATGCAGGCGGTCCTGCACAGGGCCAGACCCCACTGCTGGAAGAGTGCACATCCTCAGCACACCTTCGTGCTTCTGACACCAAATACCAACCCTGCAGGTGTTGAACCCACAGTCACATACAGGAAGAGCGGCGAGTGCTGCAAATGTACCTGCTCAGAGCGCTGACTTCTCCAAGGACACCAACAGTGAGCAGCCAGAGCACGATCCTCATTGGCATGTGGGAACTGGCAAATCCTGTGAATGTCAGAGAGTGTTAATTAGTGACAATAATAAGACATGACTGGTGAAAGGAAAGGAAGCAAAGTCAAGCTTAGGAGAAAGTGACGGATGCTAGATCTCTGCACTGAACATATTCCAGCCTTGTTCTTGCCCACAGCTGAGGTACCAGACACAAGGTTCTTAAAGGACTTAACCAAAATCATAGAAGGAAGACAAGGTAAAAAGCAAGACTATCTGTCCCAAGGCAAGGCTGTCTGCCCAGCAAAGCTTCCTCAGCAGTCAGTGCACTGAAGTTAAGGTCTAAGCAGTGGAGCCAACAAGACTGACAGATTGAACAAGTGACTACTGCTAAACTCTCCTGCTCCTTTCTGAGACCCTGTTGAAGATCTGCAAAACAGCACTTCTGCAATTCCTTCTGTTTTGTAAAGCAGACACATTCCATCCGATGTCAGAGCCACACTGCTTGTGCTTTACTCTTAGTTATTCAGCGTGATGGTTTCATGATACAAATGGTTTGATATATCCTACCAATTGTCTGACACAGCCTTTGTACCTGAGTCACACCACAAGGCATCTAGCAGCACTGAGCAAAAGCAGTGACAGAAATCCACTCTGCTGGCTGTGGAAACACCCAGCTGTATGCATTCAAAGTCCCCACTGCACGCCAAAGAAGAGACATCAGAAAAATAGATGCTTTACAGGAAATGTTTCTAAGCAGCCACAAAGAGACGTTTGTCTGGCCGTAACGCTGCAGCAGAGGTCACCATGTAGAGTAACAGAGAAACATGTAATGCAGTTGTACTCTTTCCTGTTTGAGGTAACCGTCTGGGAGCAGCAATGAGCGCAGTGGCTGAACAACCATCCTGAAGCACGTTTTACCTAAGAGCAGATTAGAAGGTGGGGGAAGTAAGGAAACGGGCACAGCAAAACCATACAGGCAAAGTGAGAATGGGACAAGAACTGCGAGCAGCTATTCGGTCAGAACACTAAACCAGCAAAGGGGATGTACCGAGGCTCTAACAACCGGATCAGCTCAAGGATGTCTCACATATTTCCTGCCAACTGGAGGACCTCATTATGAACTGCGAGAAAACTTACTCATGCTGCTCATCAGTTTACCTTGGACTGAGAAGAAGAGACTTACTTGTTTTCCCTAGTCTCTGCGAGTGACTCACGGATGTCAACCACAATATTATTTTTTTAAATAGAGAAACATCATAACCCATTCAATCCCCCATTCTCTCCTTTTCCATTACAGAACGACTGAAGGCATTTATAAGCATGAAAACAATGCTGAAGACCACAAGACACAGACGTTGGATGCAAGCCTCAAGCACAAATTTTCCATCCCTGTTTATAATGCTCTCCCTGTCACTTTACATTATCCCTCTAATAAGAACATAAGTTATTTATTCACATTATATATACCTCCAGGAGGTTCTTTGTTGTATTTCTTTTGAAGTCACTAAGTGAACACCGTTCTGCAGTGGAACATAAAATCTCTACAAAGACAGAAATAATACAACACAAATCCAATCTGGCCAATAATCTTCAGTGACAGCTTATTTATACAATACGGAAATGCAGTTTTCCCCCAGCAAGGAAATTCCTGCTTTGGCTTCACGTGGCTTACATCTGAAGGGAGCTGCATTAGCTTTGTAGGGCTTTATCAGCGTCGGCATCAATCCGTTCCTGCACCAGAGCTCAGCCTGCTGCTAAGAAAAGCATCCAGCACTCCTGTTAGGCAACCATTTCTCCTTTTCTTTTCCTCCGTCCCTCTCCTCTGACTTTCTGGATGCAATTGCTACTATTGGATAATGTTACAGAAACATTACTGGCAAAGTTCAAACCCGTCTTCTACCAGTACTGTCAAGCAAGACAAACAGAGATGGTTGCAGCTTCACTAAGTGCTGCTGCCTGCTGCATTTAATAAAACCCACATGCAGGTGGCTTGGCCTGCCATCCCAAAGCAAGCCCAACTCTCAGACAAAGCATTTTGTGCCACAGCAGCCAGAAACCTTAGAAACACTGCTTGGTGCTAAGGACTCAACAGTGTGCTGTATCCGTACTGCAAGGCAACCAAACACACCACCAAGCAATGCTGGGTGACCTACAAAGGGAGAGGATAAGGAATGATGGATGCAAGTAAAACAACAAAGCAGAGAAACAGCATGGTTCTGCACAACAGGTGGGCAGCAGCTACTCTCTGCCACTTGGTAAGCCTTGGTGATCTTGGTACAGCTTTTCCAAGCCATATAAAGGCAGCTCTGGCCAAGAGAGCAAGCCAGGCAGCAGTGAGAGGACCCAATGGCTCCAACTGGTCTGCCAATCCCCAGGACTGACCACATAGCTTTGCTTATTACCCTTTAAAGAGTACTCACTATTAAAGAGGCTTCACTTTTAAGACTAATTACGGGTATGGGCATTTCCTGTCAGCACAGAGAAATCATCAAGTTTTGTTGAGGAGGCTCATGGTAATTTTCTTCCCCTCTCCTACAGCCTGCCGGTGATGATCTTGCAACACCAGCATCTTTAAGCTCTGGCCTCACCACAAACAACAGCAAGGCTTAGTTTCTATGTGGCTTTTGAAAGAAACGAAGTGCAATCTCCTCAAATACAAGCACATATGACTAACTCCTAGGGTATAGAAGCACACCAAGACTGATATAAAAAATATTCAATCTCCACAGCCCTTGGAACTTGAAAAGTCATCATCAAGGCAGCAATGTACTAGCAGTGAGCACCTAACATGACAGCTCTTCAGCCTGAGACAGGTCAGATAAATGTTTATAACAAGGCAGGCATGAAAATAAACCTATCTCTAGGCCTATGGCCAGAGGAGAACAGGATGGCAGAATCTGTCCTGCTCCCTCCCAGAGAGGGGCTAAGACATCATGCCCACGTCTGCAGTGTATTTAAGCAGAGAAATACTCTGCTTGATACATTTGAAAGAAATGTTTTATTTAAGAGCTGAGCTTAAAGTCTTTCTGGGGGGGGGGAGGGAGCAGAACTCCCCTGGGTTAATTGGGAAGCTGAACGTTTTCAGCTGTTACTCTGCTGTCTGTCAGCAGCACACCTCAAAGGACTCTACCAACTTCAAAGCCTTTTAGAAATGTTAACGCACATTGCAGGCCTTACCCCTCCTTTGCAAGGAGGGAAATTGAGGTAGAAGCAGCACGAACAACTCTACAGTGAAAACATCACCCAGCTTCCCTGCAGTATATGGCTGCACTCAGTATATGGTGCTCTCTCCCACCGATGCTATCCCATCCCACAGGACCTCCAACTCTTCCAGAACAGCCTTTTCCATCTTCCAAAACCTCACGGAATTTATCAAGGCACCATAAAACATGATTTTTCCCCCAACACTCCCATGAAACTGAAAAAGCAGTCCTTCCCTCATACACAGCCACTGCTCATGGTGGAGACAGAAGGGCCCAGTAGTCACGTCTCCCCTCGCACCTCTGGTGAGCAAATATCCCATTATTTCACTGATCCAAAATAGACAGCCCTGCTGTTTCCCTCCCCCTTGTCCCAGTCATCTGTTCCGCACTTGTGGATCAAATGAGCCACAGTTGCTGCCATCCAGAAATCCTCCCAGAAAGAAGAAAATAAAGGGAAAGGATACCAATTTCTGGCAGGAGCAATTTGCCATCAGCTAAGCTGACAGGAAGCATGGCCCAAGAAAGACGACACAGTGGTACAACAGGTGAGGCTTTCAAGCTACAGCACAGCTCCGGGAAGAAGCATCCCCTTTTGATGTACGTTTCTGCACAGGGTAAGTCACTCCAAACCACAGCTCCATTCGCTGCTGAACACGTCCCAGCCACTCACTTTTCTGCAAAGCCATTGGAAACAGCCTGGTGATGTGCTTCTCGAGGCCTGCAGACAGGGCTGATGTGTCCTAACAATCACACACTGCAGCCGTGTAAGTCCTGTGGCTTAAACAAGAACAGCAGGACATATGGGTGGGTGTTTTCTTTTGCTGTGTGTCTGCTGTAGCTGAAGGGTGTTCTCAAAAGGTTTTCAGGAAAAGAGCGAGGCCAAACACCAGACATATGCCAATGATCTAGCAAAAGCTCTGAAGGAAAGCAGACAGCAGCATGCTGACAAGAAATACATACAGGTCTTTGCAGTATCAAAGTTCAAAAACATCCAGATGTTTTCAAGGCTGTTGCAGTGCCAAACACCAGGCTCATGCCTCCAGCACCCCTCAGCCCACTCTTTCTCCAGCTGGAGTGGGTAGAGGCTCAGGGATCAAGAGGCTGCAAGCAGGAGACCTCACCAAAAACAGACACAGCACAGCTGGAAGAAGTAAAAGCCATGAAGCCCTGCTACATGGAGGGAGCTTTTACATCTGTAGGCTCAGAAATGACAGTGTACCCAGAAGCATCACCTACCTACAACCATCCATCTGAGCCACAGCTCTACCTAGCTCTCCTGCCCCTGGTTCTCAGAGACAAATGAGGCAGAGCTCATCTCTCCCTCTCTCATCCTTAATATTCATATTGTTCCTGACACGGCCGCCGTGAGGCCTCCAGGCAAGTCTTGCTTCTGAGCCAGGAGCAATCTCCTCTGCACCCTCACCTCAAACCCACCAGCTCTGCTGGCACCCAGCATGGACAGAAAAGCACAGTTAAAACCCTTACAACTCAAGTCTCACCCGTCACTGAAATACCCACTGCTGCTTCTCCACTTTATATGTCTTGGGGTTTTCTTCTCCGGAAACAGCACGAGGCTTTGAGTTTCCATGGCATTCAAATCAATTAACCAGCCAAGCATCTCCAACCGCCCTGTTCTCGGTTCTCCTGATAACTGTTACCATGTAGAGCATGTGCACTCCCCAGAAATATCCCCAAGCATCTTTAACAATGCCATAAATGTTATTGCTGAGCTCAAGCTTGCGCCTCGGCAGAAATTCATCTTACATCAGCTATGGGAAAACAAAACAGAACAACCAGACAAACCTGACTGATTAATTCAGGGCAGTTTTAACACAGCAGACATCAGCAGGCATTTTCAAGTCAAACACAACCTGCTGAAGCCACAGCCCCCATGCTGGGCAGGACACTTCATCTCAAACAGCTCCCTTTTGCCCCTCTCAATTAAATGGACTCACTGGTAGGTCTGACACACCTCAGAGCTGGCCATGAAGGAGCAGGGCTGGAGTCTGATAAGCAGCAGGACGATCCCTCCCTTTCAGCAGGGCTTTTATCACAAAACCACAGCACGAAGCTCCCCAGTCTGGATGGAGGTAGCTCTGCAAGGTTCTTGCCTGCCTATACTGGAGGGAAAGTTTTTGTCGCCACTAAGCTGAAAGCACAACCTCAAGTCAAACCACTCCAATGATCAAATCTTCCACAGCTTTCCAAAAGCCCCACTTTGCATCCTCCCACTTTTCACCCCCACCCACTTGACCTCACCCCGAGCAGCCTCTACTGGGTCTCTTCACACACGAAGGCACAAGCATGGGGCTGTCAGGTCACCTCTTGAGCTCCTCAGGGCTGAGCAGATGCAGTGCCAGAAGGTTTCCAGGCTGAGAAATAAGAGAGATCCCAGAGGAGCTGGCTCCCTGATGTCGTGACATGAATGTCCAGTTGGTGGTGGTTTTTCAACACACATCATACTACAGCCCAGCCAGCACTAATACTCCAGCAGTCTCAGCCCATCCACCAGGTCGGTTTGCAGAGCTACAGCAGTTTGAGCACAAAAGGAACTTAGTTCAAAGGAAGCCAGGCAGAGACAGCACCCGCAGAGCTTAAGGCAGCCAAAGGGGTGAGGCCACCAGGCTCTGCTAGCTCAGCCTCCAGATGTTGAGAGCAAACAGGAGAATGGGCTGTGAGTCTCTGGGAAGCCAGTGGCGCCAGCACCAGCCCTTCTCCCAGGGAGGAGCGTGATGGGTTGGGACAGCAACAGCTCAGCACAGGCACAGCCACCCAGGCAATGATGTAGCAATCTGATGGACATGCAGATGTGGCTCAAAAATACTTCAGTAAAACACAGTGCCAGCACAGGGCCATCCCAGCTGTTGCTGCTGCAGCTGGGAGGCGATTTAACTGAGGACCAGGGACATGAGAGCCACCAACCAAATCAACACTGAGCTGAAGGTTTCCCTGTGAAACTCATGAGGCTGCCGAGAAAATACCAATGCTCTGAAACAGCTTTGGCAACTGTACCTGGTTAGCACTGCAATCAGCACCAGTAAACACACGCAGAGCTGGTGACCTACTTCTTACTTTACCACCCACGTTACATCCTCCCTGGTAAGCCACCTCTGTTCTGACAGCGATGCTCTCACCACTGCTTTAAGAACCAGAGCTGAGGTCCAATGAAGTCCTGCTGCATTCCATCTTCACACTGTGTAAAGCTGAATGGTCAGACAGCGCTGGCTCCCGTGCCTGATTTCCAGGATCCAAGCCACGAGGAGAGCTAAAAATATCCCAATTAACCATTTCTTTCCAATGCGGATAATAGCCTGCCACCAGGGTATATTATATGGCTGCAGACAGGAAGATGCAGTCTGCAAAAAATAACTGGGAAAAGAGCGGGCCAGGAGAATCACCTCTGAAATCAAGTGCGGGGCCACAGCACCAACAGAATGCAGAGGATGTGCTAACTGTGCTAAAAACTCCTGCTGTGGCTCCAATACACTCGCAAGCTTTCACTCTGATCTGACACACGCACAGTAACACTTCCGTGCTGTCTGCCCTGCCCTGGTGACACACAGAGCTCTTTGGGGACAAGTCCCTTTCAAACCATCTCCCAGCTGTTGGCCGGGCCCTATGTCATCCTGCACGAGTTAAAGCAGGAAGCCTTCGTTTGCGGTACAATCCACGACAAGCAGACTGCTAGACTCCAAGAGGCAGCACGGCTCCAGAGCCAAGCATTTCTTCACACACATTTCATAGTGATTTTTTCCACTACCCAATCTTTACACTGACATCTACACTTCTAAATACTGGCTGTGGCTAAGTCAGGGGTACGCTGACAGCGGCACACTGGGGAGAACCAGCAAATCTTCCCGGTTCATGGCTGAGCACAGGCTTTATGGTAGAATTACATCTATCTCCCAGGCACGGGGCTACCATTAATGGAATTAGCAGGCACACTGCCTCAGCCTTACGGAGGCGGGATAGGGTGGCAGCTGGCCAGCCCCATCCAACTCCATCCATACCGCCTGCCCAGCTTTGCCGTCTGCCCTAATGAGCCCAACGCATGACGAGGGCTTGGAACAAAGGAAGAAAACACGAGCTGTCCGGGACAATCAATATCTCTCTAGGAACACTCAGGCCCCACATCAGTCGCACTGAGCTCTCATGCAGCACAGGATGGAAATGCGTGTCAGTAGTGCCAGTGCAAGCCAAGGAGCACATCCAGCCACCCCACGACTGCAGAGAATGCCCAAGTCCTGGCATCTGTTCCAAAAGTGCTGCACAAAACAGAGAGCACTCCTTCCGTGTGCCCTTGTGGCCAAGAAGGCCAATGGTATCCTGAGGCACATTCAAAAGAGCACGATCAGCAGGTCAATGGAGGTAGTCCTCTCCCTCTAGTCTGCCCCGGTGAGGCCACATCTGGAGTACTGCGACCAGTTCTGGGCTCAGCAGTTCAAGAAGGATGGGGAACTTTAGAGAGTCCAGTGGAGGGCCACAAAGATGTGTGGGACATGGAGCATTGCCATTATGGGGAAAGGCTGAGACACCTGGGACAGCTTTCAGCCTGGAGAAGTCTAAGAGGGGATCTTATCAATGCTGACAAATACTGAGAGGGTGGGAGTCAAGTGGATGGGGCTGGGCTCTTTTTAACAGTGCCCAGTGATAGAACAAGGGGCAGCGAGCACCAACTGGAACATAGGAAGTTCCAGGAGTTAGAACTCCTTTACTGTGACAGAGCACTGGAATGGCTGCTCAAAGAGACTGTGGGGTCTCCTGGACACCTTCCTGTGTAAACCTGTGGGGTTGGACTTGATCTCCAGAGGAACCTTCCAGCCCCTAAGATTCTATGATTCCATCCTGCACGAGCTTTCACATAGCCATGCTGAGCAACATGCCTAGCAATCAGGACCTAGTCTCTTAAATCATCCCTGCACTACCTCAGAGAAGACAAGCAGGAGTGCCACACACCACCAAAAGCCAACAGAGGTACAGCAAGCAAGTCTACTGCAAAGCCCAGAGTACATCGCAACTCAGCATCCCTGGGGACAGTTCTTTGCACAAAGTTTAGATTAGGCTTTTCTTCCCCAGGCACCTGCAAAGAGACTTCTCTGTCACATGCAATGAGTGTGAGTAACAAATGGAGATTCATCAGCATTCAGTGTTTGCCTGCATCAGTTTGTGAGGAACAAATGAGGGAGAGCCCAGGGATGGGGCTGATGAAGCACAGCTGAAGTCAGTGCCATCATGCCCCACACCTGCACTTGCCCTGCAGCTGCTCTCAGCAGTGCAGGGTGCAGGAAGGCAGGCTGCCTCGTGACAGGAAAAACCCTCACAGCACTGAGGAGGTGAAACCTCACATCTGAGAGCATCTGTGCAAAGCGCAGCCAACTCACGGCACCAAAGGTTTCTTCCAGCTCTAACAGAGTCCAGCAGACGCTTTGCAAAACTGAGCAGGGGAAACGCCATGCCTGGCACCTCGGACAGGTGGGGTCTGCCAGGAGGGATGCTCACCAAAACCTCCCTGTTTCTGTGCATCAAAAAGACAGTGAAAGGCGCGTGGTCCTGCAGCTCGGTGGGACGGATGTCAAAGTCAGAAGTGGACAACAGACAAAGGAATGATGGTGCAATGCCGTCCAGGCTGGCAAGATGGGGGGGAAGCTCACACGGGGTTAAAATAATGGCTAAGGTACGGGGCTGTCAGAACTGTGAGTCAAGCTGGCAGTCAGGAAGGCAGGCTGCGGAGGGGTGTGGTGGGGTGGCGGCTGTTTGGTCGCTGCCATTTGGGGTGTTTTTTTTTAATAGATAAATGTGTTTGCTGGCTGATCTCCCCTTGGCTGAAACACAAGCAGCAGAGCAGCCCGCAGCCACGAAAACAAGCAACGAGAGGCAGGAGGGCTGCTCAAGAGCCGAAAGCGTGCTGCTTGGGCCCCTCAAAGAAAGACACGGCGTTAAAAGGGACGCGTGAACTCAAAACTTCCCAGCGGTGTCGATAAAGCAGCACTCAGCCCGGCTACTAACGACACCGCGTGAGACAAAACCCATCCCCGGAGCAGAACCTGCCAAGGGAGAGCGATAAAGCACAGCAGGACGGAGCGACGGGCGGAGCGGAGCTACACGCAGCACAGCCGCACAGCCCCGGACCCGCCGCCGCTCCCGCGGTCCCGGCGCAGCGCCCGCCCCGCGCCGTTGCGCTTCGCACCCCCCGCCGTCCCGCGGCCCCCCGCAGCCGCCGCGACGACTTGTCCGCCTCGGGAGGGCCGCAGCTCCATCCCGGGGGGTTCTCCGCGCGGGGAACGCGGGATGCAGTGGCCGCACGCCGGGCACCCCGCATCCCCCGCCCGACCTTCCTCACACACACCGACATCCCCCCGCACGAAGCTCCGCGCCCCGCCGCTCCTCACCGCAGGCGGGCAGCACGCAGCAGCTCCCGGCCTCGCCGCGCATCCCATCCTCCGGCGCGCGCCCCAACGCCCGGCCCGACCCGCGCGCTCCTTCGCGCAGACGCAGTGGGAGGCCGAGCGGGGCCGGGTGCTGTCGGCGAGGCGGCGGCGTCTCGCGAGACGAGAATAGGAAAGGCACGAGAAGGGAGGCTTAGCGGGTGGGGAATTAGCTCAAATGGTAGAGCGCTCGCTTAGCATGCGAGAGGTAGCGGGATCGATGCCCGCATTCTCCAGTTTTTCTTTCTTAGGCTGGTGGTTGGAGGTGGGCTGTGCTTATGCTCCGCGAATCGGTTTTGCTACTGAAACAATCCTTTTTACGCATTCCTTTAAAAAGAACTGCGGGCTGCAACCACGCTCTTGGAAAATCGTTCTGTCCCCAGCACCCTTCATTCTAAGCAGCAAGGCTGGGACACCTCTCGGCCCCTTCCGGATAATGGGAACAGCCAGACCGAGATCTGAAAGGCAGATAGAGGTGAAGAGTTTGTTCTCATCTTCTAAGAGTGATTTATAGCAAGGATTTGGAGTCCCGAACAATCTCATGCAATAACCAGCTGTCACTGCAGCCTCCTCTTTCATCAGCTGCTGCACAGCCAACGTAAGGAGACTCCGAGGCGAAATGTGGGTGTATTTATGGTCCGATTCTCAATTTCCCCCTCTAGATGCAAAGAACATCCTTACCCACCCGCCCGCTCCAGCCCTGGTCCCGTAGCAGCTGGGTGACAGCAGCAGAGCCCCAAGGTGCACAGCTGGAGCTGTACCGCCCCCTGCAGCTCAGCTGCTGCTGTGCTGAGCAGCTCCTCCTCCAGCTCGGAGCTCTGGAGCCTCTCGTTAACTAACAGCACGCTTCCTATCCGGCCTAGCAGTGACCACAGCCAGAAACTGTACGCCTTAGGACAATACATTGCACAAATATTCAAAGCGTTACTTCCTCACAACAACCCTCGCCCCCAATATAGACGCAGCATGAAACAAAGAGGGCAGCTTTTCTGTTACGAGAACAAGAAGACCACATCAGAGCAGCAAAGCATTCCTCCTGATGGCTTTCTTGTGGGAATCTCTGCCGAGCCGTCACAGCACAGAGCCGCCATATGTTTGCACACACGCAGCTGAGGAGCATTTGCTCAGATATGCCAGAAGCTCAAACGTGCAGCCCCCGGCCACTTGCTCGCCAGCAGCATGTGCTGATCGACCTCCCCTGTGCTGCTCCTGCGGCACTGTGGCCGAGTCCTGGTGTCAGATTCTCCGCCCTGGCTTCACAGATGCTGGGGCTTCTTTTCCCCTTCCAAGAGCTTTATCAGCCTGCCGGCTCTTGAGGAATGGCCCGAGTTCTGCGTTTCCTCCCCCCACAAAGCTTCACAAGCTTGAGGAACAAATGGCCCTCAGGCAGAAGGACAGGCTGACAGAGAGGAAGGGCCAACAGCCAAACCTGGCCTCTTGAATGTGACAGATGGGGCTGGGTGCATTCCTACGACTTGCTGCCGCAACTCATTGGTTTGCTGGTAGGCATCACACGGTCAAGCTAGCAAAAGAACTGTCACTACCCTGAAAACTCTAATGTTTTTAATTGCAATTAAGCCCACGCACAAAGGCATGGTGAGAGCAGAGAGGACGGAATGGCAGAGTGCTGGAGGGCAGAAAGACAGAGCTTTCAGCTTATGCTAATGGGTTTAATTCTGAGACAATTTAAGTAGCCGTCTGGATTGCTTGCTCTAGGTCATGTGCATATGGGCATCAGCTTTAAAATGAAGTCATCTTAAATGCAGAGATACGTCCTGACCTCTCCAGGATACAGGGCTGCCCTGGCTAGGTACATGGAATCATAGAATGACTTGGGTTGAAAGGAACCTCAAAGATCATTTAGTTCCAACTTCTGTGGACACTGGTGTGCTCTTCTTAATGCCAAGCTAAAGAAGAAAGAAACCCAGCTGGGAGACAGGTGTGCTCCATTTCCCCTGGGGTGTATTGTACCCACTGAGTGGGACAGCCTGGCCCTGCTTGCTGCAGAAATGCCATTTCATTGTTCCCAAGATGCCCTTGGTTGTCCCCACAGTGGGGGCAACCCAGGGGACAAAGGAGTTTTTGGATCCACCCAGTTTCTGTTGGTCAACTGCTGGATGGACTGTGCCGTCCTCAAACCACGCATCCTCATATCCCTTACACAGTCCTCATGCCCCAGCCCAGACAAACTCAGACTTTGGGAGCAAAGAGCTGAGAAATGGATCCAAAACAGGGCTGCAGCTTTGCTGTGCTGTTATCATACTCACATGGGGCTGCCCCTGCTAGGATATTCATGCCACTCTCTTGCCCCTACAGGAATCTGATGACCCAAGCCTGCAGGCCAGAGGACAGCCATGTGTGAAGCATGGCTGCCAGCACAGGTGGCAGGGACAAATGGCCACTCATGAACATTAAACTGCCCCTATGAGCATTGGGTTTTGTGGGAAGCTTGCTCTGGCACCGCTGCCAGACCACATCCTGCTGCAACTACTGCCAGCCTTTGGAATTTGCAGTGAAAAGGGGCAGTGGTCCTGCCCATCCTGCAGCCCATCTACGCCAAGGAGGAAAAACACAACCCAACTCTCCTCCCTCTAGCAGATTCCGCCTGCACAACAGCAGAGGTTGCATAGTAACAGAAGCAGGAAAGCATCTGCCTGCCCCTCGCACAGACCTGAGCAGGAAGGTTGGTATCAGCATGGCACCAGGCCTGAAAGGTCCTTAACGTTTCCCTTTTGCTTAGCAAAGGGGAGCACCGAAAGACAGGGGCTGCTGTGTCGGAGAGCTATGGAGTGAGCTGGGGGCATGGGGTGATTTGTGGGAGTACAAACATCAGATGAAGCCAAAATTCTGATGGGTGAGGCAGGGTAGCCCGGTGCGTCATCCAGATTGCTCTGAGCACTCTGCAGCCTTTCCCTGCCCTACCCTGTGCAAGGCTGAAGGAGCTTTCACCAGGGTTAAAAGTGATAGGAAACGACAGCAAGTTGGGGAGTGGCCATTATTGGGAGGAGGAAGAGAACAGGGTGATGATGAACATGCCCCAGCTCCAGCCATGTTGTGTGGGTGTGCACAGCCCAGGGCTGCATTTCACATGGCTTGAAGCAGCATTAACGGAGGGAATGTGGGAGAAAACTGTGCCACCGGGGCTGGTAGAGGGCATGGAGGGCACCACACGTGCCCCTCAAGCTGTCTCCATAGGCAGCCACCAGCTCACTAAGGAATGGGTTTTGTTGCTGTTCCCAGAATGGCCCGTAGGAAGGAGTCGGTTCTCAGTCCAAGAGGGATGGTAACGTGTAACTTTTGGTCCTCTGGTCCCCTGTGCATCACCTCTCTACAGCGATGTGCCCTGATGCCTCTGCTCTGAGGCTGGAGGAAAGGGGATTAGAGGGGTGGGGAAAGAGGAAAATAGGGGGAAATGGGGTAGAGGGTAACGAAGGAGAGAGGATGAAAAAGAAGGGAGAAAAGAGGAAGAAAAGAATGGGGAAAAAGAAAAAAAGAGGGAAGGGGAAATAAAGGAGAAAAGGAAGAGGGAGAGAAAAAAGAGAGAGGGCATCGAGGGAACGGAGTACGGGAAGAAAGGGAGGAGGGAGAAGAGAAAGGAGGTAAAACAAGGAGGACTGGAAAAAAACAGCGAGGAGAGAGGAAAGGGAAGCGGGGAAGGAGGAGCGGCACACGCGCTCCTCCCCGTCCGGCGGCGCGGAGCCTCCCCGCAGGGAGGAGCGGAGCGGAGCGGAACGGGACGGGCGGGCGCTGCGGGCGGGCGGCGGTGGTGGCTCGGCGGGCGTGGGCAGGGCCAGGCCGCGGCGGTAAGGGCGGAGGTACGGCGGCGGGGACGCGAGTGGGAGCGGGGGCAGAGCCGGGGGCCGCGGCAGCGCTCCGGGAAGCGGCGGGTCCCGGTGACGAGAGGGAGGTTGTCCCGGGGGAGCTCGTCGCTGGTCACGGCGCCGCTTCCCGCACTCCCGGGGTCTCGGCAACTGCCGGCATTAAGCGTTAACCGCGATGCGGGAAGGGAGGAAGGATGCCGGGAGTTGGGAGGGGGCGGCGGGGAGCGGGGCCCGGGGATGCTCCGAGCGGTGCCGGCTCAGCGGGAGCCCTTTGTGATCGCGGGGGGAGAAAAGGAGAAGAATGCAGCGGGAGCTGGAGGCGTTCGCTGGGTTGTGCAACACTTTGTGCTGTTTGCTCGCTTCTTTCCACCGGTTTGGCTCGGCCCGGCCGCTGGCACCGCGTTACCCCGCCTGTAAATACAGCTGCGGGTCCCTCAGCACCGCCTGATCGAGTCCTGCTTTCAGACGAGGCCTCAACCCTTCGAAAGAGCACGGCTTGCCCAAGTCGCGCAGCAGTTCCTGTCTTGCTCACCCACTTGCACGCCGTTCTGCTCTCCCGGAGCTTGTCGTTTCCTCCACGCATTTAGGCAGCGCCGCTCCCGGCACAGATTTGGGGTGCGGAGCATCCCCCTTGCAGCCTAGCGGCTGTAACGTGTTGCCAGGCGGCACCCTGCGCCGTGTTTGTGACGGGGATGGAAAAAGGCGGTGATGAACAGCACTCAGCAGCGCTGGGGTTTTCCCTTTTTTCTTTTTTTTACTGCCTCATTCCAAAGTGATAACTCAAAAGGCCCATTTTCTTAAAAACGGATTCTCCGGAATCTGACTGTGTCATGACTAATCATGACTGAGTCATGCTGGCACAGCCCAGACGCCAAAACTTTTTGTCACCTCTAGGTTTAGCACTGCCCACTGTAGGCTCAGAGCAGAGCTCAGCTCTCAGCCTCAGTGTGTTCTCCTGCGTGTTTGCTGGCACTCGCTGTGTCTGTGCTCGTTCAGAAGTGCCATCTGACTGTGGAGCAAAGGAGATCCCTGCTTGCCCTGCTCTCTGCGCTTTGACTGGCCCAACTGGAGTGACCTGTCAAGGCTTGGGAACCAAGCGGTGGAGGAACACTTCTCCTTTACCCGTGTTCCACCTCTTGTGGACACGCATTTCATTCTGTGATAGTGAAAAGAGCTGCAGCGTGTGGGTTTGAAGAGAGTTGCTGCCCTTGCTTCTCAACCAGTGGCAAAAATAACAGCTGGATTTAAACTTTTCAGATCTTTTCTCGACTTTCAAAATGGACCTTGACATCCAGTGTGAGGAGATGAGCCCATCGAGGTGGGCCGAACTTCTGACCACCATGAAGTCCTGCAGCACCATCAGGTAGTAATGCAGTGCATTTCACTAGTGAAACTGAGCTGCGGTATCGTTGACTCGTGACTTAATGGTTGCATGGGAGCGGGGACAGTTCTACATATTTTTGTGCAACCTGTTGATTAAAAAGATAAAAGCTGTCTTGGTTTTTTTTTTTGGTCAAGAGATAAGCAGCCATGCAGTGTGGTGTGCACTCAGACAGGCAATGTCTCGATTGGTTACCTACACGTTTGACCACCACTTTGGTTAATTCTGTCTTTCTTGGCAGTGAGATCCCTCCAGCAGGGGAAGGCATCTCTCCTTTGTGCTCATTAAGTTGCATGCTCTCCGGGCTGCAGTTCACATGCTGCCAAGTGACTGTTCGTTAATTGTTATGCACAAGCCACATGCCACCATCTTTTAATTCTTTTCTCAGCCATCAGAAATGCCCACCCTGTGTGCTGAGCTGGAGGGGAACTGAGCTTCCTAGTGTAAGCTGGGGGATGGGGTGAGACCAGATTTGTTCTGCATGATTCCCTCTTTGCTGGCTGGGAATTCACCTTCTGTGAGCTGGCATCTTCCTGCTTGGGCTGGAGAGGGTAGGCCATATCCAGCCAGCCTGGACGAGGTCAGGCAGGTTGAGGTTGACTTCCTGTTGTTTTTCAGAAGAGTGTTTTTTGCAGGCAAGCATGTGGGTTTCCTGAGGGCTGCCTTGGGTACACTTAGACTTAAGGGAATGTCTGTGTCCTGAGCAGAGTACAGGCTGCTTGAGGCGTAGTGGATAGGAGTAGTTGTGTCGGGGGCTGTTCAACAGTGTTGAACACAACCCCATTTGGGAGATGCCCCTGCCATGCTGCACACTCCTTCATGCTGGGAGTTGTGCTTGAGAGAGGCCACGACTCATCCACAGGACACCAGATTGCCAAGTGCATCTCTGAGGCTGGGAAACCTGGCCAAAGACCCAGTTTGGCTGGTCTTAGCGTAGAACCAGTCTGACAGCCTACGAGCTGGCTGCTAGCTAGATGTGGCTTCAGATGCTGGTAGTTTGTTGCTGGTGAAGTTCTGATGAGGGTGCATCATCTTCCAGCCCTGCCAAAGGAGCACAACTCTTGCATCTGCATAGCACAGCCTGTGTCTTGGGAAGCTGGCATCCAGTCCCTCTAATGCCTGACCACTCTCTGGTGGAAAAACCTTTTCCTAACACCCACCCACCCCTGACACAGCTCCATGCCATTCCCAGGAGGCATAAATCAGCCGCTTTGCTTTCATAGCAAGCTCTTCAGCCAAGGAGACCAGTGTGACTTTGTGGACTGATGTGCTCCATGCGTGCTTGTCTTTTAGGCTGGATGACTGCAATCTCTCCAGTAGTAACTGCAAGGATCTCTCCTCAATCATCCATACAAATCCATCCCTCAAAGAGCTGAAGCTGAACAACAACGAGCTGGGGGATGCAGGTATTGAGTACCTGTCTAAAGGCTTGCTGACTCCGAGCTGTAGTTTGGAGAAGTTATGGTAAGTCCCCGCTGATTGTTTTGCTCTAATATGTTTGCGGAGTGTTGTAGATGAAGTCACAAGGCAAACTAGTGTGTGGTCATAATACCAGAGCCACGATGGTGCAACTCAGCCATTATCTAGATCACATGCTTTGAAAACAGCCATTTTTTTTTGCTTCTGTCTTTAGGAACCAAGCAAAAGGTTGTTCCTGAGAGCCAACCAAACCCAATCCAAAGTTAGCAGTGCTGTGTGTGACACTTCTCCATGACAAGAACTTGATGTCTCATAACTTCAAACACCACTTAGCAATAACAACTTGGTTGGCACATAACTTCTCTCAGCCTGAGAGCTGAAGGATTGGCTTTATAGATCCTTCTTTAGGATACAATAGAACTTTTAAATGGTGTGTCCAGGGTTTTAAGCCAAGTCAAAGGAGATTTTTATTTTTAGTTACTCTGGATACTTAAAGTAGGGTTACATACCTGGATGAACTGCTATCTAGAGGGCCAGTGACAGACCTCAGCAGGCACAGCTCTTCCAGAAGAGCCTCTGTAGTTGTGAGGATGCATTTCTCTCACCTCCACTGCCTCCTCTTTAGGCTGCAGAACTGCAACCTGACCAGTGCCAGCTGTGAGACTCTCCGCTCCGTCCTCAGTGCACAGCCATCACTGACAGATCTGCACGTCGGCGATAACAAACTGGGGACTGCTGGGGTGAAGGTGCTGTGCCAAGGGCTGATGAACCCCAACTGTAAGCTGCAGAAGCTGCAGTAAGTAGCCATTGGGCATTCTAGCCATCCAGCAGTTCAGCTTTGTTGTGTCTTGACCTTGGGACAAGCGCAGTTCTGTGGCCAGCTGTGGATTTTGTTTTGTTTGAATGTGGCCACATTAATTTATGGGAGTGGGTCTTGAGGATTCTTCATAGCTGGATGCCTGTTCCCATAGGCGTTGTTTAGCCCCCTTGGCAGTGATGGCAAGTAACGCAAGATGTTTCTGATATCCCAGGGTTCTTTCTCATTTCATGCATTGCCTGGTCCCTAAGTAGACCCCACCAGCATGTTTTCTGCCCTGGCTGATGCACGCTTTGCCAGTGCCGAGTGGGTAAGAAGACACTCAATACTTGGTTTTGCCTGGATTTGTTCTCTCCTTGCAGGCTGGAGTATTGTGAACTCACCGCTGATATCGTGGAAGCTCTCAATGCTGCGCTGCAAGCCATGCCCACCCTGAAGGAGCTCAGCCTAAGTAACAACACGCTGGGAGATACAGCTGTGAAGCAGCTGTGCCGGGGGCTGGTGGAGGCGAGCTGTGACTTGGAGTTACTACAGTAAGGAGGAGCTGGTCATCTCTGACTGCAAATAGTCCTACTGCTGTTCCTGCCATGGATAAAAAGAATGCTTGTCAAGAATGCTTGAAGTTTAGGCCAGCATTTTGCTGGCTCAGATTTCTTAACTGTTGAAATCAAAAGTGCACATCCAGGGTTTTCAGGTTTTGTGTTTGTTTGTTTGTTTTTAATTATCACGTGATTCTACACCAGGTTAAACACGTAACTGCAAGTTTAACTTGTAACTACTTGCTGGTGTCCGAGCGTGGAGGAACAATCACAGCACCCAGTTTGCAGCAGGAAACTATCCCATAGCACTTGTCCTGTACAAACTGGGGGTGGTGGACAAACACTGCAGCCAGTCTGGAGCAGCAGCTAAACATGTGTTTTTTTCTGCAGCCTGGAGAACTGTGGGATAACCAGCGACAGCTGTCGGGATATCAGCGCGGTTCTCAGCAGCAAGCCCTCTCTGCTGGATCTTGCTGTGGGGGATAACAAGATAGGGGACACCGGGCTGGCCCTCCTGTGCCAAGGACTGTTACATCCCAACTGCAAGATCCAGAAGCTATGGTAAGTGTAGACAGGGTGTGCCTGAATCCCTCTGGCGGCCTGTGAGCTATCTGCACTGCATCGCTCGTTTACTTCTAAGCAGAAAGCATCCCAGTTACACCCTCTAGTGAAACAAGGGTGTCTCTGCTGTTCATAGCTCAGCCAGTTCATGGCTGCTCTGAGCTGCTTTATGAGTGTTGGGATTTATCTTCTGGTTTAGACAGAGCTTTTGGTGTAAAAGATGGAGAGTAAGGAGGAAGCTTGTGTGAATGGATGAGTTTTGTGAAGGACAGGAGAAAAGGAAATGCTGTAACCAGAATTCACAATGCTAACGTAGTTTTCTAATCTAAATAATTATTGGGGCAAAATAATGTTTTGTTCTTCCCTGCAGGTTATGGGACTGTGACCTCACAAGTGCCAGCTGTAAAGATCTCTCCAGAGTCTTCAGTACAAAAGAGACCCTCCTAGAGGTCAGTCTGATAGACAACAACCTGAGGGACTCCGGTATGGAAATGCTGTGTCAGGCTCTCAAGGATCCCAAAGCTCACCTCCAGGAGCTATGGTGAGCTGCTAACACAAAGCCACAGTTGCAATAGTTCTTCAGACATCGTTTACCTAAAAGATAATAGACTTTTGGACTAGATGTAGCATTTCTAAACTTCTTTGAAGATCTGCCTTGTAGTCGACCTGATGTAGCAGTGGGTTGGATTAGATGATCTCCAGAGGTCCCTCCCCAACTCCTTCAGTTCTGTGATCCTGTTATAAGTCAAAGGAGACCAAGCATTACTTGGAAAACTTCCACCTAATATATTTTATTCTGCCACAGATGGCAACTAAGAAGCTGTGTTGTAAGTTCAAAAGGCCTCAAGTAATAGCAAAATGGGTGCTGTGATCAGCTAGCTCAGTTTCTCCACTGAAATACAAGCTCACATTGAGGAACCAAAATTAGAAGGCTTGTGTCTCAAGTACTGCAGCTTCAAGTTTACGTCCTGAGAAAGCTCATGGGTTAGGATGGTCTGGTATTGCATGGCCTGGAAATTAATGTTGTACTTCCACGTAGCACTTTAGCAGGCAGCACTTTAGCTTCTCATGTCATTTTTGCTTTGCAGGGTTAGAGAGTGTGGGCTCACAGCTGCTTGTTGCAAGGCAGTCAGCTCCGTTCTAAGCGTGAACAAACACTTGCAAGTCCTGCACATCGGTGAGAACAAGCTGGGCAATGCCGGGGTGGAGATCCTGTGTGAGGGGCTGCTGCACCCCAACTGCAACATCCACTCTCTATGGTAAGGTGCACCCTCAGGGGTCATCTCTGTTACTGCATTACCCTTCCAAGCACAGCATGCAGAGAGGGATAACAGTGAAGTTTTTTGCTCACAGGAAACAATTCATACCACATACTGATGTTTAACTAGACCAATCCCACCTCACAAGTAAATGGAAGCCACTGTTGCTTCCATGTATCCTGATAGTCACGGTGTCTTGTATATGCAACTCAGTGGTGCATCAGTAGGTGTCATGGGGACAACACAGAGCAGCCTCTGCTGGTGTTTCTGAGATGCTCACCCTTGGGAATCTCTGGGCTGCACCAGCATACCCCAAGCTGGGGTTGGACAGGGTGTCTCTGGAGCTAGCACTCACTGCACTGACCTCTCTGTGTTTTCCCCACAGGCTGGGCAACTGCGATATCACCGCGGCTTGCTGTGCCACGCTGGCTAATGTCATGATCACCAAGCAGAACCTTACAGAGCTGGACCTGAGCTACAACACTCTGGATGATGAAGGTGTGATGAAGCTCTGCGAAGCCGTGAGGAACCCCAACTGCAAGATGCAGCAGCTGATGTGAGCAATGCTTGTGTTCCTTTGGGCAAATGGCTGATCCTACGGGGTGGAACACCACCTACGTGCTGCAAAACATGCCCCATCCCTTCCAAATGGCATGGCTGTAGTGGCTCTGGTCCATAAGGCCCAGGAAGGAAGGAATGGTGATGCTGGGGAGGGAACAATGCAGTTGCCTTACCGGCATTTGGACTGGACTTTGCAGTCTAGCTGGGGCCCCTTCTGTCAGTTAGTCTTCTCATGACAGTCATCTGTGTGTCTTTCTGCCCTATTTGACCTTAATGGGAAGATACCCACTAACCCAATCTGCTCTTTTTATTTTGATTCAGCCTGTACGACATTTTCTGGGGTCCTGAAGTGGATGATGAACTAAAAGCCCTGGAAGAGGCCAGACCTGACGTGAAGATCATTTCATGAGTGATGACAACCTGCAGAGCAAAGTCTAAACAACATCCTCTTCTTAATCTGAACTTTTCTTACATAAAGCTAATTAATTTAATATAGAATGTGCTTTTACCAAAAAAAAAAAGCCTTGTGGATTCCCAGAGTGGGGGTCTGGGTAGCTGGTAAGCCTTGTGTGTCGCTGGATCTGCCAACGCTGAGGCTTGTGGAAGCATTGTACATGCACTATGGCATCGCTATCCTTGAAATAAAGAAATAGTGGGCATCTGCTAGAAGCTGGGCTGTACCCTTTAGGACCTCTTTAATCCTATAATCCTTCACAACGTATTAGTCAGGCTTTAACGAGAGCTCCTTTCCAAAGGCAAGGGGAGAACCACCTCCTGTATTGTTACAGAGGGGTGCCTCTGCCAGGTCTCTGGGGAGAGCTTTCCAGAAACCAGCAAGTGTGCTTTTTAGTTAGAAACTGAGCTCTCCACTGCCTTTCCCTAGAGGAGCTCTTGGGAAAGCAGCAGTGACCAGGCTGCTGGAGGAGAGAAAAAGGAGTGGCTCTTCAGCTGCTTAGTCAGAATTAGCATCCCTCCAAGAGTGATTTTTTTCCTACCAACAAAAGATGCTGTGTGTTTATATTAGTATGGGGGAAGATTATGTGGTTTAATATGTTTGCTCTGGCAAGAGTGGTTCTACGGGAGTTTTTATTAAAGTCTGTTTGCAAATAATTAACTGCTTCATTCAAGTAAGATACAGTCCATTGCTCAAATCTGTATATTTCTCCCTCATGACCAACCCCCATCTCTTCTGAGCTGCACTGTTAGTAATACCTTGCTTTGTATTTGTTTTTGGTTACATTCCTGGCTGAAGCACATTGGGAGGAGACTTGTCGAGCCCTTAGGAAGGCTGCAAGCCTAGAAAACATTCCCCTTGCTTCTGAGGCTGTTTGCCCAGTCAGGATTTTAATAAACTTTGTTGCAAGGGGAAACAAAGCTGACACACACCCAGAACACTGCAATGAAAGAAAACGTGGCCTAAAAAAATGCAAGTGGGAAGTTGGGTGTTGCACTGTGCTAACCCTGCAAAAAAAAGCATGTGAAATTAAAGCCTGTTTCCTGACGCCTCCTTCCCTAAAGCTGTTGCTTGGTGTTTTGGTCACTTGCAAATCCCACCTAGGCGTACGATTTGAAGGTGTCCTGCAGGCTTTGTCATGTGATGCCTACATGTTTATCTTGTAACTGGCTTCTCTTGGGCTTAGGAAAGTGTTGATCTGGAAGAAGCTGTTAGTGGTTCTTACAAAGGAAGCATTTTCACGAGCAGAGCTCCTGTAGCAGTCAGCACAAGCCCCAAATGTGCCCCAGAAGAAGTTTACTTGTGCCTTCAGGCAGGTGTGAATGGCCAGGTAGGTTTGTTCCCCACCGCACTTCTCTTAGCAAGATTAAGAAGTCCAGATCTAACTCTCAGTTCACAGCAGACATCTGAATGCTATTGCAAAGCCAGCATAGCCCAGTGTTAACAGTATGAACAAGCTTCCCCGCACCATCCTTCTGTAGTGCACAGCCTCTGAGCACTGCTTTCCAAACACTGCACAGAAAACCACTAACCCTACTCCACCAGGGACAACTCAGCTCTCCAAGCAAATACTAGCAGCTTAAAAAACCACAGCATCTGAGACCAAATGGGTAGCAGAGAACTTGACTCCAGAGCATTCACATTCTTTTGCATTCTAGATGCCATTAGCAGCAAGAGCCTCTGCAGTCTCAAAGCATGTGATCTGGAGCAGGGAGGTCACAGTGCTCCAGCAGCGCTGCCAGGAGCAGTCATCATCAGGGTGTGACCCTCTGAAGTGTGTCACACTCCTCCAAAACCCTCTGGCCCTCTGCTGAGCTGGTCCATCAGGAGTCACTTTTTGCCTGAAATCTTCCTTTACCTCAGAAAAATCATTATTTTTTGTCATCTTTTCCAATATTGGGCAAATAACTCTTCCTTTCCGCGTGCCTCACTCTGCAGCCATCACCCCTTCCTCCTCAACACTCCATCTCATTCTATCCCTTTTAATGATAGCAAAAACACACATCAACATGAAATAATAAAAACCAGAGAGGCAAAATGCCTCCTGTATCCCTTTCCAGGCCAGGAAGTACACGGAAACGTGTAGCTCTCAGACTGCATGGAGCCAACCTCCTGCCAGAGGAGAGAAGGCCACCCTACAAGCACCATAACCCCTTTCAAGCTGGAGGGCAAATTACCAGCACATAGGATCCACAGCCACATGGCTGAAGGGAATGAAAATTCTGACCCTACAAGTGTTGGGACAGAACATTCGAGAGCCAGCTTTTCCCAGCCCCACTTACCTCTTTCCATGAGCAGTCCTCCATCTGCTGGTGCCGCATTGCCTTGATCTGCACAGTTAATTACAGTGTTGCAGATGACTAAAGCTCCTCAGCTCCAGGCACAGAGGCACTCCCCAGCTGCACTGTGATGGCCCAGAAGGGATTGCTGCTGGAGCTCCTGCTGCCAAGCTGGAGGCCTCAGCTCATCCCTGGTGTGCAGCAACAGTAAAATAAGCAGCACATGGAGGAACTGGGGTACAGACCCCCCAAAAGGTCCCATCTCCTTCCTCATCTCCTCCTCAGTGCTCAGCCCTGTAACAGTCATGGAGCTCAGCACTGTTTTCTTACTCCCAAAGGAAAGCACCATTCCCACCTTCCAGACGTCACGCTGTGCTAAAACCACCTGTTAGATGCATCTTTGGGCTCATGGCTCTGCACCTGGGGGCGCACAGGGAGGGCTTTGGCACAGCTGAGAGCACAGAGAGAGCTCCAGGGATGTGTGCAAAGGCTTCCACGACCCTTGCAGCCACATCTCACAGGCACACAAACTGCCAGCTCTCTATGGCTATGATGGAGTTACCCAGGCACCAGCCCAGCCAGCACATTGTTCCACGTGTACGTCCTGTTCTCCTCTGGCTTGGTCAATATTGGCTCCTGGGAACTTGTTTTCTTGGTGCAACAAAGCAACCCTGTGCTGTGTGCTGGCAGCAGGCTCGGAAGGTTCCCAGGATCCTGCCCTGAAGCTGTTTCTGAAGGTAGGATTTGGGAGCTAGGCCTCTGGGAGGAGCTGGGAATGAGGTCCTTGTGGCTCTGGGGGGAAGGCAGCAACATCTCCTGTGCCTGCAGGGCTATTTATGCTGGGGGCTGCCTCTCTTAGGGGGCTCAGGAAGGAGCAGAAGGGTGAGCTGTTTCCTCTTGCCCACACCGATGCAGACACAAGCACGAAGGAAGCACCTGGTCCACTGTAGGCTTTCATTCACACATCAAAGAATGGGTGACAGCCAGACCGAGCAGAGAAGCTGTGTACCATAGCCAGCCCTGCTGTGACATCTGGCCTTGCGAGGGGAAGCAATGTTCAGATGAGCTTCAGAAGCATAGGGTGAAGCATGATGGTGACAGAGACATCCAGCTTTGTTGCTTGCCTCTATTTAAATGGCTGCTTTACCCATCATTCTCCTTATTCAGGTGCAGACCATTAAGAGTGAAAACCTCTCAGGTGACTGGCAGCCAGGTCTAGAGCAACAATGTCTGCTGAAGGTTATCTTCATTGTATGCTCTTCCTGAGGGCTCTGCTATCAATAAACCCCTCTTGATGCTCAGATCTGCACCTAAGCCTTCCTGTAGCTCCTTGAGCATCCTCACAGCACACTTTCTTACTGCAGGTTAGCAGAGAGTTAAGTTTCCTGTGCAGATTTATAATGCTTCTCTTAGTCCCATGTTTTCAGGGAAGTGTTTATTTAGGCTTAGCTCTCATCCACACAAGGATGTTCCTGCCGGTCATCTGCTGTTCTTCACTGTTGCTTCTGCTCCAGCGTGTTGCTCGGTGCATGGTCCTGCAGTGAAGGTACAGATAATACAGGCAACAATGAGAATACAAAGAAAATACGTGGTGTTAACAGCAACCTGTTCCAATGTGAGGAATTCATGCACATTGAGGGATTTTCGCTCAACTGATTTCTGCTTCAAAGCTCGCTGTGGGCTGCATAAAGCAGCAGTAATACCTTAGAACAGCACTAGTGTGAAGCTGGGCTCTGGCTACTCTTATTTGCTAGATGTGAGTAAAGCATTTGCTCTCAGCAAAGAAATCACGTTTTAATCTCATCTTAAGCAATCAGAAAAAGAAAAAACCACCAAGGCTTATTCCCTGACAGGGCAAATGGGTATAAAGGTGTTGAGGGGGGATGGAACACTCAGTTCTGCTCCTCCCCAGATGTATCCACCTGTTCATTGGGCAGGAGCTAACACTCTTAAGGGACATTCACCCCAAGGGGCTGGCAGGATCCCTCCTTCCAGTCCTTGCTTTGATTACTCAGGCTACATAGGGATGAAAGGCTGCACTAAGCCATAGCCTGATGGACCTCTGTCATCTTCCTAGAAGCAAAACGCAGCTTCTGCTTCTTCTCAGCACTGGCAGGTTCCTTGTGTGGAACAAGTGACATTGGGTAAAGCTGAGATGCTCCTTAGCAGAAGAGCTCATAGTGACAGTAGAAACCATTGCTGCTTATAAAGGCAATCGGAACACTTATTGGAAATTAAAAAATAACACTGTTGATTCTCATTAGCAGCATCCCTCAGCTGCACACTGTGGGAGGAATACTGCGAGGGTAAAGCTTTCTTGGGTGTTTGTGTTCAGTCCTGTGCTTTACCCACGCATTTCCTGTCAGAAGGCAATAAGCAGGAGCAACAGCAGCTGTAGGAGGCAGTAGAGCTATGTGGAGGCAGGCTGAGAAAAAACTAGCAGGGAAATCATAGGTGTGCCCTGTTTCCAACAGCCTTTCTCATTGGAAGTCTATAAGCTGCTTTGTAAGTTGCTCTGGACAAAGGAATGGAATCCAGCGGATGCCCATCTATGTGGTAGTAACAGGCCTGTGATGAAATGGTACTCATCTGGTGAGCACAAGCCTGTGAAAATAGTGCTGCACACCGAGCAAAGTGACTAATTCTGTGTACATGAGCCTGAGCTGCAGTATATATGACTGAATACAGGCCTTGTCCTGCTCTCTGTCCAGGCCTCACAGTGTAGAGAGGCAATGCTGACAGTGCTGACCCTTTGCTTCCTTCTTTCTTCCAGAGGAAGAAAACAAGATGCAGAACAGCTCCATCACACTCAGGCTGCACAGCTTACAGCTTCCCTTTTCCAGCACCTGGAAATATGGGATCCTGGCATTAGCCATCCTCTTGCTCCTGGGGGCCCTGACCATCCTGGCTTACCAGATGTGCCAGCTTCAGAAGCACAGCAGGACTGGGAAAAGTAAGCACTGGCGGTGGTTTTCCTGCTTCCAAGCACACACTGACTGCCACAGGCACTCCATGGCAAGCAGCTCATCGAGGTGCCCTGGGGCAGCTGAGGAAGTGGCTCCTCCTGGGGAGGTGGTGTGAACCTGGTGCTGCCTGTGGAGGGAATGGGGGCACACAGGGCCCTCAGCAGGTCCTATAGCAAGGCTGTCCCCTTGTAGCTGCTGGCTACTCAGAGCAAGCTGGGTATTGCCTACTCATCTTTTCTTTATCCCCACAGGGAAGAAATACAACAGCGGAGATGGGGTGAAGATGAGGGCAGAGAATGGCTTGTGGGAGAAGAAGATGCCGCCTCTTCTGCTCGGTAGCAGCCAGCAGAGTGACACAGATGTGGAGGCACGTACCTCAGTGCTGGGCAAGGCTGAGAGCCATCTGAGGGCTGATGCTGAGGGAAGTGAAAAACCTGCAGTGCAGTTTTTGGGAAAACTTGACTCGATCTCAAGTTTCACTTCTACTTGCTCCTCCTTTATGCAGCATCTGATCAATCTGAGGGAAGGAGCAACGGCGAGTTTCCCCTCCTTTCCCTCCCCCCAATCCCAGCCCGTGTCTGTTACCGGAGGGATGTGGTTTCCCATAACGCAGATTCCTTGAGTTCCTGCTGCCTCCCCACAGCAGCCCAGGAAGCCACGAGGCAGGCAGTGGGCTCAGCAATGGCCCCAAAATACCACCAGCAGCTGCCAAGCCCAGACTGGCTGCTGGAAGGCTGCAGCTGCTGAGGGAACAGTGAAGCAAGAGGGGAAGGAGGCTGAAAGAGCAGCTGTCCTGCCCCAGCAAGGGCACTGTAGAATCACAGAATGGCTTAGTTTGGAGGGGACATTAAAGATCATCTAGTTCCAAACCCCATGCCATGGGCCAGCTTGTCAACCACTACATGCCAACACACCTTCCTGCCACTGTAGGAAAAGGAGGACAGTTCAGCATGCTGTGCTTTAAGAGACCATCTGTCTCCCTTCCTCTCACCCTTGTTTTCCATAGATGGCGGAGCTGGGAGCAGGGCTGGATGCACCCCATCCCTGCCTCTCCTGCAGCATCACTGAAGACCCAACCAGTGACCTGAGTCCCCTGCCCAGCTCCCAGGGCAGTCTGAAGTTCTCCCTCCTGTACAGCAGGGAGCAACGTGAGCTGTTAGTGAGTGGCCTGGAGGTGCAGGGCCTGCCCAACCACAGGCACACTGAGGTGGCCGTTTGGCTCCGACTGCTGCAGCGGGTCCCATCCCACATCCCTGGGCTCCAGTGTGTGGTCCAGGAGTGGCAGAGCCGAGCGGTGAAGAACTGCAGCAGGACAGCCTTTGGGGAGCACTTCATCTGTTCCCTGCAGGATGCTGAGATGGAGAGGAGCACCCTGAAGATGGAGGTGGGATGGTGTCCTAGCTTTGCTTAATAGACATAGAGCACTGCACCTTGCCCCATGGACATGCTTTTTGCCTCTCTCCCATAGGTCCAACATTTTGACAAATACTCCAGGAATGCTGCACTGGGGGAAGTCAGGGTTGCCCTGAGCCAGCTGAAGGCTTCCCAGAGCCTGGTTTTGTGTGCGGAACTGCAGAAGACCACAAAGGTAACGTGTGGCCTTATTCTGTACTCCCATACAGTGGCTTGGGGGACTGTGCACCCTGACAGCCATCCCTTCACTTAAGGAACAACTCTTGCCTTGCATCCTGTGGTCTGTGTGGTGCAGGCAGTAGCAGGGAGGGTTGCCCATCCACCTGCTGATTTCCTGCTCCCTGTCCTCTGCAGGATATCGTGGGAGAGGTGCTGCTGTCCCTGAAGTGTCTGCCCATCTCCCAGAAGATGGAGGTTGGGCTGCTCAAGGCGAAAACCACCCCCCCTCACAGAGCTGCAGAGAAAAGTAAGGGTTTTGTACCCCTGTTGTCTGGGCTGGCTGATCCTCTCTACCCTGCTGCTGCCTTGGGTTCACCCGCACAGGGTGCTGGGCACGGAAGGTCCTTCTCACACCCCTCACACCCCAGCCTTGGCAGAAAAGCACTGCTGACTCTAATTAGGCCATCACACTAACAAAACCCCCAGCTGTCTGCCATGAATCCCATTCCTCTGCTCTGCAGAGACTCAAATGCTGGGCCCCATCACAGGGCTGCTGCCCTCAGCACAGAGGCAATTTGCTTTTACTCTGGGGGACACCCTGGGTAAGGGCAGTGCAGAGGTGATGCCACACTCCCTTGGGGCTGTAACCAGAGCTCTACTATCATCTTTCTGTCTCCACGGAGGAGACTGCCCTTTGAGGCCACAGACACCTGAGATCAGCCTTAGAGATGCTCTGTATTATAGATAAGCTGTAAACAGCTCCTTACCTTGAGAAGGCTGAGGTAGAACGACCTTTAGTTCCTATAACTCCGTGTTTGATGTTTCACAGCTGCAGAGTCTTCTCATAAGAAGTCCTCAGGCAATGGGGCTCCACCATGGTGGGATGCTGAGGATCCCCCTAGTCCTACCAGCTAACAGAATGCAACTGCCACTTC
This sequence comes from Excalfactoria chinensis, assembly GCF_039878825.1. NCBI lineage: Eukaryota > Metazoa > Chordata > Aves > Galliformes > Phasianidae > Excalfactoria > Excalfactoria chinensis. The sequence goes on from NC_092829.1 coordinate 50,854,735, forward strand.
TCCACCCCTTTCTTTCTCCCTGCCCCAGGTGTATATGCGAGGATAGATGTTTCCTGCAGACGCCACAGGCAGAAGCACCAGAAATCCAGACCTCAGGCACACACTTCACTCATCATTTTCAACGAGACCTTCCTGTTCCCCATGCCCCAGGCAGCAGCGTGGGACTGCTCTGTGCTCATCTCCCTTTATGAAGTGGGTCCTCAGCCCAGGCACCTCATTGGGCAGGCCAGTGTGGGCAGGAGCATGGCAAGGGATGCAGCTGGACACTGGGACCTCATGGCCAAGTCCATCCAGCAGCCTGTAGCCCAGTGGCATCCCCTCCTCATTTAGAGGGGAGGACTTTTGCAGCTCCTCACAGCGGTCTGGCTGAGTTCTTTGAGCAGCAATCATGCTGAATGTATCAGAGCTTGGCATACTTGGTAAGATGCAGGTTACTTCTCCTTTAGCTTCCTCCCACTGCTTCTGCTGCTCCTGGTGGTCCCACGTCACCCTCAGTAAAGCAGTAGGATCTCAGTAGTGCCCAGGGCTGGAGGAGACTTGTCCCTATGGCAGGAAATAGTGACTGCCCTGCAATGCCCACTGCCCTAAGTAGACAAGAGGAAAAAGGGATGGGAGGAGAAGGAGTCCCTGCTGCCATTCATGAAATAAGGAGGCACCAAAAGGTGAAGTGATTTGCCTCAGTTCAAACCAGACGCGCATGCTGGGGCAGAAATGCTTGTAGACCCGGTAAGCTTGCATCTTTATCTTCTCTTTCTGAACGTTGATGGTTTTTGGCCTTGAAGAATTTCTGGGGCACATTCATTTTATGCTGCAGTTGCAAATAAATAAATGTAGTTGCAAATAAATAAATAAAGGCAAAAAGACATTTCACAGCTTAAAATGTCACCCATCTCTCTGTCCTGGTCTGATTCGAGGAGTCCCTTTTATCATTCCCTACACTTCTGCCCTGGCTGCTATCCCAGGCTTTCAGAGCACACACTCTTTCACTCAACAGCTCCCCTGCTGCCTGCCTGCCTGCCTTCTGAGAGCTGGAGCTCCACTTTTCCTTTTTAATGCCTTTTTCTTTGCTGCGCTGCCCAGAACTCCTGCCCTTGCTCAATCACAAGATGTATTACCTTAGGAAAAAGCTGTTAGATGTGTGGATGGCTTTTGCGTAGACAACCCCCCAAAAAAACCTCGTAATTTAGGTCATAACAGCTTATTTGGTGTGGGAAGGAGTGAAATGAGGTTAGTGGAAAGGAGGCCACAGCCTGCCTGCCCAGCAGCTGATACGACCCAGGTGCTTCCAATTTAAGGGAGAAAAGAGTGGCCTTATCTAATGCATGTAAACTAATGGGTACATAAATAGTTAAAGACAGGCAAATACCCCTGAAAAAGCCACCCCGTCACAGAGAAGCAGAGCCAAGCCACACTGCTCTCATGCAGGTTCCCCTATCCCTTGGCCAGCTCATGGCCAAGAAAACCAGCTCTGGGGTGCAGGTGAGCGTGCTGCTCAGCGGGCTGCCTGTGCCATGAGTCAGTGTTTATACTGTTAAACTATTAAGATAATTTTAATCCTCAAACTGTCAGAGCTGCTATAATTAGCCTCTGGCAACTTTCAATTCAGAGCTATTAAAGTGAATTGGAGACTTATTTCTGTGCAATCACTCCTCCCAGGTGCTGGCAGTCTGATTTGGGAGTGCTCGTTAGTGGGACGCTGAGTGTTGGAACTGGGCTTGGCTCCTCCCAACCCCCCAAACCCACCTGGGAGGATTGCAGCTGAAATGAAGGTGTGAGTGCAGGATGCAATGGGGGGGAGGGGAGGGGAAGTAGATGTACAGAGCCAAAGGAGGCTCTGGAGAGAGGCCTTTTTGGGTAGAAGTGATTCAGCCCAGAGCAGCCTTATATTTGTTCTTTTATGTGCATGTTACCCGTTCTCTTGTGCATGTATGTTCTCTTATTCCTGCTCAAAAGTAGCCTACAAATCCTACAGTGCACCTAATCTCCATGGGCAGCAATCTGACAGCTGGAAAAACACATGCGTGTGTGAGCATTAAGCTGTACCAACAAGGCGAGGGCTGGAAGGAGTGCAGCTGGTGCAGGCAGGGCAACCATAGGTCCCGTTGCCTGCTCCCAGCACACTGAGGCCTTGGTGTGGTTACAGGCCTTGCTGCTCAGCTTGGCTCTTCCACCTGAGTATCCAGGTTGCTTGCAGTTACCCTGTATTAAGTGGGTGCCTGTACCCTGTATTAAGAGTGTCCTTGACGGATGGCTTTAAGCACGTCAGTGAACAAGCTCATGCCTCTAAGCAAAGTCACGGCTTCCAGAAGGACGTCTTAATCATTAACCACAAAATACGCGATTTCCCTGCAATTTAAAGAGCACGAGTTGAGATTGAGATAACAGCAAAGGCCATCAGGTGCTGTTCTCCCTGTCTGGCCCAGCAAGAGGCGGTGGGCACAAAGAACCCAGGAGATCTCTCTGACCATCAGACAGCACATCAGTGCTGTGTGGATGCCTGAGCACAGGCACAGGGACTCTGAGGCTGTGTGTCTCCTCTTTGGAGATCTCTAGATTTCCCCAGGCCTGCACACCCTGCTCCAGGTGTCCCTGCTGGAGAGCTGTTTGGTTTCCATAGGACTGGGGACAAAGAAGCCAGCATTAGCTGGAAATTCGAGGTCATGCTGTTGGTTCTCCTCACAAGGGCACTGCCCCGAGGGCAGCCTGCTCCCTTGCTCCTTATCAGCCACCCCAAAGCAGCCCTGGCCGGTCCATCCCACACACACTGTTTGCTTTCAAGTGCTGAAGCCAAAACCTGTTGCTCAAAAGGACACACAGGATCTGGGTGGCCTGGAAAGAGAGAAGTCTGAGTGTGAGTTGCTTCACACCACGAGCAAACACGATGACAACCTATTTTTACCACGTAACCTGGGTGCCATGTCACACGGCTCTTTGCCACTAAAGGGACCCTTCTTCAGTTTGGGTTTTTACAGAGCCAAAGGATCCGATGTGAGAAAGGCTGTCACAAGACAAATCAGAAGCGGGGGGAAAAAAAGCAAAGCAAACACTTGTAGAAGTAAATAATTGCACAGCAGACACGTGAAGCTGTAAAGCACGTGGAAAATACAGATATGTTGACCAAAAGGGCAGCGATCGGCCTACATTGCTCTGATCTGTGTCAGTGGAGGCAAAGGTCAGGCCCACAAAAGCTGTGGTTTTGAAGCAGTGAGATGGAGAGCGCTGCTGCCTTTCTGAGTGATGTCATCTTCCTGTGCTGAGGTCAGAAACCCCAACAAAGGGCAGTATTGCTCCTTATTAGGGCCAGGGCTCTGCAGGGATCCCTCCAGCAGGGAAACCAGAAGCAAAGTGGGAGCTGCCAGGCACAGAGAGGCCGAATAGACGCAGAAGGCAGGGCTGGCCCTTGCAGGCTCATTAGGGGCTTTGGTAAACACCAGCACTTGTTTAGTGGGAGCATTGTCATAGAAAATGCTGAGGTATGACTGGTAACATTTCTTTCCCCCTTTTTGGTGCAATTGAATGGCAGAAATGTCATGTGATCCTCACGCTCTTCACCTGATTATATAAATATTTCATAGAAACCTGCATATTTATAAGTGTATCCGGCAACAACAAGAAAGTAGCAACAACAACAGCAATAACAATGTTAGAAGGATGGGTAAAGAAAAACAAATGAGAGTGTAAGGGAAATATTTCATCTCAGGTTTGTTTACACCTTCAAACTGGGAAGGGAAAGACCTCAAAGTGAATTTCAGGAAGCTGAGTTTTCATCCATAGTGCAATTCAATGCAGATGAGCTGCTTATTTTACCCTTACAGAGAAACCAGTATTTTTCCAAATAACACTGCCAAGTCATTTATGGAATAACCATTTTCCTTTGTAACCATAACCTTCGAATTAGATTTGATCCTAAGGTGAAATTGTTAAACCCTTCAGAACTGAGACATTACACGCAATTCTCTATAATCTCTTCCTGTGGAAATTATTGTATTATTTAATGCTCTTTGTCTCGGGTAATTAGAGCAGGCTTCCTTCCGCCCTTCCACTCACTGCTCCCTTTATTTACGTCTGCGATGGGCTCATACAGCCTCTGTAGGCTTCTAGTTCACACAGTTCAACACCATTCAGTGAGATCTAGAGAGAAGGATCGTGGGCTCATGGGGATCATTCAGCATGGAAGGTCCATTTGGGCTGCCCTTTCCTTTGGTATATGTTGCCAAGACAAATCTCATGTGGCTGAACCTGATGAGCTGTAGGAGGAAGTGCAGTGGCAGGGGGAGAAACCCACACGCAAAGGGAATGGAGAGCTTCCAGATGGCAAACACCAGAGCTGAGGTCAGCACATTTTCAAGATGATTGCAGACAGAGCGATCATCTCCAAACCTTCCGTTCCTGACTCAGTCAGGAGTTAAGCACCCTGCCCGAGGGGGAGATCCTCTTTCTCTATGGCAGGACACAGCCAACGGGTAACAGCACAGCCCTCTGCAAGGCTGCTCCTCTGAGCAGCACCACAGTGCTCTGTCAGTCCAAGAATCAAACCAAGGCCCGCTCAAAGAGCTGTCTTTTCAGGCCATTCATGCCAGCCAGGCTGGCCAGCAGCCAGGCTTTGTGGCTGATCCCTGTTTAATGAGCCTGGTAGATACGCATCATGTATGTCTTTGTTTGTGCATTATAATATGATCACACTTAACCCCGAGTCTGCAGGGGCTCTGCCTCATTGGGAAATGAAAGCCATAAAAAGCGAATTTCACATTAGGAAAAAACAAGTGGGCTGTTTGCTAGTGACCAGCTTTGTTGCCTGGGTACCCAGCACAGTAGCTCCTTTCTGCTCGCTGCCAAGGCCCTGTAAGAGCACACTGTGCTTCATTTCAGCCCAGAGCCATTAGGGCTATTTATTCACCTCCAGTGCAATGCTCCATTTGCTGTTTCACGTGAACCCAGCAGGCACCAGGGACAGCATTGCTGAGCGCTGAGGTACAGCTCTACTATGGCTTCAGCAAGGATCTTTCGGGGAGGATCTGAACCCTTAAAAGCTTTCTTCTTTGTCAGGCTCAGCACACGGAGCTCCACCCCCCCTACCTGCAGAGACAGTGCAGGGCCGTGCTTTGCTGCCTGGCAGCTGCTGCCAGCTCCCAGCACCAGCTCCATCGTGCCATGGAAGCTGCATTGGGATGGAGAAACAGCAGCAGAGCAGTCAGCTTCTGTCTGCCAGACTCACAATTTCACTGCTCCTAAAAGGCTGTGACATGTTACCACAAATGCTGCCTGTAGAGAAAACAAAGTGCTATCTTGAGGCACCTATCTCCAGCCACTGCAATTTAACACAGCATTCCCCAGCAGCTGGACCACAGTAAACCATAGTACTGAGGTTGTAGAGTAGAAGACATCAGCTAAGAGGGGGTGCTGGCACTTAGGCTAAAGACAGTCAACATGTTTCCTTCTAGGAATTCATTTATTTGCTTTCTCCTTTGTTCTCTATTTACAACTCAGGAGGGAAGATTTAGGTTGAATATCAATCAAGGGGAAGTTCTTCATACAGGGAGTGGTGAGGTGCTGGCACAGACTGCCCAGAGAGGCTGTGGGGTGATGAGTACAATTCCTATGGAAGGCCTGCCTCAGACCTGCCTGAGACATGCATAGACAGAGGGAAAGCAGCATTGTTAGCGAAACCGTGTTTCAGAAAGCATTTTCAAAGAGGGCTGCCAAACAGTCATGCTAAGTTTATCCTGTTAGTACCCTCAGTGCTGGGGAATGGGGGTTTGCTGGCATCGCTTATACTAGAAGCTTCATTTTCATCAGTTAAAAGCAGGTCCTTTTAGCAGCATCTGGACTTGCAAAGTGATGTGGACACTGAGTCAATGATTCCTGACATAGACACAAAAGCAGTAACATACATTAAACTAAGCCCTCGGCCTCATCAATTACCCAAACATTCATACTACAAAAGCTTCACATAGAGTGCCAGTAAAACTCAGAACATGCTCCCAACTTTTAGCAGCCTGGACGCTGCCCTGTTAACTGCTTGGAGCAGCCAGCAGGACAGAACACTTCTTAAACATGAACAACCTGCTTACCTCTAAAGGAACACGCTTTAAACTGAGCTTCACTCTACCTCTCATTACTTGCTTTAACTTCCCTTCTTCCTCAAGTGTACCATTAGTACTCACCTATATAGTGACTGCAAAAGGTGCATTTAAGTAGAACTCACACAGCATCAAGCCTCAAGTTTAACTCCAGCTTATCTTAAAGGCGGAACCAAAGTATTTCCAGCACAGATTAAGGCCAGAAACTGCAGCTGTTTTACCCTGCGGATACAAAGAAGACTTAAGAACATCAACTGCGATCTTTTCAAGTGCTTTTTATATTTATTATAAAGCATTAATAATTGTGTATGCAAAATGACTCTCTGTACTAGAGAATAAAGCGACAGCTTTTACAAGTTATGCAATACAGTACATGAAATGCTGCACATTTTCTTCGACTGCTTGGAACAGTATTTGCTATACAAACAAAACAAAAGGGTAGACTTAAAAGTTTATTATTTATAATACAGTGTGTTAGAAAGCACAACAAATGATGTTCAAAATAAACGAGTTCCCAAAGGTCTAAAGAAATCTTCCGATGACATGTACACAGATTATACTCAAGTTTCAATATACATGTTATTGTTCCCCACGAGACGCCCCACTTTACTGCATTGCTGGAACATGATGAAAACCGGAGGCACAAGAAAAGCGCCTCCCAAGCCATGGTAAGCATTGGATGGGCAGAACAATGACTTCCTCAAGTGTTCACTGCAGTCTTTGGCTCTACTATTCCTTACAGCCACATACTGAGGCAACACCAGCCAAGAAGAGAGACGGGATCCAATTTGGAAGTCTTGTCAGTGTCAATCCAGCTGCCTGGGGAGTAGCTAGAGTCATTCAAGGCACTCTTCCCAGTGCTGACCGCCCACAGAACCCCCTGTGCTGGACGCAGCATTTTAAGAGACAACCAGGCTGGACTAAAGCATGTTCTTGGAGGATGAGGAATGAACGGTTGAAGACAAACTCCTTTGGAATGTCCAGTTCAAAGTTCATTCATACTTCACAGGCACACCAGCTTAAGAGTGACATTCATGCATATGCAGATAACACTTGAAAGCAAACGGCTTCAATGTGTTTCCTTGCTTTC